>NC_088363.1:77995095-78042595 GCF_034508935.2 Berghia stephanieae
AGCACCGTAAGATAAATGTTTGATTATAATAATATTCCTATTAATGTCTATTCCCACGAACTTTGGAGTTCTATGACTTAACTTCCGGTAAATCGTACCTTCCCATAATGATGCATATTATTATAGAGAGCAAGAAAAATGAAGTCAAGTTGTGTGTACACTTCAGGAAAGGTATGCCATAATATAAACCCACCCGATACGATGTGTTTATTATCACACATACCCAATAAGTAGAAGTGAAAATTCCGGGAGTGGCCTTCGGGCCTTATCACTTTGGTGATTGTCTTCTCCATTCGTGGGCGGAGGGCGGAGGTCAACACAATCTCACAACCACAATGGTCTGTCGTCAGTCAATGTCGAGTGGACCATTGGACTTTAAATATACTACATACATCCAACACTGCCAGCCAGCGAGATAGCTCTGACGCCAATGCCTTACTTTGTATGGCCAAAAGTGCTGGTCCTCTTGACCAAATCTTATTTCAGTTCAGTAAACGGTCAACTGAGTTGCATTTAACCGGTCAGACATGTAGGCTAAAAAAAAGAAAGAAAAGAAATAAGGGAATCTTTCAGAGCGACGTGCACTTATTTGCATATATTATGTTCACGTCGTATCAAAGCCATAAACTCAAAAGAGCTGGAGTTTGTCCCGGTTTCTGTAGCGAAAAAAACAAATAAACCCAGTATGTCTTTTAAAAAGTTCTTTCCACCATAATATATCAGACGCAGCTATCTAAACACTGTTTGGTGCACCAAGAGGTCATTATTAAAAATATCGATTCAACCCAAGACTGAAGCAGGTTTCCTGACTTGTGAGTCGAGTGCTCTATCAGTTGAGCTGTTGAAACCCCTAATAAGATGTATAGTGATCCGTGTCAGATATTATGTATGCAAATATATTCATAGCAGATGATTTCTAAATAAAGTTTTCTCTGACTTAGTATCGAAAAAAAAAAAGCATTGAACCCAGTCGAATATGCTGACTTATCTATCTACTATACGCTTTTCTAATTGGATTTAGCGGATAGTGCACAAGTTCCAATGACGTCAGACCCCAGAAAAAAAACTGGATTCAAGGCTGGCTGCCAGCAGAGCAAACAGTTATTTATTCTGCCGTCAAATGTCTTGATCCGTCGCCATTTCCAGTTAGTTGTTTAAACATTGAGCACAGAGGGTAGGGCAGAGAACAATAACATTAGCAGAGTCCATTAAACGTATTTGCCAAATTTGACTAAAGCTCCCGACAGATTGTCGTGTTACGTTTCATGTCCGTTTTTCCTCCCTTTCATGTGACATGGGTGGCGAATTTTCCGCACTGTTGGAAGGGCTGTGTAAAGACGTGCGTTGTCTTGTAATTAGGTATAGAATAAGCGCGGTGGTGGTAGTGGTGGAAAATATAGGTAAATGGTGGCGGCCATGAGTAAAGATTAATTATTATTGGGTTAGATTACGCGTCCAACTTACGCACATAACATGGATATGACGATGGTCACTGTAAGCTGTAGGTTTTTGTACGTTTTATCTATAGGTGCGTTCCATAAAAAGGGCCGATTCCACACCCCTCATAATTAATTAGGTTGATTGACAACATTGCTTTCAATCAACTTATTTCCAGTCTGATGACCCAAATTGTTTTGGGCTCATCGTTGTAATGGAACTACTCTCTAACCAATGTAAAATTATTGGTCATTACAACAATTTTAGATCAAGTCCATAATTGGATTCAATAGTCTGACATCACGTCCGCCCAGCAACGAGCATCTTGGTTCTAAACGAAGAAAATCGGTACATTTTATTCTTCATGCTGGCTAGAACTTTTTCACAGGTTATGTGATCAGAATGTATAAAAGACAAAACATGATCAGATTTATAATGTTTTTCTCCTCTGGATACACTTTTGTGCTCGTCGGAGAAGTATATCATAAGGGCGCCCGCCATTGTTCCGAAATTTTAGAACCAGTTACTAGGTTACTATGCGTCATTACGAAGGAAGTGACGTCACGACTGTTGAAGCCTATTGCTTTTGGTTATCAGACCTGCTACACAAGGATTTAAAGTTAAAGTGTAGCCCTACCATGGGAAACCTCAAACAAGTCTCTTCTTTTTCTCCGTCTTTTTATTCTTTTTCCAATTCTTTTAGAAAAGCCCGGTATAATAGGTAATATGGTGAACATGTGGATGAGGTTAAATGTTTAAGGAGAGGTCGTGCTGCTGAGGTCAAAGCAATTAATTCATCTGGCCAACCTGAAGGCAATTACGAAAATTACGGGAGCAGGTCCTTATCAATCTTACGTCACAAATATGGCCACGCGTCAAGATGGGGAGAAGGACGAGAGAGGAGGAGGGCGTAATGGTAATAGATAATAATGTAAGTCAGTAGGGAGAATATTTTACAGATACAACTAAGGTCTATGTTGGCCTGATGTCATTCCGCATAGCTACACCACGCATGCGTAACGGGAATGTTACGTACTTAACTTTTTATTATTATTATTAACATCTCGCTATTGGCTAAAAAAGAAAAGCAAGTGGTCTCTTTTGCGCATTAAGGATTGATTAAACATAGACTGATGTCACTCAGTTCCAACCCCCCCCCCCCCAAAAAAAAAAAAAAACAAAACAAAAAACAAAAACAAAAAAAAAAAAAAAAAAAACAAAAACAAAAAACCCCCCACAAAAACAAACAAACAAAAACAATAAAAACAACAAAAAAACAAAACAAGAAACAAAAAACAAAACAAAACACACACAAAACCCCAACAAAAACATAAACATAACGTAACCAACTAAAAACAACGATTAAAAAATCCCCCAAAAAACAAACATAACAAAACAAAAAAAACAAAAAACAAAAAAAAAAAACAAAACAAAAAACCCAAACAAACAAACAAACACACAAAACACCAAACCCCCCCCCCCCCCAAACAAAGAACCACCAACAAAACACAAAACAAAACAAAGCAAACAAACATACAAACAAACAGACAAGCAAACTAACAAAACCCACCCCCTAAAAACAAAAACAAACAAACTAAAAAAATACACAAAAACAAAACAAAACAACAAAACACCAAAAAACAAACATCAACCTATAATAACAAAACAGCCCAAAGAAATAGACAAGTAACAATGTTAAAATTAGATCAATAATATCTTTTATCTGCATACTGATTGGAAATTTTTAAATTTTTTTTAAAAGTCATTTTAATGACCAGTTATTACTAAATTATTCTATCAATTAGATTAATAAACTCTCAACTTACACATAATTTATGTGAGTTGGTACGTCATATCCGGCTGGTGGATGTTGTGAGTATTTTCTCTAAACACCTTGCATCCACAGGTGGACAAAACGACCGGTTAACAACGGACAATATAATATGTAACCAGTCGCTAAGGTTATCGTCTTTGACTCCATAAATAGGGAGCGTTGAAGGCCTTTTGAGACCCGTTTCTTACACGTTGGTGACACAACATTCGACAACCTCCAAGCACTACTACTGTTATGTTGCTTTGCTAACAGGGTCGTTGTGATGACGGCTCGACAATTATTGATGATGTTGACAACGAAACATGGGCCTGACGTAGGGACATCTTTCATAGCCTACCAATCTCCGAATATTTCACAAGAATTGCTCGGCCCACAATAAATAAGATTACTGACCATTATATCGTGGTTGATACAGAATTTGAGTGAATAATAATTTTTTTAAAATGAGCTTTTATATAGCGCAATTTCCACTAAACCTGAGCAAAGCGCTTTACAAGGGGTCCCTGGCCAACAGCAACACGTAACAAGTGGAACAAGACATGACGCCCGTTCAGCGATATTACATTTTTTTTCCGACAGACACAACGCTGTTCAGGTACTTATTTAACACATGAGTACGGTGAGAGATTGTGAGTAAAAAGCCTTTGCCAAGGACTCAACAAAGCGCCGAGCGAGGCTCGAACCCAGGACCTTCCGATCCGAAAACGAGTGTTATAACACAAGACCACATATCCGCACATACCCCCCCCCCCCCGTTTAAGTAAGGCAGTAAAATTGAATGATCACCCCATAGCTACAAACTGAACATCCTAATAAACCCACGTCCTTCTATTTTCGTTGTTTCCACAACCCATGTGACATTGAGTTATGTTTACGATTCGTATCTTATTTATTCCGAAAAATGTATACACGGTATGTCCCCAATAGACAAACATATTTCACCCCATGTAACCCTATTATCTTACTGTTTTCCACCCATCTTCCCTTTGTAACAAAAATGCTCCTCACCACCCCTCAAAAGATAGTTTGTTTTTAGGATAAATCATAAATATTTATCATTTATTTATTTATTTATTCCTATTGAGACATGACAGAAATTGTAAAGCGTCACATTTCATTTATGAAGATATGAAGTGAGTAGAAAAGTGCCAGAAGACAATAGAGAATAAAATATTTTTTTTTTTTTTTCGCGGCGGTGGTGGGGTTTGAACCTGCGACCTTATTGGTACGACAACTCCGCCTGGCAGGTGAGAGCGTGGCTCTACCGTGTGAGCTATCCACGAACACAAAAATATTCGTTTCAAACCCAAAGTCATTTCTAGATCCCTCTCTCACCCACTTCTTGAGATCGCCGATTCGTTCACCACCATCGCGAAGTAATTTTGACCAGCAGTTAAGCTTAATAGCCAATATTCTCATCACAAACATATTTTTCATTTATGAAAGATATATTATAATATGCCTCAATTAATTCAATCATTATAGAGCCTCTCTGATATTATGATCTATGCTGAAAAAAAGTCAAACTGTGTCATTTGACAGGAAAATAATGAATAAATAAGTGGCTATTGGTATTTATGTATATGAGAACCTGCATTCTTCCATACAATTGTTTTCACATCTTTTTTGAGATATTATGGAAATCTAAAACCCCAATACGATGCGTTGTATGTGTCTGATTGTCAATAATATGCATTATACAACAATCTAAACATGATGTCCCACACAAGAAGAATATGGACCACACTGATGTTGACAACACCTAGCTTGGCATGCAAGATTAATACAGCCAATGACATTTCATGCTATACGTAAAATATTATAATGTAATATTTCAACACGGCAAAAACGACATCTGATTTCCATAAACGATGACCACATCGAATAATGCTTTACTTGTGGCAACGTAAGGATGATGATGATGATGATGATGATGATGATGATGATGATGATGATGATGATGATGATGATGATAGTGAAATAACAAAATGAGCAAAAGAAAAAAATCCGAAAAAACCTGGAAAAAAAACACAAAAACAACAACAACAACAACAACTATAAAAACCTCATTCAAAAAAGAAAGAAAAGACAATTGCATCGACGCTAAACTGGTATCTGCAGCGTAAAACACATTAAAACTACCAGGAACCATTACTGACGTCTCTCCATATCAGAATAACAGTTAGAGTAGATATAAATCTTAACCATAAAATCTGAAAGGATATTCTAAAAGAAAAACAATATAATAAGCAAACCATGTACCACTAGGTAGAGTTTCAGTGTTTCTTCTCTGCCACCAGAGGTCACCACTACCTTACTAAAAAAGGAAATTGTGGTTGGCCGCAAAGTTCAAAGGTTATAACAATATATCATATATCCTTAACAATGGATGTTTTTATAACTAGGATGTGATTTCTATGGAATATAATTAATAGAAGAGGCGAAACACTTTCTACAACAAAAGCCGAAAATAAGGACCGAATAACAAGGTTACGACACAAAATGTAGGTCAAGAGATGTTAGATAACTAGTTTTGAGAGTCTGTCCACATTAACGTCCATTCTAAAGCCCTATTACTGATATGATATGATATGATATGATATGATATGATATGATATGATATGATATGATATGATATGAACAATCAACAAAAAGTAAAAAAAAAGATGAAATATCAAGTCACAACGCATTTTTAGAGACAGACATAACCTCCCCCCCCCCTCTTGAAACAATCAAACAAGCATTAGAAAATGCTTTACTTTTAAAAGAAAGCAAATGACAGTCTGAGAAATAGTCCCCCAGAGACATTAGGCTTACGAAGCCGGAGTTTATCCCGGTTTCTATAGCGTCAAACGGACAATAGCAACTGCAGTGTACCTACCCTTGGGATAGTCTATCGCATAATTTTAGCCAGATATGACATCATCTACCCAATCACAGTTGGGTGGACAGGTAACGGTGTGAGAGTGGGGGGGGGGGGGGGTGTCAGAAAAAATATCGACTTCGATTTCGGTCCCTTTGTGTTTGAAGTGAGTGCTCTACCACCTGGGCTACCGGAACTTCCACGGGCTAAAAGTAGCCTCCGAAAATATCTTGATCAGGCATTGAGTGATGATACTCGTAACAATCATGTGGACACCTGTCACTTAAAATATATGCGTATATAAAAGAACAAAAATCTCCCCTCTACCTCAATCTTAATAATTCGGTTTTCAAAAAGTGAACTTGGAATTTTCATTCAAAAAGCGAATCAACATAAGCTATAAACATCAATGCTTCAGTTGTTTAAACGGACAACAGAAACTTCTTTTTAGTTACCGTAGCAAGAACTTAACAATTACATAAGTATTACCTTTCTTAAAAACGAAGATATCTTACAAGAAGAAAACGTTTCCTATATAGCGTTCCAAAACTGGGCCAGATTTTGTGTCAGTGTGTCCATGTCCTTGAAGATTTGCAGTTGTTGTCATTTAAAATGCATTGCAGTGCTCGGTGATTTGATTCGACTTGAACAACTGCTTTTAGAGAGACACATCAATACATATCTTTGTATTAAGGGACACCAGCAACTGCTACTCCATCGCAAAATACTTTCATCCAACAACCCCTGTGTTTCCCCCCTAAAAATAAACAATTAAAAAAAAAACAGCAATAGAAAAAAAAACAACAAAAAAACAAACAAAACAAAACAAAACAAACAACAAAAAAAACAAAACTATAACAATTAAAAGAAAACAAAAAACAAAAACAAAAACAAAAAAAAAAACTAACAACCCCCCAAAACAAAAACAAAACAAAAAAAAAACAAAACAAACGAAACAACACAACAACCCCCCCCCCCCCCCAGAAAAAAAACCCCAAACATAATCCCAACCCTACCTTCCAGAAAAAGCCAAACCAAAACAAACTAAAATAAAAAATAAACAAAACAAACTAAACAAAACCGAAACAAAAAACAAAAAACAAAACAAAACAAAAAACAAAAAACAAAAAAAACAAACCAAAAAAAAAACAATTGAACCCCCCCCCCCCAAAAAAAAAAAAAAAAAAAAAAAAAAGAAAAAGAAAAACGAAATCAAACAAAATAAAACGAGTAGGCCAAATAGGGATGAGCTTCATTGGAATGCGGCCATGAGAGATTAGCTTAGAATTTTCTTTGCTGAAGACGCTACAATGGGTTGTCTGCCTGTTGTCATAATAATTGATTTTCAACCGTGAATTCGGCTCCGGATTTGACATGTAAAAAGACACATTATTATTGTTAAATACTCCTGACCCTGACTTTTGTGTTCTTAGGGGTGCGGTTTTATTTTTGGACCCCTAGCTTGGAAGGGATTAAAGAAGAAACAGCTGAGCTGTACCTTGGAATGCTGCCTTGACGAAGCAAGCGGAAGATATCTTTTGGCTTTGACCAACGATTGGTATAATAATTGTGATCGTTATATAAAATAATATTAAAAAAAGGAACAAAATTAGGTTGATTTTGAAAATAAAGAGAGATCAAAGACTCAAGGTACCAAAATAACATGCAACATGGGAATTAGAGATTGATATTAATAATCTCGTCTTGTAGGGCTACATGCTATTGAAAATAACAATATGAAAGTTTTAATGACGGGCAATGCGAAGTAAAAGAATAATTGACCGAGATAATCAATTATATAAGGTTTTGACTGAGTTAGATGAACATGATAATAAATTATTTATTTCTTCTGACATATTTTCCCATACAATATTAGACCAAAAAAAAAAAAAAAAAACGTTTAGAAAATGAGCATAATATATTTACTGAAATATGAGAGAGAGTGTGTGTGTGTGTGTGTGTGTGTGTGTGTGTGTGTTGTGTGTGTGTGTGTGTGTGTGAGAGAGAGAGAGAGAGAGAGTAGGATTGATGATATCGGTCAAAAGACCAAATGGGCATACATAAATGTAAACAAACAAACTCCTATCTAGCACATCTCACATCTCACACACCTCACTGAGGAAGGAGAATAACCGTTTGATAACTAATTGGATCTTTAACAGAATATCTGGTGCAAAGGCAAATGCATGATTCAATAAATGAATGAATACATGAATGATTGAATGTTTGATGAAATGAATGAATGACTGAATGAATGAATGAATGTGAGTTAGCGGACACCGTTATTAATGACCGGACACATGGGGGATTAATGGGAGGAGCGAATTCCATGGAATTTAAAGATTCCACGTACACGCTAGACTTGCTGACTCCACTTGGCACAGGAGACAGACCATGGCATTGTCTTGTGGAATTCGATCATCAGCCCATGGGATTGTGGAGTAGTAACAACAATATTGTGGTGGGTTAGCTAAACGACCAGTAGGTAGTCCGAATTCTGTTAATTCTTCCTTTTGTGAGTTGGATGATTGGGCGGGAATTGTTGCTGTCTTTTATTGGAAGGCTTATTCATTCAATGTAAAGTGTGCTATATTAATACCTAACCATTTCGGACAATTGGGTTCGCAGTTTTTAACTGGGTCAAAAGTAAATATTTAAAAAAAAAGTTATGTTAATGTTTTCGTCCTAGATGTTGAATTAATAAATCACTTTTATAAATTATGAAATTTAGTAAAGGATAACAGCAAACTCTATACTTTAATTTAAACATACCTTCGAACCAACGTGTACTTATTTGCAGGTCCGATAACCAATATTGTTATGGTCTCATTGTTGTAATGGAAATACTCGCAAAACAACGCAAATTTTGTCCATTACAACATTGCATAAACAAGCTAATAATTGCGTTCGGTTTTCAAATCATTCAACACGTGAGGAGCTGATAATATAGCAAAGTAAAACTCAAGCATTTATAAACACACACGTGCATTCAAAATAAAATATTATCAACCCAAACGAATGCATGTTGCTAAAACTAAAAGTTTAACAGGATAAAATGCAAATTTTAAAACCAAAAAAAAAAACCAACCCCCCCCCCCCCCCCCCCCCCCCCCACGAAAAAACCCCCAACAAAACAGACAACAAATTTCATACTAAGAAGCTAGGGTTGGAGACGAGAGAGGGGGGAATGGTTGAGGAAAGAAATATTCATTTGCAGATAGTTTTTTTTTTTTGGTACAAGAGATATAATTTTATGAATTTGTTTTGGACAAAGTTTTTATTGCTTGATCTTTTACTTTGTTTTGATTTCGATCAGCACCTGGCCCTATAACTACTGTGCGCTGTGACTATAATATTCTACAAAACAAACAAGTTACGATAACTTGAATACATCAATAGCTACGCCTTATAAAGATAAAATACCAATGAAATACAAACAGCGACAACTATAGAGACTATAATTTAAGTTATTGAAAGCCTCGAATGCAACACGTACGAGTCATGTTACTAGTTACTATCCCTCGGACGACTTGGAATTTACCAAAAACAAATATTCCAGAAACAATCCACCGGGGTTTCTAATTCTCCCACCCTCAGTGAAGCTCGATGAGACTCCAAGTGATATTAAAATCATTGTCTTTGCCTTTTTAATTGCTTGAACATGGTATATTATGCTTCAGGTAGGTCCTTTAAAGGTATTAGCGACAAGTTGTTGGGTGACCCAGAATCGGTGGGTGGGTTGAAAAGTAAATTTGACTTGTAAGGTCTATTATATTTGCCATCCTATTGTCGAGCTCAAGTTGGGCTGGGGGTCTCGACAGCTCAATTGTCAGAGCACTCGATTCAGAGAGAAAAAAAGGGGGGTGAGTGGGTGGGGGGGGGGGGGGGTGAGTGTGTGGGGTGTGTGTGTGTGTGTGGGGGGGGGGGGAGGTTGATGGCAGTATCGATCTCGCGATCAGTCAATCTCTTGTTGTTTACTTCTCTGTCACCAAGCGGTGTTTTGGATAGTTGCCTGGTCTTTTAGTTCTAGTGAAAGGTACTTCGAGATAGTTTAGAGTGAGAAATCGAGATAAATTCAGGATTAAAATCGGTCTTATGTCTCCAAAAGGACCAATATTTATTAATATTAGTGAGTCGGTATGATAATGATGTTGATGAAAACGGTATCAGTCTCTCTCTCTCTCTCTCTCTCTCTCTCTCTCTCTCTCTCTCTCTCTCTCTCTCTTTCTTTCTTTTGCTTTTAATAAATTTTAGATTTATACCTTTAACCTATTGAAATAAAAACACACAACTGTTAGATGACGAGCCCGAATTTTAACTTGCGTGCACTTATCTACTGCACGTATTAAGGTTTTTATTTTTTAGGTAGATACGTTGTGGTTTGCCAAGTGAATGACTTGTGTAAACAACAAAAATGTAGTTATGTGGCCAACTCATTTCTATACCAGCTTCGCTTTCATCAGATCTAAAGAGACCCATTTATCCACTTACTTACGCACCAGGAATATAATGTGAGTTCCCACATGAAATCAAACTTAGCCAAATAACGTTGGTAAACGGGTGCACTAACCTCTCGAAAATCAATTAACATAAACAGCTCATTGTATTGAATCTAAAATAGCCACAACAGTGATTTAAAGGTGGCTGATTATCAAAATTATCAATTTACTTACTATAAACACCGTGAAATAGTTTCAACATTACACAGCCATATTGAGCTGATCTTAAGCAAATATAAAATGAATGAAGACGTTTTACAATGAAGGCATGCAATTATACTTGAATTATGTCCAATTATCTGCAGTCATCAACTTTTCTCGTTGCAGAGCGTATTCGATCTTTACATTTGAAATAACAAAATCGATAGGAATCTATATTTTCTATCTATTTTGGGTTTTGATTGCTGAGATAAACATCAGTATTTAAAAAATTGTAGATACGATTAAACGGGTTAAATTATTGTTTTGTTACTCGGTAATAAATTGAAAAAAAGTCAGATTAATAATTAAATAGATCGATGAATATATAGATAAATGGATACATGAACTGATAGATAGACAATTGGTGTGTGTGTGTGTGTGTGTGTGTGTGTGTATGTGTGTGTATGTGTGAGGTGGTTGAAAGACATTTATTGAGAGATAGAGAGAGACAGGTAAATAAACACACTGATAGACAGATAGACAGTTTGATATAGATAGATAGAGGTAAAGATAGATAGATCGATAGACAGACAGACATAAATACACACATAAATAGAGTTAAACAGAAAGACAGATAAATAAGATAAATCATCATATCATAGATTATCATTGTGGCCCTGTATGATTTCATTATGCAGCCATTACTTCATTGGTACAAATGGAGAAGTCATTGTTTGCCGATTTCTCAGGACAGCTTCACAATGATCGAGGTGGTTTATGGGCGACACTTGACTGGGGAACTAAGGAGAATGAAGTTGGTGCTTTGGACAAATTTATAGCTACAAAATGGATCAAGGTGAAGGTCATCTAAATATAGCAATAAGTTGACACTAATCACATTGTTGATATTGTTTTGTAAACACATACTATCATCATAATGAGAATTGTAATTTGTTGGGATAAAATGAAAATAAAAACATTATGAACACACACCAGGCATCACATTTTCCATAAGTTACGCACATTGAAATGTTATTTGATTTCATTGACCACTCAATAAAAAGGATGAACCAGCTCTCCATTTGGCCCAAATGAAGCCATTCCATAATGAAAGATAGTCATTCACACCCAAATCGTAATGTGTCTTGGTGGATGTCAGTAAGTTGCGAGTTTGTGCCGATTATTATAATCCATACAGTCACCACCTCTTGATTTTTACAGCATTTTATTCGCGTTGCTATACAAACCAATAAATAAATAAAGATTATCAGGTAAAATGGGGTGAAATTAATGCGTTTTGGAGACTGATGTTTATTAAAAGATGCAAAACGATCTTGTGAGTGGTTGGTCGGAAACGATATAGAGCGCTAGAAGATTTGATCACGACAAAAAGAGAACAACTCATTTATAACCAATACGCAAGAATTGACGTTTCGGAATTTGTCCTTGTCAGGAGATGAAAGGCAAATACGTTAAACCAATATACATCTTACACGCTCTCCCCAACACAGGTAAAGGGCCGATACGTCGTTGGATATGCATTGTTTCTCTATAATATTATATTATGGGCCATCTTTATTCCTTTGATTCCCTTCTTGCTGTAACCGACTCTTTTATGCACTTATAGAATCTAATTTAATAACTGCGACATCAAAGGAGACGAATTTGTATGCTAAAGAGCGAAAGCGTGAGAAAAAAAGTAACTAAATGAAACTTTAAAAAATCGGCAAGAATTTCTTTTTTTATTATTCTCTATATTATTTTCCAGCCTGTTATGAACTGTTCATAAAAAAGGGACCTTCGGTAAAAACAACACAGTTTGCGCTTGAGCAAAGTTCATTAACACAGTCAAACAGCCGACTGTGTTTGCCCATTTGTTAAACGGAATTCGATTGAGAGGTGCAAATAATATCTTAAATATTTTCCTCGTTTCATTAAAAGGAAAAATAATAATAGGGTAACCCATTTAAGCATTGTTATGCAAAATGTATAACAAAAGCTTGAAAGGCGAACCTATATGAGTGTATTTTTTCACATTTTATTCTGCATCTTTATAATAAAAGATTATTTAATAATTTCATTATTTTTTCCTTCTTTCTCTCGGAACAATCAGGATCCATCTGAATGAAATTAATAAGTAACGTATCTAGATAATATGTCACTTGGGATATTAAATCATGAATGCACCGAGAAACGATTCACATGTAAGTTTAGAGGTAGGTAGTGAAGGGAATAATTAAATTATAGACGGTGAGAAGGAAGGAATTTACAAATCAGGGAATACCACAATCTGTGAATTTGCTGTTAGTAAGAAGGGCAGGTTGATTGGCAATTGGATTGGTTGATAGATAAATAAGAAAATAAATGAATAAATAAGCTTAAGAAGTTAAGCGAGCGAAGTCCCAGGTTTGAGAGTTTTTGACAAGATGAGGGTCGTTTTAATAGTTCATTATTTGAAGGATGGGTTGTCTGACCAAAATTTTAAATATCTACGCGTTTTATTTTTTAGATTACGACAGAATACCCGATTAAAGCGGTGGACCGAAAATAGAAAATCAAAAAGACATAACACAAGGAAGATGTTTGCTGTAGATTATCTAGTCAACGAAAAGACATAAATATAGAAATCCCCAAGCAACTCATTTCAAATGAATGTGTTTCCTTAATTTTATCTCCAATCTAGGTGATGTCGGTACGTTTTATTGATGTGGAGAGCACTTATTTCACATTGTTTTGATCGGAAGAAGGATAGGACGAGTCTGCCCGTACTTGAAAGTGTCAAACGAGATTCAAATAGATCGAGACGATAACGAAATAGCGTTTTATTCATGTGGTTGCTACAAAGCAACTTTTAACAATGGCCCAACTTTGATCACTTGACTGAAGCAGTAATATATTTTGAGGAACCAAATTTCATTCTTTAATGTTTATTATATATTATGGAATTAAACTGAATCGAATGTTAATTTATTGTTTGAATATTGGTTTGGAAAACTGATTTAAAAATCTCCCTAAAAGTTCTGACCTAGTTTGAGTTTGAGTGAGGAATGTTTGGAATTTGATTTGAGCACTTGGAGTTTGAGTTACTATTAAAAATGTCATTTGTTCTGGGTCCCACTTAATTTATAAATTATTCATCGAGCAAACCGATAAATCTATAAATAGAAAATTAGAATGAAGAGGGAGGTGAGTTTTTAAGGTTTTAAATCATAATGATGAGATATAAGTTGTTTTCGTCGTCGTCCTCCTCGTTACCATCATCATCATCATCATCATCATCATTATCATCATCATCATCATCATCACCACCACCACCACCACCACCACTACATCCTTCATCATCATCATCATCATCATCATCATCATCATCATCATCATCATCATCATCATCATCATCAATAACAACAACAACAGTACCAACAATATCAGTATTCTTATTATGTATTCATTACGATTTGAATAAAGTAAATTGACAAACACAACTAAAACTCTCAATCTCAACAGCCTTCATTCCGATTTCCACCAGGGACTTTTAGTTATTCTTATCGTGTGACCTCTCGTCTTACAGTCATCCTGCCCGTGACATAAAAGAATAATGATATAGAGGAAAACATTCAATGATTATCTGTCCAGATAATTTTCATTCACTCTTCTGGTTGAATGGGTCATTGGTGGTGATTATATTATTGTTATTTCCTCATCGAATCTTGAAAGACGCTGTCGTGTGTAGGTCATGAATCAAGGGAATAAACATTTCGTTTCGGTATTCTCATTAAGTACGCAACTGATTAGTAACACAAAGTGTCGATTACAGAAAAGTGGGGAAAGTTGGTGATTGGTACGAAAAAATTCTTTGAAGAATCATCAAAAACAAAAAACCCCCAACTCGCCAAGCTAGAACAACAAGGTCATTTAGTTTCAGTCAGTCTAACAAGAAGGTCATGACACGAGGACGAGGTTATGAGAAAGTCCTGGTCTCGGGGTCATCGCGAGAATACAGTGAAATGACGCCCATCAGTCAAACAAATTGACGACGTGGATGCTTTACTCGAAATAGAGAGAGATAAAAAAAAATGACCAAAACCCAACTTAATGATTCATTTGAAAGGGTCATACATCACACTGGCCAGTGACTGATTTTTCTCGTAGAGATACTTGACAACAGGAGTCCTAACCTGAAATTACTCCTTTACAAATGGACGACGTGAAAAAAAAAAGAGAAAAGAACGTTAACAAATAAACGCGTGGTCCTTCTTTTTCAATTCACAGGACGCCCAGTACCATAACACAAATCATCAATCTTCAAATTCCTTGAAAAAAGAGCGTATTCAGTTTTTATGTACAATAAAAGAAAACAACTTTTTTCACTTTGGCCAGAAAGTTTACATCAGTTATCAATAAAATAAAATAACCGCACCACCTTGTCAAAATGTCTTTAAATCTGAGGTCTCATTGTGGTGTATCGTCAAGAAGCCTATATTTATTATAATAACGCTTCTTTGACAAGTTGAAGTCATTTTAGGTTACGGGTAAAAAGAGTTAAAGTTTTGTGGTTAAAATGAAACAGGGGTGTTTTATCATTGTAATTTAGACTTCTGTATCCATCCATCCATTAACACTCAAACTTTTAACCCGTTACAGACATAGTTCAGTCTTACTAGAATGTAACAACAGATTTTACCATTTTCAACTAGGGAACGAAATACAAAAACAATGCAACATACCATAGCTGTTATTTCTCTTTGTTAAAACAGCTAGGTTATAAACAGATAAAGATTGAGAAATATTATTATATTTCGAAAGATACAGAAATACAAACCTAAAGAGGCCCAGTTATCTATTTATTGTCAGATGTTAACCACGTCAAAGGGTTAACATCCAAGCCCCTGAGTCTTTCGCATTCCAAACATTATATATATATATATATATATATATATATATATATATATATATATATATATATATATATATGTAAGGTTGTTGAACTACTTACCCGATCCTTATGCTTATATATAAAATGTATTATTTACCAGAAATAAAAAAGGAGTATTGTATTGAAAATAGTATAATTTCATTGTAAAACAAGTATGCTTACACCATCGGCCACCTGGCATGTTAAACTACCCATGTAGGGCCCAAGTTAAAGAGAACAATTGTTAAAACCTGAAAATTGTGTATTTCATCCTTTCAATGATATTATGACCCTTGTCAGAATGCCACAGATGTCATTTATTTCAGTGGCACTAGTCGAGAACAAAATAGGTAGCTGAACAGCGGAACGGCTTCTAATGGAAAAGAATAATGTTATAATGAAATCTGACTACAGCATACGCGGGAGAGAGAGAGAGAGAGAGAGAGAGAGAGAGAGAGAGAGAGAGAGAGAGAGAGAGAGAGAGAGAGAGAGAGAGAGAATATCAAGCCTTTATCAGTAAAAAAAAAAGTAACAGTGAAAATACAACAGGTTGCTCAGTAATAATGGACATTCTTCGTTAATTGAAAAGACATTTAAAGAAGAAAAATAAATAGAAATCGGGACCAGCCAACCGTATAGTAAATAATTCGTTGTTATGTCTGCATGTATTATGATTAGAAATGATTCTGTTCGCCTTTAACGGTTAATATGTTAAAACATCTCACACATACCAACACCCTTTCCCAACACCCACACACGCGCAGATAAAAAAAATCCCCGTTCCCAAGCCCTGAAATATGTAATATATGTAGTTACGCCTGGTATTTGTCAGTTGACTGGACACCTGAACATAGTTTGACCTCCGCTGATTGAATTGACTGATTGGTTTCGATCTTGCCAGACTGAGTGGTCTATGTTTATTGCCGACCTTAAACTATCACGGGGATTTCCCAATTATTTGTTGTTTTTTTTACTTTCAAGAAGCAAATCGTTCAACGTTTTAGAGTAGGGTTCTGATCTTAGTAAAAGTTATATAAACAGATCTAATAACTGAAGGCAATTATGGGCTTGATCAAACAATTAATGGATGGACAATATTTTGCGTTGGTTTAGCAGCATTTCCATTACAATATTAATATTGAGGTCATGACAATTTGGGTTATTAAACCTGTAAATAAGTAAACATCGGTTCTGAACATCTCCTTGAGTATCTCGTGTTTCATATTTTGGAGGATATAGAAATATACATGTATTTCATAAATATTATTCCTTATTTTAAGTGGTATTTATTTTTGTTTTGTTTTGAGTGAAGCCTACATAATATAGGAATGTCAATTACATTTTTCTAACTTTTCTAAGTAAAGTTGTAATTGAAAATCTAATCAAATTATTAACCCATTGCCAACAATTATTAATAAATATTGAACAGACCTTGTTAAGAGAGAGGCGGCTATAAAACTAATTTAATAATTGCTTCAGGAGACAAATTATTTCATTTTGAACTAATCACATGATTTAAAATTTCCCTCAAATTGAATGGGTGCAAATTCTTTGCTTGATTGATTACTCTGAGACTTCAAATCAAAACAATAATTTATCCAGAAATGGGGGTGTCATAATTTTATTCAGGTATATACTGTCAAATTTTTTAACATAAACATTTCAATTGGTAAGATTAATTGAGAAGCTAAGTATGAAACATCTTTTGTTATATTTCCAGATCCCCCTCTCACTTGTACTGAAACCACAGGCGTGTTTACCAACGGGAAACAACATCAAGTAGCCTCATAGATAACAGAACAAAGACCTCGTGTTTCCCCTCTTACCTAACCCCATTGAGAAAAACCATCAGGGAAGCCTTTGAAAAATAAGGTAAAGTCTGGAGTCACAGAGTCCTTGACCAAAAGCATCTTTTTGTCTGGATAGGATAAGCCGTAAATTCCATTGTTAATGGTCGTTTGGAAAAGAGTTAATGTCTTAACATGGTGATAACAAGAACCGAGCTGTGGCATTCTTAAACTCAAGTCAGGATTCGAAAACGATTCAAATGAGAAAATATAGCCTTTCTTATTGGAGAAAAGATTCTTAAGTTGCCCATCGTGTTTTCGGAAGTGGTTTGATAATGGATCAGATAAGTTTCAGTTACGGTATTAACAATGTTTGTTGTAGCTGTTGTAGTCGCGCAAGAAGCTTTTAATTCTAGGCGAAGGGCGGTTTTGTCACAGTGATTATCAGCAAATATTGGAGACGAGAAGTCTCTCGCAGACAATGGAGTGGATGGATAGCGGAAATGGAAGTTGGACAGCTATGGATTTCGATCGCAATAAATATAGCCACTAGAAGACAGATTGCAGGGTGGGCAACGGGCAGTTAAAATGACATGCATGAGGATTTTAGGCCTAAAACCATGCTTGAAATGGCTTAAATTTTTTATTTGTTTTTTGAATCAAGAATAAATGTTAGGATCGACAAGTTGTATATAAAAGTATGAACTTCTTATGCGATACCATGCGAAACGTGTTTTTTTAAAAAGAAAATCATTTTCTGAGAGCTTTAAAAAGTCTTGTTTGAAAGTTTGAACATGCGAGCTTATTGTAAAAGGCACCGCGTCCATTCAAAAGCCGGTCTGTAGTTGGAATGTATCATACGTAATCTTCGAAACTATAAATTCATGAAAGAAACATCCATCCACTCTCCAAAGCGGTTTCAAACTTGCGAACATTTAATCCAAAGGCGATTAACATCCTCAACATGACTAGATTACCTCTTTTGAAAATGTGGGTTTAATAAAAGTTATTATTTACCTACGTTTTTGTTTTTTTAACCTTGACGTCAACACCAAGAAATTGATATCTCGTGCGAGGCCACGCCTTACATTATTCATCACCACAGATGGATGAATTTGGTATGGTACACCCGACTAAACAAAATCAAAGGAGCATGACATTTTTATTACACTTAGACATGTTTTCTATTTATATATCATATCATAAACTAAGAAAAAATGGCGGGAGATATCAAGAGACTCGAACAGAACTTGATCTTTGCCAAAATAACAACCCAAAACATCTACATTGTGAAATCAGGAAAAATCTCATGAAGGTATTTGTCGGCTCGGTGTTATGGGCAACCTGTTCTTTCTTAATTTTTTTGTGAAATCGCCGAAGACTATGACGAAATTCTACCGGTTTCAAACTCTAGGACCTCAATTTTATTTATGTTTTCTAATGGCAGAGAGTCGAGAATCATGCCCTATCTGTAGAGGGAAGACAAGGTATGATCTAGCCTGAATGAATATTCTTCACTTGAGACATTTTCTTCTCCGGCTTTATACGAACATTTTTTCGACGAGTACTAAGTATCCACACTTTCGATGCCTGAGGCTCAGTGAGATCGAGAAAGATATTGGTAAAAGGGCAACCACTAGTCGCGTATGAACCTATCTCTATCACCCAAAAATGTAGGCTAACTACAAGGTATCCCTTTACCCTTTAATTTTACTTTTTATTTTCTTGGGACAGTGTGATAAAAATCTATGATCTGGGGACCATTTACAAGCATGGACGACCTATAGTTATACAATAAACATAGAAAATACGCTTGGGGATTCCCAATCATTGGTGTAAGAACAATGTTATAAAAGTACAAATTACTGCTCAAGTTGATTTGAATGGAGGATTTTTTTTCTTCCTGTCATTGAATGGCAAAAAAAAAAAAAAAAAAAAAGAGAGAAGTTTTTTGGGGGTCAATATTATTGATAGTTTGTGAGAACTCTGATCCTATTTAGAGATTATGTGAAAACTTTATCTTTGTCTATAGACTGGGTATAGATCATGAGGCAGAAGCTATCTAACCTAAATTTAAAAAAAAAGTATTTCATCATTGTAGGACTGTGTACTCCACAACAATGACAGAAAACTACACATGTGTATTTGTCAGGTGGAAAGAGGAACACGATCATCAAAGAGTACCAGACGAAACGTGACACCAGGAGAGTGACAGAACGTGACCTAAGGCTATTCTATTTTTGGCATCGATCTGACCAGCGGTCATTGATGACTGAGATTGCCTTCATGTCCTGATGGTGTTCACACCTTGTCAGGGAACCCCTGGTACAAACTATTGGGGAGAAAGTGGGCAGGAACTGAAGAGGAAAAAACCCAGCAAAAGACAAAACAAACTAGTAAAAGCAAACCTAACGAAAACAAACGGAAACTAAGAGCCTGTTTTTGAATGGAATATACTACTGCAATGCGAACTGATTTTGTTCTTATAATATATATGTGGTTTTCCGCAAGCCAGGGAAAACGGATTTTTCTGAGGAAGGACCGGAAGTATTTTCCTTAATTTGCAGTTTTTAATTTGTGGTTTGGTACTTTGTTATGTTTACAACTTTATAGGTTGCCCTATCAAAATACGCACAAGCTACTATTTAAAAAAAAATCTAGTTCTGGGCATCCGAGCCACAGACTACTCTATGATCCGAGCCACCCATAAATATTCTCTCTCTGTGCTACTTACATTACCAGAAGTAAGATCACATCACTTTACACTATTGTTTGTTTGTTTTAAGGGGTTTACGGCGCTTGCGACATATTTAGGTCATTTCAGCGCCAGTAAAAAGGAAGAAAATGGGATAGTAAAAAACGGTTTAGACTTACAATTGAAAGCACACGAGAAAAAGTGATGCAAAGGGGAAGGGTTCAAATAGGGACCAGAATAGATTCCAAGAACACACTATCAGTGTTCATAGTTTGAGATCACCTAAAAGTCTCATGCAGACACACGCACAGTTACAACAAGCTAAGAATGCCATTTGTTATAATGATGTGTGTGGCTTTTTAAATTTTAATATTTTTACAATGTGTGTCAAACAAAAGAATAATTTCGCCGCCGTCATTGATAGTCAATGAGTGAATCAGTTGTCTTGGAGCTATTACAGTACTTGAAAGAAAGTCCAATAAATATGACTCATCGTAGTGTCAATCTGATATCATGTCAGAATTAACGAGATGAAGAAAACTGAGTTTAAGATAAAAATGCAAACAATGATGAAATCTTGAAGTAAAAGAGACTAAACACAATCTACTCAATAGAGGCATTATTCTATGAGTTAAGGTTACATTAGATTCTATTTTGTGCGGCTATGTGGTCTTGTGGTATGACACTCGCTTTCGGTTCGGAAAGTCCTGGATTCGAGCCTCGCTCGGCGCATAGTTGAGTCCTTGCAGAAGGCTCTTTACTCACATTCTCTCACCGTACTCAGGAGGAAAATTAGAACCTGGCCGTTAACAACGTTGTTTCTGTCTGAAAAAAAAATGTAATATCGCCTCACTGGCGTCATGTCCCGTCCTACATGTTAAATGTTGCTGTTGGCCAGGGACCCATTGTAAAGCGCCTTGAGCACGTTTAGTGGATATTGCGCTATATAAAAGCTCAATTTTTTTTGTTTTATACCGACACAATGCCGTTTTGAGAGGACTGATCACAAACTATATGAATCACACCTGAGAAATACCAAATTGATAATATTACTTAATTATTATTTCGATGGTCATGCATCTGCCATATTTTGCCTAAATACCAAGGCCATTATTAATGACTGATTGACTTCTTAGGACCTGGCAATGGGGACGGTAGCAGCAGCAGCAGCAGAGCGACGCCAACAATGAAAAGCCGCTTATGTCGTACAAAAGGATCGGATACCTTGAGATAATTTGGTGGAGGCTTCGGACAGATGTATTGAAGTAAATAAAGATCTGTATATGTGTTTCATCGACTATTCAAAAGCCTTTGATAAAGTACAACACGAAAAACTATTCAAAATTCTATCATCCTTGGACATTGATGGTAAAGATTTAAGAATATTACGGAATTTGTACTGGGAACAAGAAGCAGCAATGCGTGTTGACAACGAACTAAGCAGTTTTACACCTATTAGAAGAGGAGTTAGGCAGGGGTGTGTTTTGTCTCCAGATTTATTCAACCTCTATAGTGAAATGATATTAAGAGATATCGAACATAAGAAGGGGGTGTGTATTGGAGGAAAGAATGTAACAAATCTGAGGTATGCAGATGATACGGTTCTACTGGCAGAATCTGAACATGAACTACAAGAATTACTGGATGTTGTAGTCAGGAGTAGTGAAAATATGGGACTGGAACTGAATATATCTAAAACAGAATGTATGACGGTATCTAAAAATAATAACCCACCAGCCTGTGTAATAACAAGCAGAGGACAAACAATACAACAAGTTGAATGTTTCAAATATTTAGGCTTCAATGTAACATCCAATGGAAAATCAGATTGTGAAATAAAGAAAAGAATAGGTATGGCGAAGAATGCATTCAACCAGCTGCATACAATTATGAAAAACAGGAATATTAGCATGAAAACAAAAATCAAAGTCCTGGATTGCTATGTACTGTCTGTGCTGCTATATGGTTGTGAGAGCTGGACCATAAACAAGACCATGGTTAAAAGACTGGAGGCAGTGGAAATGTGGTTTTACAGAAGAATGATGAGGGTGTCATGGATGGAAAGGAAAAGAAATGAAGAAATTTTAGAAATGGCAAACAGAAAAAGATCACTGATAACAAAAATCATCAAACGCCAAATGGAATTTTTAGGACACATTATCCGCCACCCTGGTTTGGAAATACTCGCCTTGACTGGAAAGATGAATGGAAAAAGAATAAGAGGAAGACAAAGAATAACGTATTTGAAAGGGATAAGAACTTGGACAGATGAAGCTGAGAAAGGTGGCGCTGCTTTAATAGAATTGGCAAGAGATAGATCAGCTTGGCGGAAGATGACCTCCGACGTCTGCTTCAGATATGGAACTACATGAGATGATATCTTGAGCCTTTTTATATAACGCAATATCCGCTAAACGTGCTCAAGCGCTTTATAAAGGGTCCCTGACAATCAGCAACACTTAACATGTAGGACCCCTGTTACGCGATATTACATTTTTCCCCCCGACAGACAACGCTCTTAGCGGCCAGATACTCGTTTTACACCTGAGTACGGTGAAAGAATGTGAGTTAAGAGCCTTTTCCGAGGACTCAACTATTCATCTCTCAGAGCGGCGGGACTCGGACCCAGGACATTCATACCACTGGACCAGATAGCCGCACGTATGATTTAATAAAATAAAATATTATAGGTATATCACACTGTGAACTGCGCGTTCGTTTCACTTTGAAAATTGACCTCTTCACAAGAAGTTGAATTCAGAGTATATTAACCCTAACCGATCCTAGGTCCTGATTCTTGAATATGAAGGCTTTAATATAATGACTGCTATGACGATGTTTGCATTGGGCGGGGGTGGGGGTATTGAGAATCAGGGGGTAGATCTAATTCCTTCACTGTCACCAACGCGGACCTCCCGCACAGACTAAAGCAGCAGTTGTTGTGATTGACTTCTGTACTGGAATGGTATCGTACGGGGATCGGTATTGACCTTGCTCCACTCGATACTTAACCTGATACTATGATCAATCAGTCAATCAGTCTGATAATTTTGTTTGTGTCCGCGGATAAAACCCTGGGATCGACATTTAGCCCAAATCTATCACAATAGTCACGTGACACTCAAACTGCTATTCTCCCCCCCCCCCCAATCCTACCTTTCTTCTCCTCATTATTTGCAACTGCTTTCCTTCTAACTTAGATGTGTGCAATATTGTCTTCATCATGTCTTACTCAAATAAATATCTGCCCGTACTACAACAACTACTACTACTACTACTACTACTACTACTACTACTACTACTACTACTACTACTACTACTACTACTACTACTACTACTACTTTTACGACTACTAATATTACTAAAATTACTACTAACTACAATCACTTTCCTACTACAGCGCCAACTAAATATATAATCAACTTGTCCTTCTACACAAATAACGGTTTGCTTTCATCCTAGCTTCCATTTATTTTCCAATAATTTTACAACCAATATTCAAACACAAACTCTCTCTCTCTCTCTCTCTCTCTCTCTCTCACACACACACACACACACACACACACACGCACACCAACACATACAGACAAACACACACACACACATTTGTTTTTTTAAAGGGTATAAATAGAAGTAACAAGGAAAGCAAACAGTTTCACAACTCTAAATCCATACCAGGCAAGAACAAATTTACGACCACCGCAAATCCATTTTTACTTTACGACCACCCTCCCTCTAATCCTCTATAAACCCCAAACCTACTGCAAACATAATTTGACAGATTGTTCTTATACCATCCCCACTGTCAAACTCTTTATTCCACCTCTGTCCAATTTCTTTGACAATTACGTATTCTTATATGCTACTTTTGTTCTGGTCCCAATCCCCACTGTAATTTGTACCTGTTTCACGTGAAAGTGAGGCGGCAAGCGTTCAAACGGAATGAACCATCAGAAAATCGTTAAAATCCATCTGGACTGGACAATACCCAAAGCTCACAGGTACACACATTCACCAATCCATGTCCACTTCAATGGAGCTCAATTTAATTCGACGAAAAGACGACCAGTAACCTACCACACTGTGAGTTGATTGCCCCATTGCTCTCTAACAATGAACGCATTTTTAGTTTGACCGATTTGACCATGGGTCATTCTTCTCCAGTCTTATTTTCTGGGGTATCGCGCCCTGGATCTGAACCCAGTGCGGTAATGTTACGACTGGCGGCTGGACGGGATGAATGGATTGAAAGGCACGGGTCAGATAAGCTTAAGAGCACTGGGATGGGATTCGCCTGCACAGGAGGAGGTTTAAGGAAGAGATTAATCATGTCGTGTGTGAAGATTTTAGCGTAGCTCGGTGGGACAAGTCGATGGTGTGTGTGGTCGGTTGTCAAAGTAATCGTCCATCGATGGAAAGGTAGTAGGTTTGTGCCCTGGTATTGGCGCTGTGATTTTTGAAAATCATTTTTCTTTGAACTTTTAACATTTCAGTTCTCTTTAGTAATCACACTTCAGATAAAATGTGTGTGCAAATAAGCTGCCTTTAAATGACCTAGATATTAAGATTCAGAGATTTAATTGTGCAACTCAAACACCGCCCTGAGGAAAGTTGTTTGTGGAATGGGTTTTGGAGTGTTGAAATTGAACGAGTGTCAAATGGCGACCTGATGTTAAGATAACAATTGATATAAAAATGTGCTTTTACCTATCAATGTTTGTATGAAAAAATGTTTGACAGGCTTGTGGGTTTTCTTTAAAATATTCAAGTGGAAAAATGGGAAAGGAGGCACGGGTGCAGGATAAAAATCGTTAATGGGGTCGAGGGTTGCTGATTATGTTTGGGTGATTTTATACTTTTCTCTGTTTTACTTGACACACACACACACACTCACACACACACATATATATACACACACACACACAAACTCAAACGCACATATTTTTTCACTTTTGTATAAACATTGGAATTTAGAATACAAATGACAAACTGATAACAGACAGTCATTGTATTCTGGACACTAAGGTATATTATAATGATATTGATCGATTAAAATGAGCCAAACTTTTCAAAAGTCCAAAATCTATCTGAGAAGCCAAAGTTTGAGAATTGTTTGATAAGATGCGCGTCGTCATCTAAAATTATTGATACTTGAAGTAAAAGTTTTCTGGCAAAAAAAGTAAATGGTTAGTCGTCTTTGTGAACTATTTTGAGAGTTCATAGCATGATGTGTTCGCTAAAATTGTAAAGATGCAAGCATTTTTCAGTACAAAAAAGGGCATCTTATTGCATGTAACCAAAACAATCCATAACGTATAATCTCTGATAGAAGACTGCAGTCTCATCTATCAAGCAGACAAATTATTTCGCCAATTTCATTGCCATAGGATTATTAAACAGCATTTTGTTGTTCGTGGATACCACATTGTAACATCGGCTACTCTTGGAAATATGGCAGCAATCCGATAAATAAGCTCGTATAATTTCGTGTCATTTTACTACATTGCTGCTGAGAGAGCAGGTTTCTATCCCATTAGAGTCGCATACTGGTTAAATAACTTTTTTCTTTTCGGTAAAACATGTTTACTTCAAATTAAACAAGAATGGCCATTAATTTGCCAAAAAAAAAAATCTTCAAGCAGTGACATCAAGACCGTAGGTTTTAAGAAAGTTTTAAACCGTTGGTGGTTAACAAATCTATTGATATAAGAAGTAATTTTTAAATTTTTTTTGCCAAAATAAAAAAAAAAGGAATGTTTTGTCATAGGAGCGTAGAACGGGTCGAAGTCTATCATGAAATGATTTGCAGGTCCTTAGAAACCTGAGCGTCGTGACGACACTGCCTGGTAGGAGGAATTGATTCCGGTTTGTTGTTGATGCAAGGGTCAGCCATGGTCAAGCGGAGAACGACCCATTGTTGATTGACTATAGTATAGTGGTAATAATAATACTTATTGATTCTCAAAGGCGATATAGACTGATTGATACAGTCGTTGCCTGCTTGTGAAGCAAAGTGACTTAGAACTGTGTAGAGATGGAGATTGACGACTAGTGGTAGTTTCTACTGCCGTACATAACGTACTCACTGACAATAAACACTCTATTCATTTTGGCCTGGAAACTTTTACGTATTTCAAATATCGACCGATTCTCAAAATGTCAAAAATGATTAAACATGAGACAATACTTCATCTGAAATCTGAGATTTTAAATTGAGATTTGACAAGTTAAAGGAAATTTTGAATAATCGATATTAATTGACGCCAGAAAACCGAGGATTTTTGACTAGTTGAAGGCCATTTTAATCGATCGATATTTATAGAAGTAAAAGTAAACTTTTTTATTATGATCGTTAGAGGGGTCATTTTAATCGATTGATATTTATAGAAGTAAAAGTAAACTTTTTTATTATGATCGTTAGAGGGGCCATTTTAATCGATTGATATTTATAGAAGTAAAAGTAAACTTTTTTATTATGATCGTTAGAGGGGCCATTTTAATCGATTGATATTTATAGAAGTAAAAGTAAACTTTTTTATTATGATCGTTAGAGGGGCCATTTTAATCGATTGATATTTATAGAAGTAAAAGTAACCTTTTTTTTATTATGATCGTTAGAGGGGCCATTTTAATCGATCGATATTTATAGAAGTAAAAGTAAACTTTTTTATTATGATCGTTAGAGGGGCCAATTTAATCGATTGGTATAATATATTAATTGAAATAAAAGGAGTCATATTTATTTTCTTTGGTGATTTCAAGAAAAAGAAATTCTAATATAAACTTCATAGTCTTAGATGGATTACTTAAGGACAATACATAAATATCATTTAATTTGATCGTAGGTAGTTTGACACAGAAGATTGTCGATACAACACACGCTGTATTTATATATGATTTAGTTACATAATAAGTTAGAAATGAAAAAGAGGGGCTGGAGGTGGATAAAAATTAATAAAATTAATGATTTCAGCCATTAAACACGAGAGTTACATCCGTGTGTCGAGTGTCGAGATTTAGAGACGGCGGTTAAATCGTTCATTTTATGCAAGGTGACACCGAAACGTGAAATGTAAACAATAGAGAGGGAAAGAATTTGCCTGCATCGTCATTTCATTGTGTTTAAAAGAATCGTGCGACATTTTCAGCTGCCTAAAAAGCAAATACAAAACGAATACTCTTATTCAAACTTTAGAGCCAATTGTTAGCTTGATTTTTAACTCTTTCACGACGAAGTTAATTATCTTTCAGATTATAAATTGCTACACTTTATCTATCTTATTCTAAATATTGACGCAATGCGTTTCGTTAAAATGCTCACAACATCCGCCAGCCGGATATAACGTACCAACACAAAACTATGTGTAACATTGAACGTTTGTTGTCTGATTGATAGAATTTAGTGATAACTATTCATAAAAATGGCTGGCTAAAACAATAACAACAAGCTCAGTGACGTTAATTTCGTTTCCTCTATAAGATCCATCCGTTTCCACCATAAGGATTGAATGCTTCACGTCGGTCTCACTACCCTCAATATGAACATACTAAATCTAATGTCGGGTTAAGAATGTCCTACAGTTGAACCCCGTTTGTAAAGGGTTAAAGGCCTCCGGGAGATAGAAGCTTTAAATACAGGCCTTTTAAATAAAAGTTAGAGAACAATTATGTTACATACACTATGAATGCATTTGTGGATTGAACTTTTAAAAAAGTAAAAAAAGGTTATTCTATTCGTTTGTCCTACAAACATGGGAGAAAATTGTGCAAGGCACTTTAAGAATGAGAAAAAAACATAAATTATATTCACTATGTAAATGCAGTTACTATTATTATTATTATTATTATTATTATTATTATTATTATTATTATTATTATTATTATTATTTATTATTATATTATTATTATTATTATTATTATTATTATTATTATTATTGTTATTACTATTATCGTTATCACTATTATGATTCTTTTTCCTCCACCTCCTCCTCCTCCTCCTCCTCTTCTCCTTCTTCTTCTTCTTCTTCTTCTTCTTCTTCTTCTTCTTCTTCTTCTTCTTCTTGTTGTCATTATAACAATTATATTATTATTATTATTATTATTATTATTATTATTAATAATAATAATAATAATAATAATAATAGTAAAAATAATAATAATAATAATAATAATAATAATAATAATAATAATAATAATAATAATAATAATAATAATGCTGAAAACTTATATAGCGCTATAACTCCGAGACACCAGACTCTAAGCGCTTAAATTACAAATTACTTTGGCTGAAACATACTCATTCACACACACAAGCACACACACACACACACACACACACACACACACACATACACACACACAACACAACACACAACACAAACCAAACCTATCTTGCTTCTCATACCATCTACTAAAATCGAAACAAATATGTTTTAAGCGAACGTTTAAAAATAGACAAAGATTCTTTTTCACGAATGCTCTGCGGTAAGGCGTTCCAAATAGAGGGTCCGAAATGAGAAAAGGATCTCATTCCAGCATTTTTCCGAATTCGAGGGACAACTAGTTTTGTGGAATCACTGGCCGAACGTAAGGGGCGGGGTTTTGAATATCTTTCAATTAGTTCTGAAAGGTAGGAAGGGGCAGTACCTTCAAGACAACGATACACTAAAACACAAGCTTTGAATTTAATTCTTTTCTCAACAGGCAGCCAATGCAGGTCATGAAGTAGAGGTCCGGCAGAGTCGCACCTACGCTTCATAAATACTAGTCTGGCAGCGCTGTTTTGGACAATCTGAAGACGTTTCAGATTGTATTGCGAAACGCCAAACAACAGAGCATTACAATAATCCAATTTCGATAGTACGAGGGACACAACCAGGTGCTTGGTCACATCCTCAGATATGAACCGTCTAATGGAAGCAATCTTTTTTAGTTGGAAAAAGAGAGATCTAACCAAATTATTAACCTGATGCTCCATCGACAGTCCAGAGTCTAAGAATGTGCCAAGGTTTTTCACTTTGTCAACAATTTGAATAGAGGCATCCCCCAACTTCAAATCTGTTTCACTTTTCCACTTCCTGTTCCCCACATACAGCACCTCCGTCTTATCATCATTCAGTTTCAGTCTGTTCTCATTCATCCATTTCTTAACACTTTGGATACAATTTTTACTATTGGCTGATACTTCTTGTAAATTTCTCATATTGGAAACGCAGTACAATTGCGTATCATCAGCGTATTGATGGTAAGACAGACCAAAACTTCTGATGATTTTAGACAGAGGGCCAACGTACAAAACAAAAAGAACGGGTCCAAGGACTGAACCCTGGGGAACCCCACAATCAAGAAAGATTTCCTCCGATCTATATTCATCCACCGTAATAATCTGTTTACGATTAAACAAATATGACCTAAACCAATCAAGCGCTGCACCAGACACGCCATAAGTAATTTCAAGACGTTTGAGAAGAAGATTGTGATCAATAGTATCAAAAGCAGACGATAGGTCAAGCAAATTCAGCAAAGAACATGAACCATTGTCTATAACAGAGAGGAGATCATTAACAACCCTAACAAGTGCGGTTTCCGTCGAATGATGTTGCCTATAAGCAGACTGAAATTTTTCTTCAAGACAATTATTTTTAAGATGAGACAGTAATTGTTTCAAAACAAGCTTTTCTAAGATCTTAGAGAGAAAAGGAAGATTAGAGACAGGGCGATAGTTTTTTAAGTTCTCTTTATCGAGATCAGGTTTTTTCAAAAGGGGTTTGACATGAGCAACTTTGTAAATGTCTGGTACAGCACCTGACTGCAACGAATTATTAACAATACATGTAAATGGTGTTAAAATTACATCAATGCATTTTTTTAAAATGGCAGTATTTAAGGGGTCTAAATCACAACTTTTAGTTGGAGACGACATAATGCAATCACGTAAGTCAGCTTCAGTAATCTTTGAAAAATGTGTTAACGAATCACCATGAAACTTGTCAAATGTTGTAGGGATCGATTCAGACGAGAGTTCCTTCCTGATGGTATCCGTTTTTTCTTTAAAATATTGACCAAAGCGAGTTGGTAGATCTGCACGATCGATTAAAGATGGGAGAGCTGGTTGCGTCTGTTGTCCCAGCAGTTCCTTGGTCAAGGCAAAGAATTGTCTCGAACGTCCCACGTTTTTGAGGCTTTCTTCATAGAATTTCTTTTTGGCCCTGAAATTGACGGCTTTTGCATCATTTCTAGCCGCGATGTATCGCTTCTTATCGACAGCATCTCTGGACTTGAGCCATTTTCTTTCTGCCCGCCTCCTGGCTAATCCATTCAATTTTATTTCGGTATTATACCAGGGTGCTTGACGTCTCACTTTTACTGCTCTAGTTGTTAAGGGAGCATGCTTGTCCACCGTACCAACAATTGACTCGTGGAGACCATTCGCATCATGTTTATTTTTAACGTTATGGTCAAGGTCTTGTTTAAAAATGTTCATGTTTATATTCTTCAAATTACGAGATGTTATCATCTTTTTTACTTCGTGCTTCATTGGAAATAAAACGAAAAACACAATTAAATGATGGTCAGAGATTAATTTATCAATATTTGAGACAGGTGAAGAGAGAGAATGTTCAATGTCTGTAATGACATGATCTATTGTGTGGCCATGGTTGTTTGTAGGACCGCTTACAAGTTGAATATAGTTGTTTGTGTCAATAATCTCCCGAAATACTTTCGATTCATTTTTGTTTCCGAAATAATCAATGTTAAAATCACCCATAAAAATATTATGCTTTTTGTTAATGGATTGCATAGACATAAATTCTCCGAACTCAGATAAAAAATCAATTGTTGATATTTTGTTTTGTTGGCTTGGTGGTGGGCGGTAGACACAGTGAAACGACTTTTTAAAATTATTTTCATGAATGGCAAATCCAGCGTATTCAAAACTTCTAAAATTATCATGGTGAAATGATATCTTGTCAAAGAGTGACAAGTTGTAAATAATTGCAATACCACCTCCTTTCCTCCCAATGCGTGGAAATGATTTAATACAAAAGCCTTCGGGTGTAATTGCTTTCATAATTGGATCATCATATGAATGATTAAGCCATGTTTCCAAGATGACAAAAATATTAATTTTATGATCTTCAATAATGTCGATTATGTCTTGAGTTTTATTACGACACGATCTAACATTTAGTAATCCAATTTTTAAACTGGTATGATCACTACGTGCAGGTTGTTGTTGTTGTTGTTGTTGTGTTGTTGTTGTTGTTGTTGTTGCTCAAGACGGTGCTGTTGCTGCGAGTTGTTGTCATGGTGGTCGTTAATTTCATACTGACTGTCACGGACAGTGTTGACATTTGACAAGGAACGGTGAGGATTACTCATTGAAGTGATTAGATTGGATGGGGGACGAGTGTTGATAAATTGAAGCGAGGATCGAGGTCGTAGGGGGAGCGGGCGTGGGGTTGGCCGATGACCAATGACGGTGGTTATAGGGCGTTGTTTTCGTCTACCCCCTCTGAGTCTGTTCACAAAATTAGTATTATAAATAGATCGATGTACACGGTAGTTGTTAAAAGTAATAATAATAATAATAATAATAATAGTAAAAATAATAATAATAATAATAATAATAATAATAATAATAATAATAATAATAATAATAATAATAATAATAATAATAATAATAATAATAATAATAATAATAAGAAGAATAATAATAATAATAATAATATCATTGTTATGAACCCACAAAACAATGTTTATATAAATTACAACCAAAATAAGTGTAGACCAGAAACCTATGTTTTGAATAGGGCGACTAATAGAGGATTTAAGCCTAATCCCAACAACTGAACAACAAGACCCTTGTGAAAGCAGACAATATTTTGTATGTTTAAATACGCCCCAGAGCCATCTCTCAACACAGACTTATAATTTAGTGTTAATTGTGACCCATCGTATCAAAACGGTAGTATATCAAGGTGAATCTGATATCAAAATTTAATCTTTAAGTAAAACTCATAACATTTGAGTCAAAAATAAATGCCTTCATGTTGGAGAGTGAGTTTTATTTCAAAATTTCAATACATTTAAATTTCCTAATCTTGATTATTTGGATGTAGATCTCAATATCTTTCATATTATAGATAGTATGCAGATGACGTCACTCAGGCCTTTGTTATTGTTTTTGCCATCCCCGTTTGTGAGTTGTTCTCACTAAACTGTATTAACCAGACTATAAAAGTTCATGGTTACACAGAGTTTGTGTGTTGGTCCGTTATACTTCCGGATGGCAATGTTGTGAACTCCTTGGCCAAGCGCATTCTATCTATAGTCCATTCCGATATAATACCGGTTTGATGGGGTGGAACACAAATTACAAATGTTCCGTGCCTCTGAAAAAAATGAGTGTCTTGTTTACGGGGTGTCCACAACAAATACGACCGAGTTTTCATGCTATATTATAGATATTATTATAGATAGTTCGAAGATGACGTCACTCAGGTCTTTGTTATTGTTTATTGCCATCCGCGTTTATGAGCAATGCTCACTGAACTCTATTAACCTGACTATAAACGTTCATGGATACATACAGTTTTGTGTATTGGTCCGTTATACTTCCGGATGGCAATGTTATGAGCTTCATAGCCAAGCGCATACTATCTATATTGAGGCTTATCATGAATGTATCTTGTATTAGAATAAAATCGTTCACTGAACCCAAATAACCAGGGGAGTTAAGTCGTCACTCTAAAGTGACAACTTCTTTGTCATATAATTTGTGACCAATCGTTTCATAACGGTAGACCTGCCTACTAAAACGAAAAAATCGTAGAATTACGAAATTTTGGCTCAAATTTCAAAACTTCTTGAGCATCTTGAAGTCATTAAGACGTATTGAAAATGTAAGTTGGTGCCGGACTACATATTATTTTGAGGATTTTGAAGTGATGACAAATTGTTTATATATTAAATGACCTCTAGCGACTTCTATGTTATTACCAAAGAATTACACATTTTTAACTTTTCATGGAGGCAGGTCTGTAACGGGGTATGGGTGGACCTTATGTTTAAAATTGAATTTTAAGTTAAAAATATGCAATTAGAGTTGAATTAAATAGCGTCCATTGATTTCTGTTTCTTAAACTTCAAATAATTAAAATCTGATCATTTGGGCACAACCAAAAAAAAAAAAAAAAAAGCAACCCCCCCCCCCCCAAAAAAAAAAAAAACCACACAAAAAAACACAAAACAAAACTCAACTCCCCCCCCACCCCCGAAAAAAAACAACCCCCCCCAACAACAAAAAACAAACAAACAAACAAATAAACAAAAATCAATAACAAAACAAAACAAGCAAAATAAACAATTGGTTTGTTCCGATATAGTAATGAACCAGATTCACGTCGCCAGTCATATTTTCAACAAGGCAGACATTTTGAAAAGAATAGACCAGCCAGTTTACTGCTTCCAGACAATGATAAGTTTAATATAATCACAATACACTAGTGTGTAGTGTAACAATTAAAATGTAATCAGGTCTATTTTTTGTCGGCAGTTAGATATGTCTCAAAACTCCTTTGCTATTGACTCAGAATCAAAATACTGTAATTACGGGGTATCATATAAAATCAATATCTCTCTTTATAAAGAATTTTATTTTCTTTACGATGACTTAACGCATCATTTGTTCCTCAATCAGTTAACTTGCCGTACTCTGGAAACACACGTATTTAAAAATTTGGTCAGAAAATTCATCCTTTAAATGATCCTCATCTTGGCAAAAACTCTCAAACCAGGGACCTCGCGAAGTCCTAGGTTTGAGAGTTTTGTCAAGATGCTGGTAATATAAATCTATCAATATTTGAAGGACGAGTTTTCGACCAATTTTTTAAAACGTGTTCTTCCTGAGTATGCCAGTTAACTTGTTCAATTGATCATATCGATTTGTTGGTCCGTTTAGCACCCGACTAACATTATATTGTAACGGCCTGTAATTTGGCATCTAGTACGCATCTCGGCCATATTCAAGTTCTATTTTTCTGAGGCAGGCGTTTTATATAATATTGCATTACGATTGGGAAGCGACAATATTACTATCATTTTTCACCGCCTTGGTAACTCCTTCAAATCGTCAACTCAGTGCATGGTTACCTATTAAAATAGCCAGCATCTATAGCGTTTTTTAAGGACAATGAATTATACTGTTTTGAAAAGGCGGCCAAGCAAACATCATTTATTGCAATATGAAGAGTAGAACAAGTATCCTACTGTTCTGACAATGGTACAACTGGTTACCACCTCATTTTTCCCAGGCTCAAAAAATGAATGGACGTTTTGTTTTCTCTGATATTTATAGACATGAAATTCCCACAGTGTGCAAAACTAACTGCATATAAACAACTCCTGCATCGAATTTTTAAATATCAATATTGATACATTACAATTTAGATTTTCACGATGAACGGAACCATTGAACCGAAGACCCGTGTTCCTTTAACTGACAACAGTGAAAACATTAAATCATAATTGGTTTTATAGATATCGACTTCTTTTTGTGTACAAGATTCGTGACAACCCTAACTACGCCAGCTCTGTTTCCAATAACCTAGATCCCATTCGGCGACTTTTACATTGAAAATGAAAAAGATTTTATTATCAGCCTTGATTACGACGATAAGACTTCTAACCTGTTTGTCACTTGTATTCGTATTTCAAAACATTTTCATTTTATGATCTGAGTAAGACATGAACGATCAATGTCGTTCAAACGCACTAAAAGCTTCTTTCAAATACTTTTTAAAACAAGTTACTTTTTTATCGTGATTTTTTTTCAATTAGACTTTGAACAAAGTGCAAACATACAAAAGAGTAAATCCACTACTCTCTTGTATTGTTGATTTTTTGTTTTGATCTTACTAAGATTATAGAAAGCTACAGGCTGTATAGTTTATGAGAGAAGACTCCCAGGCTTACTTATCTACCTCTTTGTTCGGGTGGTCCATAATAATAAAAAGAAAGTCAAACTGGGCTTAGTAAAGCCATTACCACAGAGAGACTCGGACAGACAGAGTAGGCGGCAATTATGGGATATGGGATAAAGAGACGTGGGTTGACAATAGGAAGCATAATACAACACATAGGCAGGTCTATTGATATCTGCTTTATTATAGAATGACAACAAATGGACATGTGAACGAGAAAATCGACATGGGGCACTTATTATGATTGAAGAAGTCCTATCTATCTTCAATATTTTCCTTCCCACTCTTTACGCACGAATTCTACCTTTACTTTCTATTTAAAGAAAAATACGAAACACCTCCCCTTGTAAAGTTATCGCTTCTTGCTTATTGATGCTTACCGAGTCATACATAATGGAAATAGAATGTTACCCATCCCGTAGCGGATTGAAAAATTAGAAGAATGCGGCATATTCATAATAACATTCTAATTTTATGGTCCAACGCTCCTATAAAACAACTTTGCGATACGTCAAGGGTCCATGACGTCGAAGATAGAATTGAAAAGATTTATTAAAATTCATACTTGTTTTTTTTTTTTTTAATCTTCTTATTCTGGGATATAATCGATGCTCCTAGATCCGGATACGATTCCATAACCCTTTGACCAATTAGTTATACTTTGGGGTATGTCTAAAATAGAACTGACGAGATTTCTAAAGATTCTTACTTGTTTTTAGAGATCTTCTTGATCTAAGAGATATTCAATGCTCCTAGATTAGGATTCGAACAATAACCTTTCGAACAAATGCTTAACTCGTAATCATCGCTTTGGTTACAGGTTTAAGAAAAAGTATAGTGTAATATAAACTTATAAAACACACGAAGTACTGCCAAAGACGTAAAGTCAGTGCAGGAACGTATGGTAGGACTGAAGCGCAATAATACAGATAATCCACTGTCGTGAAAGAAACTGCAGTCTAAAACGTCCTTGCCAAACACGCAAATTCATGGAACCGACGTACAGCTATCACAATATTTCCAATTTATGTTTCACCCTTTTACATTCACGTATAATTTATCAAATCACGGTTTTGTCGAAATTTTCCTGCAGCACCGGCGAGTTGGGCAGTTGGATGAATTCGTGTTAAGACTGTAGTTAATTTTTTCTTCTTTCTACAATATTTATTTACATAATGTATTGTTTTAAGGGATAGAAATTGTATTGCTAGCAACATGAATGTAGAGTGCTTGCTTGAAATCGTATTAAAATATATTGTTATCCACGCGTATGTCATCTTATAAAATTTCGCAACCTCGCATTAGCATGTTATTTAAGTTCTGAAAGAGTATCACTTATTACCACGGTTTATATTAATGTTATTTGGACGGTCAACATTATTGTTTCTATTTGTTTATTTATTTATATATTGTTTTAAAAAATAAAATGACAGATATACGGCTATGTGGTCTTGTGGTATGACACTCGACTTCGGATCAGAAAGTCCTGGGTTCGAGTCTCGCTCTGAGCGACGGATAGTTGCGTCCTTGGAAAAGACTCTTGACTGACATTCTCTCACCGTACCCATGTGTAAAATGAGTACGTGGTCATTAACAGCTCTGTCGGAAAATTTTTAATATCGCCTAACAGGCGTCATGTCTCGTTCTTAATTGTTGCTGTTGGCTAGGGTTCCCTGTAAAGCGGTTTGAGCACGTTTAGTGGATATTGTGCTATAAAAAAGCTCAAGATAAAACCATTTTGCAGTCAGTTGACGGTGTGGGCACAATAAAACTGACAGGGAAAGAATAGAGGTGGTTGATAGGTAGGAAAACCCAGGGAGAGGGCGTGGGGCGAACACTAAAGGGTCAATGGTAAATTTAGTGGTCACTCCACGGGGTAGGTTGGTCTTGTGTATATATGGGATATCTTTTGTGTGTGTGTGTGTGTGTGTGTGTGTTTGTGTGTGTGTATATGTGTGTATGTATTATGCACATGTATGTATGTGAGTGTGTTTGTGTGTGGAGTGCGTGTGTGTATAAGAGAGAGAGAGAGAGAGAGAGAGAGAGAGAGAGAGAGAGAGAGAGAGAGAGAGAGAGTGTGTGTGTAGGCGTGTAAATGTGTGACATATAGGGAACTGAAATTGAATTGTCCACTTATTTGGGGACAACAGTTGTTTGTTGGAGTAAGGGTTTGGTTATTATTACCATTATTATTATTATTGTTATTATTATTATTATTACCATTATTATTATTATTGTTTTTAGTATTATTATTATTATTATTATTATTATTATTATTATTATTATTATTATTATTATTATTATTATTATTATTTATTATTATTATCATTATTATTATTATTATTATTATTATTATTATTATTATTACAGTATTATTTTTATTATTATTATTATTATATTATTATTATTATTATCATATCATATATCATCATCATCATCATCATCATCATCATCATCATCATCATCATCATCATCATCATCATCATCATCATCATTATTATTATTATTATTATTATTATTATTATTATTATTCTTTTACATTATTTCATGATTATTATTAATCTCTTTTTAAAAAAAAATAGCAGATAAGCTTATAACTTAGTTGGGAATTGGATACTTATAAAAAGATTCCATTTGGCAACGTAAATTGGAAGATTAATGAATATATATTGACTATTTTAGCATGTTTTGTCATTTAATCTTCCCTATACTAACAGTTTTAATATCATTATGCCAATACCACTCTGAAGAAATTGTTAAAACATTTCACCAGCTTATAATTTTTCACCCTACAACGTTAACCGCGATTGGACGTTAAGCTTGTTAAACGTAGCTTATTTTTCAAATCTATGATTATAATCAAAGACTGAAGAATGTAAAGCAATAAATTAATATTCATTTTGCGCAAAATGTTACATCAGCGCTTATAGTAATTCATACAAAATCTAAGAGAATGATTCCCTCAGCCCCCCCCCCCCCCCCACCCCCTAAGATAGAAATGTTGGGAAGAAATTGAATTATAAATCTTCCTCGGCGAAGATCGAAAGACATGATAAAAATAAGGTATTCAGTTTCACAAACAGCCTTTTATCATCATATTATTGTTGGCTGGTTAGAGAATATCAACGTATGAGCTCTGGGTATAAAATATGATAAAGAAATTCAATGTCACCGTATATCTGATCCACCCTACGACTTCTTTCGTCATAACAACATTCTTTGGTCGCTTCCTTAAACGCGCTCCAACGCCTCAAAGCGGTTTTATGTCTCATTTGTATGACTAAAAAAGTGAGTATATAAAGTATAAAATGAGTGCAAATGTGAACCGGTGTGTCAAAGTGGTATTAAATCGGGATGAACTAGGTGCGTGGAATTGGTTTTATAGCCACAATAAACCATATAAAACTTGGGGTTGATTTATATTGATAATATGGTGGAGAATGGCCTCAATTCATGACGTTGCAAAAGAGCCAAGGTGTTTATTTATCATAATTACAATACTAAATTTACTTTTCGTGGTTCAATTCATCCCGACATAATACCATTTAGAGTTCTTGAAGGTTAAACGACTATATTAGTTCTTCTCAATATAACGTATAAAATGAATCCAATCTTCAAAATTTTGACTATTTATTCCAGAGCGTTAAATGCTACAATATACTATTTTGGGAAGTTGGATTGCAGATATTGTTACCCTATATTGTTATTGGCGTTTTTATACACAGTTAAAACGACAAAACTATTTAGATAGCCTTTTCAAGATTAGATGAATGAATTTTATATATAATAGTTTTTTTTAATTGAATGGATGTCTAAAAAAATTATAATATTACCGTAGGTCTATTCAATCAATATAAAGAAGGATATTGTGTCATACAACACTATATTTTCTTAGAGGCTCAGGAATTTTAATCCTTTCCAGATTGGGTTCCATTTTACTCTCACGGCAACCTGGCATCCTATCTTTCTGATTTCATAAGTGTAGTTGGAGTTGCATCACAGTTGCTGCTGTATTAGTAATGAGAGTTAAACATCCAGATGTAGCCCAATCTATCCCTTTAAAAAATAGGGTTGGGATCAAAATGGTTCCGTGAAGCACATGGTAAATGTTTTGCCAACGAGAACAGAATTACTGACAAGTCTACAATTTATAAAAATTATTTTTAACAGACTGATATTATGAGTAACCTTTAAAAAATTAAGGTCAATGTTATCACCCTTTGACTCAAATGATTATTTACAATCTTCTAGGGCATAATGATCGGTCATTTGATGTTATGAATTGCATATGGCCGCCTTGTTGCCAGATTCACTCAGACTTTATTACCGGACCCAATTTGATAATTTATGACTCAGAATATTCGTCTCGATCTATGTTTATTTCCACAATACAGTAGTATGATAATTAAGTAGATGAGTGCCTGTTACTAATCGCCTACATTTCCCCCACAAAAGTTGCGGTTCTCCACTAGTCCGATAAATAATGATACAAATTGTTATGATCAGAAAGAAATTCGTTTTCGCCGCTAAAGAGTTAAATGATGTATTTAATGTTTGAAATAATACAATCACTGGTCCGTGGTGTTTTTTACGTACCAAATTGTTTGGTACATTAGAAAACAGAATCACTACAATACCATACTCTGAAAAAAGACCTATTCAAACTTTTGGCTAGAAAATTCGTCATACAAATTTCGACCGATTCAAATTATCCTCGTTTTGTCAAAACCCCTCAAATCTGGGACTTCCGCGAAACGAACTCTCAGGTTTGAGAGTTGTTGACAAGATGGGGGTCATTATAATCGGTCGATATTTGAAAAAGAGCTTTCTGGCCAAAATTTTAAATACGTGCATTTTAAAAAAAAGTACGACCAAGCAGTAGCTCTTTAAGTTTTTATTCAATGCTTTGCTGACATAATGTAACGGTTGGTAATAGCTATATATACAACAACAAAAAAGCGTTTTACGAATGGCTGCTTATAAAATTGTAGACAAAATAATATTTCTACGCATAATATTGAACACCATAATAGGTTGTTTTTCAGCTAAGGTTTCATCCTATTTTATAATCTCTCTCTCTCTCTCTCTCTCTCTCTCTCTCTCTCTCTCTCTCTATATATATATATATATATATATATATATATATATATATATATATATATATATATATATATATATATATATTATATATATATATATATATATATATCCCAATTATTTCACATTCGAACAAACAAACAAACACACACACACACACACTCAGTAACACACAATAAACATTGTATAATTAAAAAGAAATTCCATTTCCATAAATTGAGAGAAAGAGTTACACTTAGGCTAGCAATATTGAGATGCCCTCATGTCTTGCGACAGCTCTTACCTCCATAAGTAAAGATTGAGACATGTGGGGTTGGAGGGAGAGAGAGAGAGAGAGAGAGAGAGAGAGAGAGAGAGAGAGAGAGAGAGAGAGAGAGAGAGAGAGAGAGAGAGAGAGAGAGAGAGTTGGGGGGGGGGGAGATAGACATAAGAATGTAATATTGGATCAAAACACGTCAGACAAAAATACCCGTTGCACGTTTAGGCCTGAGTAACTAAGAACAAATAAGGATAAGACATGTTGCCTAACTGAGAATGGCAGAGACTAAAGTGTAAAGAATAAACAAGTACTCACCAAAGGTCCTGGCGTCCACATGGCAGCACAGGAAGTGACCCCTGGCGCGGCCTTGGCCTTGGTTGACCTCCATCGTAGAATCCGGCTAGACGGCGATGGAGACTTGGCTTTCTGCATCACTGTGGAGGAAGACATAGAAGAGGAAGGCGAGAATGAAATCGGGTAGCTGAGAAATCCAAATTCGTCGCCATCCTCATCGTCACTGTAGTTGTTGAAGCGTTCGAGATTTCTTTGCCTGCTGTAGTTGTCATTCATTTGATCACCTTCGTCTGCTTGTTGGAGATCTGGTAAGGATTTGCTGCGTATTAATATTGACTTTGGCATTGTTATTGCATGCAATGGATTGTTTGACTCGGCGTTAATATTACTATGCCCAACGCTGTTATGGTTGTCAGCGCTGTGAATGGACGATGGAGAAGAGCGAGAATCCACTACATATGATCTCCTATTTCTTGGCAGGGTAAGAAAAGGCTCATGCATAAGACTTGCGGTAGAGGATGAAGATGACACATCGTTTTCTACTACAGTGCAAAGATTTCCAGCATTATTTTTTCCTTTGATTTGTCGTTTTAGGCTTTCTGGAAAAGAGTTCATTTTTAGCAAGTTTTGTCGCATGCTTTTCTTTGTTTTGACTAGGTTAGTGGCAGGCAATGTTTGGGACATGCTGTTGCTACAGTCTGATTTAATATTAGAATCTTCGTTAGTAAACACCGGGTTATGAATAAGTTTTATATTTTTGTTCTTTTCAGAAATAACAGTCTTAACAACACATTCAGTTTCTTTTGGATTCATTTGTTTTAACGTTGTCTTGGTTGGCAGCACAGTCAAAGAAGCGTGTGCCGGTTTGCTAGACTCATCAACTAAGATCTCATTAACACGACACAGTCCCGAATTGTTCAAAGGGATATAACTATGATCTAGAGTAACATATTCTGATTCTATCTCCCCGTCACTTGAAGTGCGGTTAACCACGGGTTTGTTTTCAAACTCTCGTGGTTCGTGAGAAACTGATCGCCTCAGAAATTGACTTTTAACCTTTTGGGGTAGTGTTCCACATACTGAATCAAATACAGGAGTGACCCCAGTTCCATTTGAAGGTGCGGAATTTCTGAGGTCTACAGAGGAATGACTGACCGTCAACAATCGTGCGTGATGCAATGTCATTTCTTCCTGTTGGTGATACTCATGTCTGCTTGAAGCAGACGAATTGTCCGATCTGCTAATGTTTTCTTGACTAGAATCTTGTGATCGATTCCCGTTATCGTGTATCCTAGAACTACTTTGTGTTGATGCTGAAGAGTCAAACGAATTCGAAAGTATGTGTGATTTATAACCGTTTCTTAGGGCTGATTTCAACATGATATGCTTTGAACTGCTCGAGGTGGTCGGAAATCCACTAGAACTTACAGGCGAAGGATTTGAAGAAGATGGAGAATCATCGTTACCCCTAAAAAAGTCCATTTTGATATAGCTAGGGCTCCAGGAATCTGCACTGGTCATGCAAGACATTGGTATATCTAAAACGGCCGATAATCGTGACGAAGACGGCGAATCTTTCGTTGACGTTTTCGGAGTTATTTGGTTATGAATTGATTTGGTAGAACCAGCTCGTTCAAGGGTTTGAGCTTCCATTGAGGTGGCTTCGCATTGTGATTTGTTCTCAGTTTTAGAGTTTGTAATGCGTCTATTTTGATTGAAGTACCCGCTTTTCATTGCAAAATCGATTGTCTGTTCACGGCCATTTTTTTCGTTGACTTCTTGTGACGTCAAACCCGGTCGGACATCTATAAGGGAAGATGGATTATAGTGATAAGGTGTGTCAGTGTATGTTTTATTGCCATTACCGCGCACGAAAGAATGGATTATGTGTGTTTTAGGTGTTTCTGTGTCTCTTTGATTGACAGTCAATGTTGCTGGTGTGTTATGGGCGTGTGTGAGAGAATTACCCGGTCTGGCAAGAACACCTGAGTCTATTGGATGTCCGTTTCCCCGCTGTGTTAACGATCGTGTCATTGTTACAGTATTCTCGTTTCCACTATGATTGTTGTTGGTTGTGGATGCTGTAGTTAATGATTGTGGTGATTGTAATGTTGGTTGTGAGTGTCGTGGCAGTGAAGCAGATCGAAATTGTGATTGCGATGACGATGGGGAGGAGGCTGACGGAGGAAATGTTTGCTGGAGTTGTAGGCCAGTTGGCCGGGGAGGTCTAACAGGGTGAGACGATGATAAACCGTCATGTGGCAATAATGTTGATGAAGAATTAGATGCGTATGAATGGCGATTATTACGATGGTTTGAAGGAGATTGATGACGTTGATGATGGTAAGTACGAGAGCGATTCTCTTGGTGACCATTATGCTGATGATAATGATGAGATTTGTCATCTTTTTGAGGAGATTGAGTCAATTGCTCGTTTTCGACATTGTCCATGTGAATACTGGGCTGGTAGAAAAGATTTTCATGATTGAAATTTAGGGAGGTCATTGAATGTCTTTGGTTCTTCATTAACAATTCCTTTTCTGGATCTTTTTGCGTCGTTGTTGAGACTTGGGTTATTTCATTGCTGTTGTTGTTTTCGTTGTGATGGTTGTGATGATGACGATGATGATTTTGATGCCCATGATTATCAAATCCATGACGAGACTGAATGATTGCTGATGAAGGTCTTTGATTATGATGATGGTGATGAGACGAATTGTTGTTATTGTTACTATTACTATTCCTTCCACCATCTCTAGCTGGTCTCCGCGTTAAAGAACTACTCCTATAACTAATGGGTTCTTTGTTACAATCATTGTGGTGGAATCCATTGACAAGATTCAAATGCTGCTGGTGCTGAGGTTGCCGTGAAAACGACGATGATGATGATAATGATGATGATGGTAATGATGTATCTGGTGATGTTTGTATTGTTATTGTTTTCGTCGCCATGGGCTTTGGAAGCTCCACGTATTCATTTTCATCTGGGGCAGCAGGACGTTGGTGCCGGACACGAGTCTGCTGTTGCATGGTCATCAGATTGCTGACAAGTACCATTATAATCCGTGGTCAGTGAATGAATTAACTGGAATAGGGGGGGGGGGTTGAATATTTTATAGTCTAAAACATGCACTCAACGTCATTTTTCTATTTTCTGGCATTGTTATTACTTATCTACTTAGTGACTGCCTAGGAATTATAATTAATTTACATCACAAAAAACGTCATTTCTAAAAAGTGTAACATTATTCACGTGTAAATCATATTAATACTAAAATTCTTAATCTCTGGTTTGTAGTTCGAATTTCACCAATCCATTTGGCACTGTCATCACAAACTTATACACCGTTATTATGTCCCTCACAATAAAGGTAAATCAATTTATACAGTCTCATATCTGTTTCCAGAAAATAAGAAAAACTTGATTATAGCGTTTCAAACACATTAAAGCAATATCTAGCTGTGAAACACATTTAACCATAGATGGCATACTATGTAATTTGGGGAAGTTGAATGCAAAGGCAAGTAGACAGATATGTGCATCAAAAAATACTCTATAGAAACAATTTCAGTGATCATATATATTTGCAATGACCTGACTAAGGAACAATACACGAAACAAATTGCCCTTGAACTTCGGAGCTATCGCATAGACGAAGGAGTAAGAATGGGTGAGAATATTAAGAATGCGCAAAATAAAGACACACAAATACACACACCACACACACACACAAACACACACACACACACACAGAGAGAGAGAGAGAGAGAGAGAGAGAGAGAGAGAAAGAGAGAGAGATAGCTAGAAAGAGAGAGATAGAGAGATAGATAGAAAGAGAGAGAGAGAGAGAGAGAGTGTGTGTGTGTGTGTGTGTGTGTGTGTGAGAGAGAGAGAGAGAGCTGATGTCAAGAGAATTAAATTAACACATTTAATGATCCAAGGACACTGCATTAATTGTTTCCATTGCTACGAGGCAACTCTCAGTTATTGATTTCTCAAAACATAACATCACACGATTTCAAATGCTATCGATTGTCCCAAGTGATTTATTATGAAAAAACACGATATTTGAACGGGTTGTTCAAAAGTGTTGTAACATTTAAAAAAAACAAAACAAAAAAAAAAAACAAAAAAAAAAAAAACAAACAAAACAAACGATAAACAAAATCATAAATTTCGTCCTGGGAAAAATCTAGACCAATAATAAGGTGTTTTCAATAAGAAAAAAGATAAACTATTAAGTGGTTGATAAATATATTAGTTTGATAGGCCAGGGTTCTTAAAAGTATCATAGACATATTAATTTATTGTGAGGCTATGCTGAACTTTTATATAGCACAATATCCACAAAGCGCTTTACAAGGGGTCCCTGACCAACAACAACATCTAACATGTAGGACGAGACATGACTCCTGTTAGGCGATATTACAATCTTTTTTCCGACAGAGGGAAGATAACTGCCACGTACTCATTTTACAAATTGGTGCGATGAGAGAATGTGAGTAAAGAGCCTTTCCAAGGACTCAATTATGAATGAGTACCTGGCCGTTGACAGCGTTATTTCTGTCGGAAAAAAATTGTAATTTCGGGTGTGCATGTGTGTTTGTTAGCAGTGCTTGAATTCTATTGGTATGGCAAATACACACAAAAAAACAAACAAACTACAAATAGATAGATAGATAGATAGATAGATAGATAGATAGATAGATATATAGATATAAAGCTAGATAACAAACTAGTTTGCTGGCGAGATAGATAGATAGATAGATAGATAGAGAGAGAGAGAGAGAGAGAGAGAGAGAGAGAGAGAGAGAGAGAGAGAGAGAGAGAGAGAGAGAGAGAGAGATTGGCATTCACATATATGCACAGAGATAGATATATAGATAGATAGATAGATAGATAGATAGATAGAGAGAGAGAGAGAGAGAGAGAGAGCGAGAGAGAGAGAGAGAGAGAGAGAGAGAGAGAGAGAGAGAGAGAGAGATTATATTTCATATTTGATGTTTTATGAAAAGCTACCTTTATCTTCACAATCAAATAAACACTAGGCAAAGAGAGATCATGACGAAAATATAATGTATCTTTTCACCGTCGACATTGAATCAAAATAACCTATATAAAGTGCTTTTTACGATTAAAACGTCAGCATTAAGTTAGTGACAACAAACAGAATTAATTGCCATAATAAACTCAACCAACTCAGTGATAGTAGTCCTTCCTTTTCAGAATTTGGATCCCGAGGATATAAGCTCATAACATTCAAACTTATATTTCAACAGTGAAAGCGTCCAGTCCCGATTAAGTAATTTCTTTATGTGCACTATTTCCACTAGAAAAACAACTACCATTTTGAAGCGCTTATCAGATACTGTAATGACAAAATATCCCACATAGATAACACGCTAGCAGAATGTGTCATCACAATAATGCTGTTGCTGCGACGGGGTGACAAAAATACATTTAATTTGTACCAACAACAACTTGACAAATCAGAATACACACATTCGAAGACACTACAAATATAAGTATCGTGTTATATTAAAATGAAGTGTGTTAAAAATTTTTATTAAAAAAAATTAGAGTAAATAGTAGAGCCTAAACGTGTTGCTTGTGACAGGCATATTATCTTTCATCATGAATAATCAGGTAGGTGGCGTCTAGGTCAAGTGGAAAAAAAAAGTAGGGCGAATGATGTGAATGATTATGAGAAAGAAGCTTGATTGTAGGATACTGAAAAACAAAACAAAGCAAACAAACAAACAAACAAACAAAAAACATAAACAAATCCACCACCTCCCAAATATAAAACAAAAATCAAATAAACAACCCCTCCCTCCCCTCCCCAAGAACAAAAGTGGTAAAAATAAAAAAAAGAAGAAAATCCGAGCGCGGCGAAAAAAAAAAAAAACCCAACAAAAACAAAAAACAAAACAAAACAAAAAAAAAAACAAACAAACAAACAAACCAGAAACAAATCAAATAGCCAAAAAAAGGAAGAATATATATATATATATATATATATATATATATATATATATATATATTATATATATATATATATATTTTAAATTTTTTTATTTTATTTTATTTTTTTTCATAACCAAACAAAACAATATATATATTTTTTTTTTATTTTATTTTATTTATTTTTTTTTCATAACCAAACAAAACCACAAAAAAAACCCCCCCCAAAAAAACAGTCATCCCCCTCCCAAAAAAAAAAAAAATCAAACAAACAAACAACAAACAAAAAACCCAAAACAAACCCAACAACTAAACAAAAAATAAAGATGTAAACAAAGCGCAAGATCAGTAAAGGAGTTATAGATTCCAATAGCTGCCCTACGGAGATGGAATAAGTAAATACATGGAATGATATATACCTAGTTGTTTCAGTCTATTTTTAGAAGTCCATTTTTGTAACTGCACATTTCGTCATAATATTAGATTTATAGTTGCCGACGAAATGAGTTTTTGGAACAAACCTGAATATGTAAATCTTTATTATCTACCGAAATTTTCTTTGGTGTGCTAATTCGGCTTTTGCGCTATGCCCTGAACAAACATGAGGCCATTTGAATGGGGAATAGTGAAAGGTTCTTAGAGTATTCTACAGATCAGCGATTGCTCAAGAACCAGCTAAATTAAATATTGTTTCATATTTCGTTTATTCACCCATACATAGTGCAACATTAGA
>NC_088363.1:78047595-78052595 GCF_034508935.2 Berghia stephanieae
GATAAGGTAATAAATTTATACAACGTGACATCACCCGATTCAGGTGTGACTGATTAACTCGTTAAGTTAGTGACTTAATTTTGCTTCCAAAAAATGACTTTTTCTCTCGAATGATATTACACGAAAGACAAATTTAGTCCAAAACACTCTCTGCTGTGAGAATATTCTACCAATCGTTGTAAGGAACGAAATGTCAAGGAGATGATGAGAGGAAAAATGGTTTTAAAGGCATTTGGTCTTTGTTTTATATTCGTTATATTCTATGGGACTATGTGTTCTACAGGTATGACACTCGTCTTCGGATCGGAAGGTCCTGGGTTCGAGTCCCTCTCTGAGCGGCGCATAGTTGAGTCCTTGGAAAAAGACTCTTAACTCACAGTCTCTCGTCGTACTCAGATGTAAAATGAGTACATGGCCGAAAAAATAATAATAATTGTATTATCGCCTACCAGCGTCATGTCTCGTTCTACATGTTAAATGTTGTTGTTGGCTTTGGACCCCTTTAAAGCGCTTTGGATATTGCTCTATATAGCAGCTCAAGATCGTTCATGAAATGGAGCTACCGGGACACTCAATAGAATCAATGTTGAAACATGACGTAAATTGACATCAAATGAAAAGTAATAATTAGATGGATAGAGTAAGGACGAAATATCGACTAGAAGATGAGAAAACGTAATTTGAACGCACTTAGTCTTTGTTTTATACTCGTTATATTATTAAATCGTTCTCCTTTATATGGGCCATTCATTATTCTTAATGTATTCTGTCGATGAACAAAACAGAATAAAGATGTAAAATATTTTTAAAAGGAGAAAAATGATTAAATTAAAAAAAAAATATACCAAATCAAAAGCATCCTCAAAACAATATTTAAATATTATTTAACGAAAAGTAAAAAAAAAAATATTAAACAAAGGAAAAATATATTAAAATGTAAAGAAATACCCCCCCCCCCCCTCCCGGACGGACACACACACACACACACACACACACACACACACGCACACTCAAACCAAGTAAAGAAAAATAGATATAATCTGAATAGCGAGGAAATATTATACTCCCTCCCTGCACCTCACCCCCATCTCCTCCCCCCCCCCCCCCGCCCCCAAGAAAATAAGAAAGAAAAAAAAAGAAAAAAAAAAGAAAAAAAAAGAAAGATAAAAGAAAAAATAAAAGAAAAAATAAAAGAAAAAATAAAAAGACACTAGTATGTTTCTAATGGAAATCGCGTAGTAATCCAAGGATTATCTAAAATGTCAGGGAGTGGTATTATTAGGGGTGGGGGTAGCGAAAGGTTCAGCCCACGTATAGCACTTTGTCCATTTCAAGACATCTACAACAATGAAGCTGTAGAAGTACAGGTAGTAAAAATGGCGTGTGTTTTCTGTCCGCATGGCTGATGTTGTTGTTGTTTCAAACAATAGATGGCAGTGGTGTGGTGTAGTAGTTAGTTGTAGTCGTAGTACGTAGTAACTTAGTAACCATGTTGCTGCTACTGTTGGTTGGGGGGTTGTGGAATAATTGTGGTCGTGGATAGATGTGGTGACAGTTTCATTGGGGAATTTTTTTATCATTGTGTGGGCGATGTTTGGTGAGCGAGAGTGGGGTAGGGGAGGAGGAGAGGGTGAATAGAAAGGGCTTGGACAATGTTAAGTACATAATATTTGTCGTTTCGTAATTTTCAATATGATTGATCGCCCACATGAATTTAAGATTGCATACAGAAATAAATAAAAATAGCAATGACAGCATCAGTAACAACAACAACAACAACAGCAACAAAATAACATTAATAAAGACCCAAAACAACAAAACTAAAAACAACCAAAAAATAACCCGCAAACAAACAAGAACAAAATAAAATTATTAAAAAAAAACACACACAAAAAAAAAACAAAAACAACAACAACCAAGCAAACAACAACAACACCCCCCCCCCCCAAACTAAATTATAAAACAAACAAAACAAACAAAAATCAAAGAAACAAAAAGAACAAACAAAATAGAACGATAAAAAAAAACAAAAAAAAAAAAAAAACAATAGCAAACAGGAACAAAGATAATACAGGATTCAGGGACATGCATGCAAAGTTGTTAAATTTAAATAAGACATTACCAGGAAAAAATATTATATTAGAAACGTATGAATAGATTATGAAATACAATACTGTATTTATATGGTATTATTATACTCCGAGGGCTGATCAACATATCAATTAGTTCTTAGTCACACTTTTTGAACTTTAACATGTTCTTCATTGCACACTGCAAGTTATCAACTCATTAACACCTGAGTAAGGTGAGAAATAAAGTTGAAGGTGATTCATAAAGATATGAAAAAGTGTGTATGAAACAATGTCAGGCAAAGCAAGCAAGAAAAATACAAGGAAAAAAAACATCCCTTGAACCTCAGGCGGTCTGATGGAGGTCTCAGGTTCGATCCCCAGTCGAGGAAGACTGCTTTTTTGGGATGATATTTTTTCTTGTATTTATCTTTCTTGTTTTGTCTGGCACTGTTTCATACACACCTTTTAAAGATTTTCATTTCATACCAATGCCTGCTCCGTAAATTGTCACTTTTGATAAAGTAAATCAAACAAGGACATAGTCATTTGTCCGATTTTATTCTGCAGTGGCTCATTGCAACAATGGACATTGTGAATAACATCGTCACAAACGAAACTCCGTCTCAAAGCGGTATTGTAAATTAAAGGGAGTAAAAATAACTCTAATAAAAGATACAAAACAAAGTAAACGACGTTTCAGCCTTTGACCTTCTTCAGGTAAACAAGAAAAAGGAAATATGTTGTATTACATTGGTATTATAGTTAAAACATTATAGGTAAAAAATGTGTGTGTGTGTGTGTGTGTGTGCGTGCGAGGGAAGGAAAGATAGTGAGAGAGAGAGAGAGAGAGAGAGAGAGAGAGAGAGAGAGAGAGAGAGAGAGGGAGTGTGTTTGTGTGTGTGTATGTGTGTGTGCGTGCAAGGGAAGGAAAGATAGTGAACGAAAGAGAGAGAGAGAGAGAGAGAGAGAGAGAGAGAGAGAGAGAGAGAGAGAGCGAGAGCGAGAGAGAGAGAGAGGGAGAGAGGCAGTGTGTGTGTATGTGTGTGTGTGAGATAGAGAGAGAGGGGGAGTGTGTGTGTATGTGTGTGTGTGTGTGCGTGTGTGTGTGTGTGTGTGTGTGAGAGAGAGAGAGAGCGGCAATGAGATAATTAATGAGATAAAATGTATACCAAAAGTGGTATTATGTCGGGTTGAGTTAGGTACTGGAATTTGATCGGAAAGATAGTTATAAAAATGAAACTAGTGGATACTTTCTATTCGTTATGGTAGAGAACAAAGGTCATATCTTACATTGCAATCAACTCAAAGTTCCCATTTTCTTATCGTTTTAACTCTTAATAAATTCACTTTCAGAGGCCCGACTCACCCCGACATAATACCGTTTTGAGACGGTGGTCACGATATAACTTCTCTTATTAAACAATCCAACGATATGGAACGAATTATACGCTCCAAATTCCTGGAATCGTTTCTTCAGAATGTATTTTACATAATGTATATTATTATACGATCAATACATTTGGAATGACAATGAAAGTAACAATAGTGGATAATATGACATAAACAAAACCACAACCCCCCCCCCCCCCCCCCAAAAAAAAAAAAAAAAAAAAAAAAAAACGATAAGAAAGATGAGAAGCGGTCTATATACAGGCATATGTAAATAGATAGCTAAATAATTAGATAGATAGATAGATAGATAGAGTGAGAGAGCGAGAGAGAGCGATAGAGAGATAGATAGGTAGGTAGGTAGGTAGAGAGAGAGAGAGAGAGAGAGAGAGAGAGAGAGAGAGAGAGAGAGAGAGAGAGAGAGAGAGAGAGAGAGAGAGAGCATTTCGTAAACATTTTATATATTTTTAAAAAACCCTAATTATAAACTGAACAAAACAATGTTTTCATGACCCCCCCTTCAACCCACCCAGAATAAATAACAGAGAATATCAGATAGAATTTTTTGATAAGGCAGGGATTTTGTTGAGACCTTGTAAAAACATTACTCCAGTCGATGAACTAAATAGGCCATGTCATATCAACGAGTTAACTGCCGTAGTCTGGAAAAACTCGTATTTAAAAATTTGGCCAGAAAACACCTCCTTCAAATAGCGATCGATTTAAATGACCTTCATCTTGGCAAAAACTCTCAAACCTGGGACTTCGCGAAGTCTCAGGTTTGAGAGTATTTGCCAAGATGAGAGTCATTTAAATCGATCGCTATATGAAGGGCGAGTTTTCTGGCCAAATATTTAAAATACGTGTCATTCCAGAGTACGACAGTTAACTGGTTAACGTGATTGACATCCCACCCACCAGGGTTTGTTATGAATATGGCTCTGATAGATTAGTGAATAGAACACATAATAGAGTACACATGCTATAAAAAGACAACGACCTCATTGATCGAAAGTAAAAAAAATTGTTTAAAAAAAGGAACAGGGTAACTATTCATGCTCATACAGTCTTTTCCCGATTTCAAAGACTTATTATTCTAAAACCATTATAGATATTTGCATCTGGTTTTCACCATCTTCTAGGGACAAGTCTTACATTTAATGCCCACCAGTCAAATTGACCGTGAACTTAAAAGACCTCATTTTTCTCTCCTTTTTTTTCTCTAAATCACAATAGATCTACTTAGTGCGTCAAAATTATATTTGTGTAATGTGATTGCATGAAACGAAATCGCCATAAGAAGCCCAACAACGTTTCATTGCCCAATTTGGCAGGCGGTTACAGGACATAAAAACGATGTTTAAAAAACAAAGAAACGGGTATTCTAAATTTGCTGAGAAATGAAGTAGATATTGGCAGATGCACAAAACAGTTTTAGACCCATTTTTTCTTTATTTTTCAAACGATTACTGAAAATGTATATTTAGTTCTGCTAGAATTTTATGCTGCATCCCATTTCCTTGAACGTTGACCTTAAGA
>NC_088363.1:78057595-78060095 GCF_034508935.2 Berghia stephanieae
CCTACCGATATTGTCAAAAGTTATGGGAAGTGGGCACCATTGGGCAATGAACCGGGACTCAGGGAAGTGCACACCGGTTGGGAGTGAACCTGGGACTGTGAGAAGAGGTTAACAATGGAAATGAACCTGGGACTATGGAAGATGGATACCAGTGGGAAATGAAGCCGGACGATGGGAGGTGGGTACCAGACGAGAATGAAGCAATTACATTTTTACGAAACCCGCCAAAAGCTGTCGAAAAACCATAGACTTAGTTTTACTCCCCAATAGTGTACACTTCCCTGAGTCTCGGGTTCACTCCCCCACTGTTGCCTACTTTCTTTCCATAACTTTGTCGGATATTGTCGGGTTTCGTAAAAAAAAAGTAATTGCTTTTTTTTTTACGAAACCCAGTCCCAGGTTCACTCCCCACTGTTGCCTACTTCCTGGCGTGTTTCGTAAAAAAAGAATCTCCTCTAAAAATACCACGTGTATTCAGTAAATAGATGTCAATTGTAGTCTAATATTCAGTATCTATTTAAATTATTATTATTATTATTATTATTATTATTATTATTATTATTATTATTATTATTATTATTATTATTATTATTATTATTATTACTATTATTTTTATAATTATTATTATTTTTATCATTATTATTACCATTATTATTATTATTATTATTATTATTATTATTATTATTATTATTATTATTATTATTATTATTATCATTATTATTATTATTATTATTATTATTATTATTATTATTATTATTATTATTATTATTATTATTATCACGTAAATTTTAATATAATACGGCAATTAATTCACGGAAGTACATCGCTCAATTAATAATGGCAGAAAGTCTGGCCACGTATTTATAATGAATCGGGTTTGTCTTAGATGACCAAACAAACAAACAAACAAACAAACAAACAACAACAACAACAACAACAACAACAACAACAAATGAGACGAACAGAAAAAAGCAAGATTTTAAAAAGTAATAAACAATAGAAGAGCACATCAATGAAAAACAACAACGAGATTATAACACATAAAAGATATTCGTAATAAATCGATAACTGATTAAATTATTCCAACTACTTGATTAAAAAAAAATAATAATCATAATAATAATGATGATGATGACGATTACAACAACAATAATAATAATAATAATAATAATAATAATAATAATAATAATAATAATAATAATAATAATAATAATAATAAAAGAACAATAGTATAATATCAACATTAAAGCATATTACAAGCAAATAAAATTATTAAAACAAAAGTTTAAAAAATATTAATAGACAGAAGGAATGTTTAAAATATTGGGGAAAAAAAAAGTTATCCCAGCCGGGATTTGAACTCTCGAACCTTAATCTCAGAGTCAAACAGCTTATATCCACCAAGCCATGGTGTCACTTAACATTTAGTGACATTTAATCATGTCTATTTAGACATTTAAAAATGTATTTGAATGCCACTCTTACTTTGATATTTTGAACTAGATATGTTAATTGCACAATAGCAGAAATTTAAAAATTACGATCAAAATATTTTTACAACTTTGAATCGGGCTGTCAGTTACTGCACGTGTTCAATCTGGAAGGAGGTCAGCAGTTTATTTACATTCAACCGAGATTGTCGCACTTTTCACTCTCTCTATAGAAAAGAGTTCCTTGTGGATACTGAATAGTGGAAAAGCACTATTCAGTATCTGATACTGAATAACCACTTCCAAAAAAAAATTTGATCATGCAACCCTTTGTTGGCCTCTCTCCACTCGTTGCCCATTGAAAAGCGCACATATTACACAGCAGCGTGTCTTGTTTATAAGTGTTTGACTGGTATAGCACCGGCATATCTCACAGATCACGTGGTCATGTGTAAATTTGAAAATTACACTTTAAGATCATGTAATGACCAAACGCAAATTTCGGAAAAAAGATCAAGAACAAAATTTGGTGATAGATCGTTTGCTTGTTTCGGCCCAAGATTTGGAATGAACTACCACGTGGTCTGAGGGAGTGCAAAAGTCTTTACCTACCTTTAAAAAGAATCTCAAGGCACATTTTTACTGTATTTGTTTTTATTGACTCTATGAATCCTTGATTTGGCTATGAATTATTATTATTATTATTTTTTTTTCACTTAAAATTGTAAAGTGCCCAGAGCTTATGTTTTACACGAGAATGAGCGCTATATAAATGTGTATTATTATTATTATTATTATTATTATTATTATTATTATTATTATTATTATTATTATTATTATTATTATTATTATTATTTATTATTTTTATTATTATTATTATTATTATTATTATTATTATTATTATTATTATTATTATTATTATTTATTTTTTTTTTTTTTTTTTTTTTTTGGATAATGTCCTTTATTCAGAAATAACGAAATCAGAATCGATTGAGGGGTATAATAAAAGCTTTCTCACACTCTTGCGTTTTGGAATTCGAACTTTATTCCCAACGCGCATTGTGTGGGGA
>NC_088363.1:78062595-78070095 GCF_034508935.2 Berghia stephanieae
TATTTGAAGGACGAGTTTTCTGGCTATATTTTCAAATACGTGCTTTTTTCCCCACTGCGGCAGTTAAGTGGTTAACGCTGCCGATTTTTTATTACTGTGAACAAGTTAAGAAAGTATTGTAACATCAAAACATACATAAACGCAAGCATGTACTTAAGTACTGTCTCTCTTCCACGGAGCCCCATCCCTTTCCCCCCCCCCCCCCCTTCTCTCTCTCTCTCTCTCTCTCTCTCTCTCTCTCTCTCTCTCTCTCTCTCTCTAGCATACATCCACAAACATACGCTCCATACACATTTATGCCTAACTCTGACAATACACATTTTTTTTATCATGACGACCAGAAAACGAAGTGTATATATATATATATGCAAGTCTGATAGCCGGAAGCAATTAAGGGACTGATTTAACATTGCTGTACTCAATAATATTTCGCGTTGGTTTGAGTGTACTTCCGTTTCAACAATGAGCCTATAACAATTTTAGTCATCAGGCGTGAAAATAAGTGAACATTTCCAGAAAAGTGAGTGGAGCAGGCATTTATGTTGATAATAACAAGAAATGAAGTGAGTATGAAAATGCCAGAAGACAATAGAGAAGTAAAGTTAGGTGCCCCAAACGTAAACAATAACAAGTTGCTAGTGATTTCCGTTAGGGACCGGAGTAATTTACGCACAATATAGGTCTCCCAATTTTGTAGTTTGAGTTGTAGGCAATACACTTTCAGTATTGAAAATATGTTTACATAAAATCTAACAGTTGCAGAAATAATAATATAAGGCTAAATTATTATGAAAATCAGGCTCCGAATAATTCTCCTTTTGTTCACACCAGCGCAATAATTTGCTCTGGTCTAAAAATAGATAGACTGTAACTTTTGATAAATTTTAGAAAATTTTACCTTTTGTTCCATAAAATATCCATATCTAGACATTATTTGATGCATGATCGAGTATTTATGAATATGTGTTTCTTTTGCCACCTAACAGCCAAATTTTAAAGGTTATTTTTTTCTATTATTTACATTGGAACGTGAGCTGTCAAGACAGGAACATGTGGTTTGCCACGTGCTTCTCGACCTTTGTTTACGTTTGGGGCACCTAACTTTACTGCTCTATAGAGAATAAAAACTTCGCGGAGCGATGGGGGCTCGAACCCGCGACCTTACTGGTACGACAACTCCGCCTGGCCGGGGAGATCGTGACTCTACCATATGAGCTATCCACGACCCCATCGGCGCCGCGAAGTTTTTATTCTTTGTTGTCTTCTGGCACTTTCCTATTCATTTCATTTGTTGTTATAAACATTTCCAGAAAACTTTCACTTTTCAACGATCGATGAATATGACTCTCATTTCAACATGTCAAGCAAAAAGTCTCAAGCCTGAGATTTTATCTTGAACTCTCTAGTTTGGCAAAGAATTTGGCAGGTTGGAATTAATCAATCGCTGTTTGAAGAAAATATCTTCTGGCCAAAACGTCAAAAAATATGTTTTGTCCGTATACAGTAACCATGCCAACAAACCCAAGCCAAGGAAGTAAAGGAAGGAGAACTAAAAATCATGACTAAAGGCTCGAAGGTAAAGATACTACCAGGTTGTTAAACAATTCAAAAACAAAAACAAAAACAACAAAACAAAACAAAACAAAACAAACAAAAAAAAACACCCAAAAGAATTTTTTTTCCAAAAAATAAAAGTGAATAAAGCGTACTATTATTGTCTAGCCGATATTTTTATGTGTTTTAAATTGAAAAATTATAAAGGGCGCCAAGGCTTTTTGGTGCAGAACGCCTGAGACATTTTCAAGGTATGAACGGCAGGTGCGATGGTTTCATCATCTCCCGGAATCACTCCTTTCCTCCCCGCCTCGTTCAAGGCTTCGTAATGATGTTATAACCAGTCTTAATTGATAGACGTGAGACAAACAACTGTAGAAAATGATCAGTGAGAACGAAAACGTATTAGCAGTGACAGTTGGTGCAGTCGTTTTAAATACGAGACAATCCTCTAAACCAGTGATCTAACTCATTTACTACTTCAAATTTCCAGGACGTAAACAATGGCTTGCGCCTTAAAAATAATATAGCATCGAAATATTTCTTTTCTTTGTCATTATTGCGCCCAGCAGTGATTGGTAGCTGGGTTTTATGATCTGGCGGAAAGTACTTTTCGATACAATTCCGTCCAGTTTTCAAAGTGTATCAAGCAGTTGCCATTGCCCATTTAATATTACAAAACCCGATGTAAACTCCCTTATGCCCTGATGGCTTTGAAGGACTACAACAACAACAACAACAACAACAACTACTACTACTACTACTACTACTACTACTACTACTACTACTACTACTACTACTACTACTACTACTACTACTACCACTACTACTACTACTACTACTACTACTACTACTACTACTACTAGTACTACTACTACTACTACTACCACTACTACTACTACTACTACTACTACTACTACTACTACTACTACTACTACTACTACTACTACTACTACTACTACTACAACAACAACAACTACTACTACTACTATTACTACTACTACTACCACCACTACTACTACTACTACTACTACTACTACTACTACTACTACTACTACTACTACTACTACTACTACTATTACTACTACTACTACTACTACTACTACTACTACTACTATTACTAGTACTACTACTACTTCTACTATTACTACTACTACTACTTCTACTATACTACTACTACTACTACTACTACTACTACTACTACTACTACTACTACTACTACTACTACAACAACAACACAACAACTACTACTACTACTATTACTACTACTACTACCACTACTACTACTATTACTACTACTACTACAACCACTACTACTACTACTACTACTACTACTACTACTACTACTACTACTACTACTACTACTATATTACTACTACTACTATACTACTACTACTACTACTACTACTACTACTACTATTACTAGTACTACTAAACTACTTTCTACTACTACTACTACTACTACTACTTCTTTACTACTAACTACTACTACTATACTACTACTACTACTTACTAACTACTACTACTACTACTACAACAACAACAACAACTACTACTACTACTACTACTACTACTACTACTACTACTACTACTACTACTATATTACTACTACTAGTACCACTACTACTACTACTACTACTACTACTACTACTACTACTACTACTACTACTAATACTACTACTACTACTACTACTACTTCTAGTGCGCGAATTGTACCACCAACTGGACAGCCACCATCACGATCACAACCATCAGCTAAAAAACTCTATCACAATCGCCCTTCCAGGACCTGGGCCATCATCACCATTCACCATTGGCATCATGAATATCATTTTTACAATCACAACCATTACTTTTAGCACTAAGAACGGTCAACGACTTTTTTCTAGACAGTTTCCCCTACCACATAACTCGGATTTTTCGATATGTTGATGAGTCGAAGAGATAGATTCTACACGCTCTACAAATCTGGACACAGAAAACAAAACAATGTCTTTGAGCCCAATATTATGTTCTGAATCAACTAGGCTTGTCTGAAAAGTCATGACGCCTATTGAATGTATCCGATTGTATTGAACTCACCAGTACAGACTATAATCAAAATGTTTGTAATTTCTTCTTCTGTTAGGTCACCAGATTTCGTTTATCTGCTATTTATTGATTTTAATTTATCTTACTTGAAAGAACCCCTACTCCAAAATGTCGGTCGAAGAAATCACACACAGAAATTATATGCAAAAAACAGTGTGCTATGACTGAGTTCTTTACTGCATAGAGATGTGCACCCGTTAATATTCATAAATGGCTGAAACATGTTTATGGTGACCAGTGGGTATTCGTACAGTTCAAAGATGGGTTATGTGCTTTACAGGAACTGATGCTATCTCCACCAACAGCAGCAAATGAACCAGAGAAAGTAACGAACTTAATCGAGTTAATCGCTGGATAACACAGTCAGACATTTTACAAAGGCTTGTAATTTTATAGGGAGGAGATGGATATATCGTTCGAGAATTCCTGGAATACAGAAAGGTATGTGCCCGTGGGATATCGAGAATGCTAACCTAAACGCATGATCACATTGAAAGAGAAAGTTTTCTTGAAGTCATAGACACCCCCCCCCCCCCCCCCCCGCCCCGTCTTCCAGTTCTGATTTAGGTCCAAATGACTTATTCCTTTTCTTAAGACTGAAGAGACACCTCAAGGGGTAATTCTTTTGCAGTGATGGCGAGGTTCAGGCGGAGGTGACTCAATGGTGTCGAAGTTTAGCACATTTATTCTTCTTCGACACGATTCAATAAATGGTACATCGTTGGCGGCTTTGTCGGATGGGAATGGTGACAATGCTGAAATTTAAATTGATAAACGGAAAGGAACTAAATTGAGCTTTGTTTTGAATTCTTTGTCAATTTTATCTATTATAATTTTGAAATTACAAGAGCCGTGTCAAAACCTTTCAGTCTACCCTTGTATGTATTGAATGGTATATTGAATTGCCTTCTCAATTATAATTTCTTTGGGCTATCATGTCTCTAAGTGATTTAAAAAAAATGAAGTCGCGTCTTTTCAGAGATTATGTACAAAATGGACGAAAGAGCAACACTGTCTAGGTGGTAACAACTTTTTGGTCATTATAAGTGAGAAAAAGACAATTTATGACTGAAATCATAACTAGTGATATATCTTTCTCTCTGATGCCAAAATTAATGTCACCATAATTTTCTTATTACTCTCTAGGATATTCCAAAAAAAAAAAAAAAGTTCCAACACTCAAAAGTTTTAATGAGCTATTATTGGTATAAATATGGTAGTAGAATAAATAAATATGTTTATTTTTCCTTCCGAAATTCTACAACAAGTTGAAAACAAAGATTTAAATTTACCTTAAGTAAATTGTCTTTTCTTTCTTCCAATTACATAAAAGCTTAACGGAGACAGAAACGATACAAATTGAAAAGAAATTTATCTGACAATGTATCATCAAACAGTTCTCTCTCTATATTTTGGGATCATATTATAATGACCGTTTACTTGGGATTATATTATTGCCTTGCATATTTTATTTTACTTCTAGTCACGTGACAACGATCAGTAAAACTTAACTATAAGGACCATTGTAATTTTGGAAGTCGATGTCAAACGGGGGGGGGGGGGGGGGGGGGGGGGGGGGGGTACAGCTGCCAGAGAAATTTAATTGTCGGAAGTAAATAATGTGTTCTATTGTTGAGGGGAACAAACGCACAGATCTTAACACACACGCAAGCCAATATCTCTCATTGAAACACAAACATACCCCCCCCCCCCCCCCACACAACGGCTTAGAACAAGCAAAAGAAAAACAATGGAAGGTAGCAGTTTGAAAAAGGTAGAAAATAAGGAGACAACAGAGGATTTATTTTATCGAATGTTTGGTTGTGTGAGAAAGTAAGAAGAAAATTCGTTGTTTGTGCTTTGTTAGAGGCGGGACGTTAGTGATAGGTAGTTAATGATATAAACGGAGCGAAAGTTCAAGAACAGAATGACACAACCTTGTCAAAACAAACAACGGGATAGGTTAGCGGTGGGCACGTTGGTTGATTGATAGATAAATTGAAGGAAAGATGGATGGATTCGTGGATGGATAGAAAGATTGAATTAATGTTGGACCGATGAGGAGATGGAATGAAGGATGTATGGGCTGAAAAGCAGAAGTATTAAATTAATTTATTGTAATGATGAAATCTAACAAACGTTCAGTCTTGTTCAACATATTGAGTCCTGCTGTTGGCTATGAAAATGGTAAAGCGCTTTGAGCTTTAGTTAAGTGGGTATTGAGCTATATATAATTCTCCGAGAGAAAGAAAGAAAGAAATAAAAAAAGAGAGATAATATGAGCGAGAGAGAGAGAGAGAGAGAGGAGAGAGAGAGAGAGAGAGAGAGAGAGAAAAAGAAAGAAAGAGAGAGAGAGAGAAAGAGAGAGAGAGAGAGAGAGAGAGAGAGAGAGAGAGAGAGAGAGAGAGAGAGAGAGAGAATATGCAAAAACTGATCGCTTCAGGAATCGACTACTAACTATTGGTAAAAGAACAGTTTATTTAATCCGCCCAGCCAGGCCCATGGTTAGTGCGCCGTATGTCTAAAACTCGTAAAATCCTTTATTCCTTTTGAAAAAAAAAGTTTTTGTAACTTTTTATTGATCTGTAGCATACCAAGAATGGTAACCTGGCTGGATTATGCGGCACAAACCAACAACTTTTTTCAAAAGCAACAAGGGGTCACTAATTATACGATATTCAGAACACTAATGACGGGCACAGCTAGATAGGTAAACAAAAGATTACTTTTACTTTACATTACTTTACTTATCCGCGGCTTGCCCTTGTAAGCACAATGCCCTATCATGTGCCTCCACGACTATCTATCCTCTGCCTCCCTTATGTACTCTGAGTTTTGAATTTTACCTAAATATATAAATCAACGAATTCAATTAAATAAATATGTTCACACATGAACATAATCGTTTCCTCTGTGTTCGACATAACTAAAGGGCGAATAAGTGAAAAATGATAGGCAAATAAGGGTCTGTATGGTTGAGTGCCATAAAATAAATAAGAAAATTGGTCGTTACAGGTTTCGAACATGGAACTCCATGTGATACAGAACTAGAATGTACTGCGGGGCTTGGTGACCAGGCGGTGCCGAGTTCAACTCCCCGCCTCAATGGTAAAAGTCACCGATGAGTAAGTCACCTCTTCCTGTCTCCCCCAAAGACCATGGGAATTAATACAAGGAATTGACTCTCTTTTTATTTATTACCAATTAGTAAAAAGCCCGCAATTTCGCGGGGAAAGAACTATTTCCATTCGATATTGCCAGAATCATTTTCTTGATTAGCTTGATTACGATTAGATGCACATTTTAATCGATGTGCTTGTCGTCGCTGCCATGCTTTATTCGGCATGATTTTAGTTTATCAGTCAGTAGATATCAATATCAATAAGTCGCAAGTCTTTACCACGCTTTACTTGGGAGTGCTTTGCACTACATTCAATACTTCACAAATTAAAATGGCGGCCGAGAATCAAAACAATGGTCAAATTAGGACATTTTAAACTTTCACAAATCTATCAAGGTTTGTTCTAGCGTTTTTAAAACGCTTTTATATGATGGCAAATTGAATAAATAAACGCCTGACAAAAGACCAACGTTGAAAATACAAATTGAATGAATACTGGGGATGTAGGAGATTTCGGAATGTCTCCCCTTTACTTAACTTATGTGAGGTCAAATGAAAATCTGAAGCGGACGCGAAAAATAACATGTCCCCAAATCTGCCTACTTTTGGTTTGTTCGGGCTAGAAGCTAGACAGAACCAATTGACAGTTTGCCGAAACGTTTAACTAAATATTTCCCAGGGCAATAATTATCACATTGATGGCATAAAAACGACAGTAATATCAGCAGTAATAT
>NC_088363.1:78075095-78100095 GCF_034508935.2 Berghia stephanieae
AGTTAAGTTGAGCGTGGTCAGTCATCGTATGGATGACAGTGATAGCAAAATTCTGGCCCTGATTCAATGTCCATCAGTCAGTCATTTAAAAAACAAAACCCCACATTACTCTAATTGACTAAGGTGTCATTGACCTGTGGCTAATAATGTAAAAGTCCAAGTGCAAAGATGTCGCCTAAAAGATGGTATGAACTATATGGGGCGGGGGGGGGGGGGGGGGAGGCAGCGTGGCTTAGCGGTACGGTCTTTGCTTCGTACCCGGAAGGTACCGAGTTCGATCACCCGCCGCTGCGTTGTGTGGCCTTGAGCAAGTCACCTCGCCCTAGCTCAATTTGCGGCGCTGCTCTGCGGCTAACGCCTGGGTTATTTCAGTCTCCCCTTGGAATAGACCCTAGAGAAAAATTTCCCGTATGGGATGAATAAAGGGAATTTTATTTATTTATATATTTTATTTATTTAATTGGGATTTTCTATGTTGTTAGCCTGGGATATAGAAAAACGCATTTAGAACACAAAGGGCATGGTTAATATATAGAAACATTCTCTATGTATAAATGTACATCGTAATACATTGAAACGCGCAAATCATATTTAGTAAATTCCAACGTCTAACCCTCTCCTAACCACCTATAGCAAAATCGTCACATTTGTTATGACACCATATATATATATTTCTTATTCAGATTTATTTTGTACTTTGAAGAATGATCTTTGTGTAATTAATAAGAACATAAAGTTGTTTTGTAGAGAGATTGTTTGGGTTTAAAAAATAAATTATTCTGCTGGGTAAGCCCGCCATGTTGGGAAAATACTGAAAAAGATTGGTAAGGAAAAAGTTAATAATGCTCAATGCACCTCACAATACGTTACTCACTCTTTCCTAAGCTGGCATCACGTTTTCACTGTTCACTGAACATATTGCCTTTTTATACTGTACCAATTATCAATTGAATCGTGTGAGACTATTGAAAATGTATTACCCATGGACATAACACTTGGGCCAGAGTTTGAGATCATTATTATAGGATTACTAATTGATCACGCTCAATGTCGCTTGATTTTGTAAAAAATAATATACGGAAACATTACCGATTCGGCAATTGACACTACGATACCTACTTCATCTCAGTACAAAAGAAAGAATGTTATCTCTTGACACTAAAATAATTGGCTGGAACAAATCATGCAAAGACCTTGAGGCCAAAGGGAAGCAACTGCGTAAATTAGTTCTCTAATAATAAAAGAGTTGGCGTTGCGAGGTTGACTTTCCAAAGTTACACACATCACTGCAAGGTCTGCAACTCGCCAATTTTACTATTGAGTGAGGACTTGACAAGGTCTCATCCAAGACAATTAATTAGATGGGGCCAGACTGTCTACATTCTATGAATAGACCAATTAATGACTAGTGGAAGACAGGCACTCGTGTCTGTAGTTTTAAGTACAGTTTGAGTTGACTGAGTTCAGATTATTATAGTTTGGTAAGTCAGCTTGCCCCGGCAATGTGGTTTTCCAAGGTAAGTTGTCAAGATTATGGAAGTTGTAGGACAAATAATGTGCTTAAGAGATGGTTTGTGATGATAATGACGAATGTGATGATGATGATGATGATGATGATGATGATGATGATGATGATGATGATGATGATGATGATGATGATGATACTGATGGTAGTGTTTGGGATACTATAATGGTAATGATGATTATCTAAATGATAAAGAGGATGACCATTACAACAACACAAGAACAACAACAACAACAACAACAACAACAACAACAACAACTACTACTACTACTACTACTACTACTACTACTACTGCTGCTACTACTACTACTACTACTACTACTACTACTACTACTACTACTACTACTACTACTACTACTATTTTTGTGAGTTGAGTTCTCTACTCTTTGATGGTTCGAGCGTCGCGAAGCATTACCAATAAGAATATTCCATGCCATTTAACCCGTTTCGTCTCCTTAACTATTTATTTCCAGTCTCCTGGAAACGTCCCTTAATTCCGTAGCTAACTTTAGTATATTATGCCAAACGAATCAATAGGTGAGTCCCACAGTTAGTGAGTATTTTTCCACAATACTTTGACACATTGATAAATGAATTGCATCGCAACAATTGACGACACTTTGCATTTTTTCAATCGTCTGTGTTAAAAGTGTGAATGATGCTAAGGATCTGTGCGCTGTTTCATTCGGGCGATGGGCAAGTGATTTAGGTGGCTATGGGTCTTCGGGTCAAGTCATCAAGGGCAAAATATACTTTACTCTAAAATTTCGAGTCCAAAATAAAACCACTGAAACGTTTATTCAACTAGATAATTCCAATTGGATATACGACAATTCACCTAATTTTCAAAAGTAAATGCAGTAAATGTTATGTTGATTGAATAGCCAGAGACTCAAACTATAAGATGATAGTGAAAAAAGGCATCCATGTCAAGAGCTCGTCAAGCATAGCAACAAGATCACAGAGGAACCATCAATTGAGCTTTCAGTCATTGGTTGATAATAGCACTAGATGGCACTTAACCAGTCCCAGACACACAATTGTTACTATCATCAATTTTATCCAGTCTGCACTAGAAACAGTCTGGCATTCTTTGCAGACTCAGGCGTATGACTTCATTTCACATAGGCATTGGTAATTGGTAAGAATTGTGTCTAAAAGTGAACGAGTGCGCGTTTGTGGCATCGGTGGTGGATCATTGTTACATGCCTGGCCTTGTAAGAAATCAAGCTATGTTTAGATTTGATCACTGAACAAATAGGTGACAAACTCAGGTCTAAGTGTTGTGTCCCTGGGTAAAGCACTTGACACATAATATAACCCCACACGACTCAAGTGTGAAGGTTTACCTTATCGTAAGCAATGATATGTGTTGTAAAATAGCAAGTACAGAATGAATGCCCGACAGAACAGGAGATTTGCACGATGTAACAATAGATTTGTTTTCATCTGGCCTCGCTTGCTGGGGGCATAAATGAAGCATTATGAAAGGCACTGAGCATTATGAATCCGTGGAAATACGCATCATACATTTTCATACTTATTTATTTATTTATTAATTGATTAATTAATTAATTAATTTGTTTATTTAATTAAGCAAGTAGGTCAAGATCCAAAAGTACGTGGATTAGGCGGGTCCATTCCATTGATAAACAATAAATGATTGTTGGGCTGGGCTTCTTTCTCTTTAGTGCAATTTGACTCTACCTGAACACGCTTCACAAATCACTGCTTTGTATAGCGGTGAGATGGTTTAGTTGATAAAAATATTGCACAACGCGAGACTCCTTTCAGTCCTTTAAAGATAGTCATTCTCTTCTTTTATCTGCCTCTGTAGTTCATATCCATTTCTCTCTCAGATAAACTGGAATCTTTGTGTGAATAGTAGATAGATTGGAGATCCAAAGCGGGACTATTATGTCATATGGTAAAAATAGACTAGAGCTTTTTATGGGCGCAATAACCACCCATTATCTATCCACTCGTAATTTTCGTTAACTGGAATAAAGATGAATGAATGAATGAATAAATAAATAAATAGATAAATACCCGTAACTAAGAGTTGCTATTAACGTTTACTTCTAGCCTGACACATGGACTTTTGACGTCATTTCCGATTAGTGCAGCACCTAGTGAATTAACCAGTAGATTTTTGACCAATCAAAACATGGGATTGGTGACACCTCTTCAAACGTAGGTACTCGGACAAACATAGTTGGTTGTTTATAAACAATAACGTGAATAGAATCGAACTCTCTCTGCTCATTGTTATTGTTTTATACCACCAAATGGGTAACTAGTTATCACAAAGTTTTCTCCATCATAATATAAACGTTTAAGTTTATACATAGTTTTTAGTGATAGAACAGTGAATATTTTACTTAGACACATACCATCGATAGTAAAACCTGTGGAGTTCGCTATGTTTACCAATCACTGCCTTTGTTTACATTATATCCGAGAGACGTGCTTATGTTCCATTCCTCTAGACACTTTGATAACCATGCATCCGGGACAGTCGTCATACTGTAAATGACAGTGATTGGTTGACAGAGCAAACTACACAGGATTTGCTATCGATGGTGTGTGTCTAAGTAAAATACTTACTGTTCTCATCATGCTTTATTAATAGATAGTATGCGCTTGGCTAAGAAGCTCATAACATTGCCATCCGGAAGTAAAACTGGCCAACACACAAAACCGTGTGTATCCATGAACGTTTATAGTCGCGTTAATTCAGTTCAGTGAGCATTACTCATAAACGCGGATGGTAAAAAACAATAACAAAGACGTGAGTGACGTCATCTTCGAACTATCTATAGATAGAATGCGCTTGGCCAAGGAGTTCACAACATTGCCATCCGGAAGTATAACGGACCAACACACAAACTCTGTGTAACCATGAACTTTTATAGTCTGGTTAATACAGTTTAGTGAGAACAACTCACAAACGCGGATGGCAAAAACAATAACAAAGGCCTGAGTGACGTCATCTGCATACTATCTATAGAACCAACACAGAAAACTATATGTAAACGTGTATAATACGATCGACAAAATCGTGTGATAACTGGTCACCCATCTGGCGGTATAAAAACAATAACAACGACCAGAGAGAGAGGTCGCGATTTCATTCAAATTATTGGTTTAAACAACCAACTATGCTTGTCCAACCACGTGTGAAGGTGTGTCACAAATTCCATGTTTTGATTGGTCAAAAATCTACTGGTTAATTGTCGTTAGAAGTGCTCAAGGAAACAACTGGTCCCATTGGTTGTTGAACTTTTGAATACAAATCACGATTTGCTTTCTTTTGGTTGTTTTCTCAGTGTCGGGCTTTGGATTTATCATCCACTCAGATCAAGTGCCCAAGAATGCAGAAATAAAGTTAGTAAAGAGCGTTTTCCAAGAACTAAACTGTGCGCCACCAACAGCGGGACTGAAAACAGATACCTACAGATCATAGGCCGAGTGGTATATACCACTAGATTATAAGGACGATCCATTTCACCGATCTCGTGTCACAGCATCACTGCAGGTTCAATTCCCGTCGAAAATCCATTCCTGTTATTTTTTTTTTCCGGGCAGTCCTTCCAAAGCAAAGGGAATTCTTACGAAAAAGTCTTTCTAGGAAAAGGATCGGGATAATCATGGCGTCAGCCGCAATGCAGCGGGGGCCAACCTTCTCATAAAAAAACAAACAAAAGCAAACAACCCCCCCCCCCCCGGGAAACCCCCCCCCCCCCCCAAAGTACAACAAAAAACCAAAACCAAAACAAAACAAAAAAAAAATACATAAAGAAAAACAACAACCCAGAACGAGACAGCCCAGTGCAATGGCTTATCCACTCGGTCAACTCAGCCTCCTCCCCAACACCATCGCCATGATCTTCGTCCACCTAATTATCCAACTCTTCTCTTCCCATATCACTGCCTGAAAACAACCAAGCTAAATGTATTGACGTTGACTGTACCTTTTGTTATAATATTTAGTTTCGTTTTATTTATGTTTATTTTTGATTTATCCCCCTCCCCCCCCCCCCGCTTCCCCCCCCCCACCCCCCTCCCACCTGCCCTTCTCTATGTGCGGTCTGAAGCCATCTTTTTTTTTTTTTTTTTCCACGATCTTGCCTAGCAACGAGAAGCGGCCAATCGGCGCGAATGAGAATCCGATCTTGCCACCATCAGGGGCAAATTTTCGAAGGTTGGTAAATTAGCCTTCATCCCTTGGGGCAAGTTGTAAGGGCAGCGGCCTCCAATGAAAATAAATCCCCAATTAAGTACCAGGCATCTTGTCCAAATCGACCTAACCCCCAAAAGCTATCGGAACCCCGATAGGTCAGTGGGTTCTGCTTTTTATATATGTATCTTGTTTTGACGCATGCTGGGGGTATCAGGTAAGCAAAACGTAGTAGTAGATAGATTGATACCAAGACGGAACAAGGGATTTAAAAAAATGGATATTGAAATGAACAATGGAATGGCTGTAGGATTGATTTTCGAGGTTATTATGAAATGAAGGGTTACCAATGATTGGTAATTTATAGAAAAAAGATGAATAAATAAGTAGATAAATAAATGAATATAAAAAACCCCCCAAATATTATATATATATATATATATATATATATATATATATATATATATATATATATATAAATAAATACATAAACAAATAAATAATAAATAACTTCCCTTTATTCATTCCCTTAATTCAATCTTTTGGGTCTCTATTCGAAGGGAAGACTGGAATAACCCAGGCGTCAGCCGCAGTGCAGAACAGCACAGTGATCTAGGAATAGGTGACTTGCTCAAGGATACAGCGTGGCTAGTAGTCGAACTATATACTTTTCGGATACGAAGCGAAAACCATACCGCTGAGCCACGCTGCACTATGAACATCAATATAACGCATTTCAATGGATTACTATGTGAGAGAATGTGAGTAAAGACCCTTTTCCAAGGACTGATCCGAAAGCGAGTGTCATACCACAAGACCGTATAGCCGCACAAAACATAAATTCTATTCAGCTTCATGGGCATGAAAAAGAATATTTAAAAAATCAAGCAAGAAAAAATAAAAGAAGAACAGGATCACAGTAAAGGGGACGAGAAAGCCGAGCGGATAAGGCATACCATTTTTACACCGAGACCCGGGTTCGAGCCCTGCTGTCCGCATCTCGTCTATTTTCCTTGAGCAAGAACTTTAGCCCATATCATTGGTCCCTTTTGCGACGCTGCATTGCGGCTGACTCCTGGGTTATATCGATTTATTTTTCCTCCAGATAGACTCTAAAGAATCACTTTCCCGAAAAAATGATTAAAATTTTATTTATTATACATTTTTAAAGCACACATAGCGACGAAATTTTTTTATCTAGAAAAATTGCAATCCACTCTCACGCTTCTTATTCGCCTAATCCACTCAATTTGGAAATCCCAACACAGGCTGATAAACAGTTCGAGAGAGTAGAGAGTAGAGGGGAAGGTAGGGATAAATATTATGCTCAGCTTTTGAGATGTTTTCGAACTAAATTTATACAGATTAAATAGATAAAATATTTAAAGGATTCGAGATGCCAAGGGTTTCACTACAAAAAATCTAGCGAAGGTCGTATAGTCATTAATCACAAATATATATATTTTATATATATAATTATATATATATATATATATATATATATATATATATATATATATATATATATATATATATATGAGCCAAGGTCAAAAGGTGCCCGCCTGATACCAGTGTTAAGAAAATTTGATTTTTACTTAATTATGGGCTGTTTTCATTGGGTTAATGCTTGTAATCAATTGATAATATGAAGAAGAGATAAAATGAGATAGCTCAACATACTCTGTTCAACAGAATATGAAATAAACAACTTGAAAGTGAAATTTGAATGCTGTTTGGCATGTGCTTAAAACGAGGTCAACGCATCACCTTTTTAGAAATCATGTAGAAATTAAATGTGATGTTTTAGCTCACGTGATTGAAATTTGACTAATAGTATAAAGTCAAAATTTACTTTTGAACGCAATTGCAGTATATTACATATCTGTTTAAGTTTCATATAGACTTCTTAAAAAGTTGGTGTAGCTTGTGACCTTTGGTGTCATCAAACACAGCACAATACTAAGACTCGACACGAAACTTTAAAGCTCATGTTTAATGTTTATAAAATGTTTTATTATGAGAAAAAAGCATAGATTTACTATCTGAACTCAAATCTTGGAGTAAATGTATACCGTTTTACCGGTATTGAGGTTTATTGGTTTTGGTGTCATTTGTCACAAGCAACACGGCATGCGTGAACACGTGGAAGTTTGTTTCGTTAAATGGCGATTCGCAATTTTGATCCACCCTTCTTACCAGTCTTTGAAGTGCAGCACTTTCATTTGCCTTTCCAGCGTGGCTCCAGGCAGAAAAGGTAAGTTGAACTTTGGTGTCATCGCTATTTTACATTGTCACAAGCAACACTTGATATTGGATATTACAAAGTGCCAGCAAAAAGTATGTTTTCAGCTGTTATTCTACTTACAAATATGATATTATGACATCTCACATAAGACTGTGATTTTGACACAATTATTTCCTTGTAATTCTAACTTTTTAGTTTCAGGGTTGTATCAATCAAGAAAAAGACAAAACTCAAGCTTTTGACTAATCCAGATAAAAGAGGGGTTGTCAAGAAATTTGATTTGATTTACTATTAACACACTAAATTACTACAAACTAGCAGATTTGAGCAGTAGGGCGGATGTTACCGTATGGTTACATGAATTCATTACCATGGCTGATATTTATCTAGTGTTTGTGTGACTTCTGGTACTTTTTGTGACCATTGGTGTCATTGGTTTAAAATGTCACAGGTGACACTTAAGTTTGCAGTTTCTAATGTATTTCTGTTTTCATGTTCTTCAAAGCTTGAAATGTCATTGATTAGAATTTAACAGGCTATATTACATGTGTTCAGTTGCTATTCTTGATTTATTGAGGCAAAATTGCGTTCTAGTGCCGATTTTGACCAAAGTAATAGCAACAATGGTAATTACTAATTTCTAAGTATATTTCCAATTTGAAAGTATTTAGTTTCTTAAAATATTATTGAATTTCATTTTAGAGTAGGTTATTGTGCTTTTTTGACTGAAAATAATGATATATAATGGACGAAAGTGTGATTTGGTGTTGCTTGTGACATAAGTAATGGTGTCATCGGTCTTATGTCACAAGTCACATTCAGATGCTCTAATTTCCATGTAAATTTCTATTTTTGAAGTCTTTGGTTTCTGAATATTATTAAATTCCATATTTAACTGTGGTTATTACACTGGTTTGACTGAAATTAATGATATATTGTCGAAATTGCAATTTGGTATTGCTTGTGACATAAGTAATGGTGTCATCGGTCTAATGTCACAAGTGACACAATGTCGCTAAATAAGATTTGCTTTGGTCACATTATTTCCCAACATTTTATTCCAAAAGTTTCTGAACATTGCTGGTAATAAACATAGGCAATATTGTAGTTGTTGTTAATGTACATACATTTTTATGAAATAATATATTTGCATTCTATGTTGCTTGTGACCAATGACACCAAAAAGCAACATTTTCTTCAATAGTTTGTAATATTATTGTACTATGATTGTTGTTGATTGTGTCTTTTTGTCTATAACTTACTAAATAAAGTTTGATACTCAACAAAAACCTTTTGGTTATTGAGTTTTTTGTCTCATTTTGGTGTCACCGGTCACAGGTGATACCAGCAACCTATAGGTATTGTTGACGTTATTATGCTGCGTTAGACCTTAAAGTTATCTAAAGGGCCTTTGATTCATGAAGTACAGGGTTTTTGCTACACATATAGAAACATGAATGGACTATTATGTCACTTTTATTTTGAGAAAAAAAATTGGCACCTTTTGACCTTGGCTCATATATATATATATATATATATATATATATATATATATATATATATATATATATATATATATATATATATATAATATTTCCTGGGGATTTGAATTGGCAAAATCGTTTCATAAAATGAATATATAAAATGTGTTTTATATCAGGATCGTTAGTCCCAAGTCATCATTGTTATCATTGTTATTATTAATAATATTGTACGACTTTTGTGGTAGTATCGTCATCGTCATCACCATCCTCTTCCTTCTCCTCCTCCTCCTCCTCATCATCATCATCATCATCATCACCACCATCACCACCATCATCATCCTCATCATCACCATCACCACCACCACCATCATCCTCCTCCTCCTCCTCCTCCTCTCTCTCCTCCTCCTCCTCCTCCTCCTCCTCCTCATCATCATCATCATCATCATCATCATCATCATCATCATCATCTTCATTATTATTATTATTATTATTATTATTATTATTATTATTATTATTATTATTATTATTATTATTATTATTATTATTATTATTATCTCTTCTCTTCTTCTTCTTTCTTCTTCTTTTCTTCTTCTTCTTCTTCTTCTTCTTCTTCTTCTTCTTCTCCTCCTCATCCTCTTCCTCCTCCTCCTCCTCCTCCTCCTCCTCCTCCTCCTCCTCCTCCTCCTCCTCCTTCTTCTTCTTCTTCTTCTTCTTCTTCTTCTTCTTCTTCTTCTTCTTCTTCTTCTTCTTCTTCTTCTTCTTCTTCTTCTTCTTCTTCTTCTCCTCCTCCTCCCCCCCCCCCTCCTCCTTCTTCACGTCATCTCCTACGGTCGTACACTTGTTTCATTACCGTCGTCATATCCATCCTTATCATAATACAAATTTATATTCAACCTACCTGTAGTGCCTTACAATGATTCATTCTAAAAAACAAAGTATGTTTTTGTCATTAATGAACCTAACCTCTTCACATCCTTCAACGTCTTGTGCACCTTCAACCAGTAAACCCCGTATTTTCGAAAAATTCGTATTTCAAAATTTGGCCACAAAAGTCGTGCTTCAAATATCGATCGATTTAAATGACCATCTTCTTGGCAAAAACTCTCAAACCTGGGACTTCGCATATTTCCAGGTTTTAGAGCTTTTGCCAAGGTCATATAAATCGATCGATATTTGAAGGACGAGTTTTATGGCCAAAGTTTCAAATACGATTTTTACTAGAGTTCGGTAGTTAACTGGTTAATTTTGCGTATCCTTGAATTGTAATATGCAAACTGACAGTTACAACTCACTTGTGTTTTTACCTCACCACTTACGACCTTTGCAAATATAACAATATCTTGCTATTTTTGTCTAGTGAATGCGCAATTTACGTTGAATTGTCTCCGCAAAGGTGAGTTTGTCATAATAAACATACCTGAGCTAACCTATTCCAAAGTTATTGTGTTGTACATTTATTATTCAGTCTCTTGGATTGCAGAGCGATTAATGTCGATGGAACAACAAAACATCGTTATTTAAGGCATAGTTAAATGATAATTATCAACATGATAAGCTTTGTCCTCGTCTTCGTCGTCATCATCGTCGTCGTCATCGTCATCATCATCATCATCATCATCATCATCATCATCATCATCATCATCATCATCATCATCATCATCATCACCATCATCCGATCATCATCATATTTACTAGTCTTGTCTGTGAATGTGTAATTTTGATTGTGTTGGTGTGTTTATATTGTGCTTTTGATTAAAATTGTGCGTTTGATTCTCTCTCTCTCTGTCTCTCTCTCTCTCTCTCTCTCTCTCTCTCTCTCTCTCTTATACTCTCCCTCTATCTATCTATCTCACTTCCTTCCCCTCTCTCTACCTCCCCCACCCCACTCTCTGTCTCTGTCTCTCTCTCTCTCTCTCTCTCTCTCTCTCTCTCTATCTCTCTCTCTCTCTGTCTGTCTGTGTATGTGTTTGTATTATCCCATCTTATCTACCAGAACTGTTTTGTGAACTCAGAAATGCCATCGTGTTTTTAAAACCATTCAAACCAGACCAATACAGAAATAAGCTACCCCAGATATGTTTACACGACTATATTATCAACATAACTAGATCCAAAGACCTTTACAATTCAACAGGTTGTCATAAGCCTCATAATGATTTACATCACTTTCTCACAGGAATGCTCCGCCCAACTCTATCTCCATGGGAATCTATACAAATGGGCTTGTTTAAGTTCTAACCTACACGGTAGAAAAATATTAAGAATTTATCATAGCTTATTATCTAATGCAATTTAGATGAGGTATTGTCCAAGAAGAGGGAGAGAGAGAGAGAGAGAGAGAGAGAGAGAGAGAGAGAGAGAGAGAGAGAGAGAGAGAGAGAGAGAGAGAGAGAGAGGGAAAGTGTAAGAGAGAAATATGTCTCCATGCTGGGAGGATGAATGAAAGTGTTGTGATGCGAATTGAACATGGTAACCTGATGGAAAAGCGCATTAAAATGTTCATATCTATTCAAAATGTTGGCATTAATAATGATAGTATTATAATCTCTGTGTTACAGTTTCTAAGCCGGCCCCACCATGTAGTTTTATTCTGACTACTTACATTTTATCATTAACTCTATTCAGCATCATTTCTCAAATGCTGTCAATAAAAAAAAGATCTATTCTTTAAGATATATTCATTTTAATATAAGGTTAAGCCACGAATCGTTCGAGTGTTCGAGAGAGAGAGAGAATGGGTAGGAGTGAGGTGTCTGTTCAATGTTATAGTTATCATATAACGTTATGACAAGTGTAACTAAATAACAAATTGCCATATTTATGGACAATAAAGATCTATTATTATTATATTATTATTATTATTATTATTATTATTATTATTATTATTATTATTATTATTATTATTATTATTATTATTATTATTATTATTATTATTAAATGGAAGCCTGGGAATAATCTGAGGCCCGTCGGCTTATTTATGACCCGCCCACCCTCTGATAAATGGTTTTATGAGGGGAATGCGCTTGTCACTGATTCGACCCCTTAGTTAGTTGTGGCCATCCGAAACAGTGAATGTAATTATAGGACAACTTTGTCGTATACAACATTTCTCAAGGTCTGATGGTTTATACGACTGTACAAAACTCACAAATCACACGCATGCATGCGCACAAACCACAACGCTCATGATGATAGTGTTTTTCCGTCTCTGTAATACTTATTTTGTTACCAATCAATGGAATGAATTAGATAGCAGATGCATTTACTCTATCGGAGAAAATCTGATGGTAAATATTGGATTTTGAGCCAAACATAATATAATATTTGAATTAAACAAAAGCCCTGAGAAGAGAGACGTTTGACTCTGAACCTTAATTCTCCACAATGTGACCGCCATCTCAAAACGATATTACGTCGGGAAAAATTGGACCATTAAATGTGAATTTACAATAAAAATGTTAAGAAATAATATTTTACAATCTTAGAAATTGTAATCTTCTCCAACCCACTGTAATGTAAAGAAATAAACTTCAAGTTTCATGTTTGTGGCCCTAAATTCAATTCCCCCTACCTAGTCCCCCCTAGTTCATCCCTTCACGATACCGCGTGTCACAATATTAATAAATTTGATTTTAAACTCATTATTATTATTAATCTATCTCATTCCAACACGATACCGCGTGTCACAACATGAATTAATTTGATATTAAACTCATTGTTCTTAATCTAGCCCATTCCAACATGATACCGCGTGTCACAATATTAATTAATTTGATTTTAAACTCATTGTTTTTTAATCTAGCTCATTCCGACATATTACCAGATTGACGCATTGTGTCACATTTTTGTGTCTATGGCCTATTAATATCTTTTCTGCATCTTGTTTCTTCTGAGTCTGAGTTTCAAATCTTTGAAACAGACGCAAAGTTAAGCCCTGAAGAAACACGATGCAGAAACAGATAATATTAAGTCGTAAGCCATAATACATCTAATTATAAAGTGAGAGACATAATATTATATGCTTTAAGATATAAGGTATATTTTACAGTCCTGTATTGTCTGAGTCATTTATATTAGGCGTTAAGTGGCTTACTGTTTTAACCCTCTCCTTACCAACTATAGGAAAATCGTCACATTCGTTACGATACAACCAATATTTTTCTTATTCAAATTTCTTTTGTACATCATAAAACTTAAAGAAAATGACCAGTGTGTTGTAGAGCATGTTTTGCTAAAGAAATTATGTTTCTCAAGAATTTTACTGCTATTATGTCTGAATGATAAAAAAATCTATTTTGTGTTAGTTGGGTGTGAAGTTTTGGGGAACATTTTGAAAATGGCTGGTACAGAGAGGGTTAAAGAACGAGAATAAAACAAATAAAATCAAAACAAACACATTCCTAACTCAGCAAAGATTTAACTTGAACCTTCTGTAGGCGGCAGAAAGCAAGATTCTCAAGGCATTCCCTCTCACTAGTGTTGTTGTACCAGCCAGCTCTCTGATCCTTCAGCCAACTTTCAGATCCTCCCTCTAGATAAAGATCAAACAACTTACACAAGTATTTCCAGCATCAACTTTGATTTTATGCCAGGTTTGATGTTAAATATTTCTTTTTCTCTATGTTGTCTTGCATTCCCCCTCACCAAATTCAGAGACATTAAGCCCACGGAGCCGGAGTTTATCCAGGTTTCAACAGCATGAAACGGATAATAGTAATTGCTTGCTACCCATTTGATTTGAAGCTAGTCTATAGCAAAGTACTTTCCGCCAGATCTAATAGATCCAGCTACCGAAGCACTGCTGGGTGGACAGGGGGGGGGGGGGGATTAGAAATATATCTCGATTTCACTTGTACGTGTGAAGCGAGTGCTCTACCAACTGAGCCATCGGGGTTTCTCTTAACCAATCTTGACAAAATTATATATGACCAATCGCCTTAAAACGGTATTATGTCACTTATGTCCATAGGTCTATTGTTTATAATTGCGGTTAAAGCTCAATTCATGAAATTTGAGTTAGATAAAATACCATGAAGCTGGAAGTTGAATTTAGGGCCACAAATGTGACCTATCATCTCAAAACGCTATTTGTGCGGCGATGTGGTATTGGGGTATGACACATAGTTGAGTCCTTGGAAAAGACTCTTTACCCACATTCTCTCACCGTACTCAGGTGTAAAATGAGTACCTGGCCGTTAACAGCGTTGTCTCTGTCCGAAAAAAAATGTAATATCGCCTAACAGGCGTCATGTCTCTTTTCTACATGTTACATGTTGTGCTGTTGGTCAGGGGCCCTTTGTAAAGCGCTTTACCTAACATTTGATTGCAGCATGTCACGGTCCCAATCATCCCGACATAATACCGTTTCCTGCTTTGTCTGGCACCTTTCATACACACTTGTTCAGATCTTTATCTTACACTGGTGCCTGCTCCTTAATTTCTCAATTTGATATTTTCAAATACTACTAAAATGGAGCAACTCAAATGTTTTCGTCCTCGTCCTCTTGTGTTCAATGTATGTGTTGTTTGATGTAAGCGAGGGTTCACAGTTCACAGCGAAAACGCCGACCCTTGAGAAGAATATAATAAGTATTAAACTTGTCCCAATATCGGGAGCCTCTGTGATGTAATGGTAGCACGTCTGACCGGTAATCAGAAGTAATCAGTCGAGGTATACTGATTTTTTGGGATGTTTTTTCTTCTTCTTTTATCGTTCTTTCTTGCTTTGTCTGGCACCTTTCATACACACTTGTTCAGATCTGTATAATACCGTTTAATGACGGCATGATATTCGCTTTCGGATCGGAAGGTCCTGGGTTCGAGCCTCGCTAAACGCATAGTAAAGTCCTTGGAAAAGGCTCTTTACTCACGGTCTCTCACGTTACTCAGGTTTAAAATTAGTACCTGGCCGTTAACAGCATTGTCTCTGTCGGAAAAAAATTGTAATATCGCCTAACAGGCGTCATGTCTCGATCTACATGTTGCGTGTTGCTGTTGTCACGGACCCTTCGTAAAGCACCATGAGCACGTTTAGAGGATATTGCGCGATATAAAAATGCTCAACAATTTAAAAAAGAAAAAAAAAAAAAAAAAAAGAGAGAGAGAGAGAGAGAGAGAGAGAGAGAGAGAGAGAGAGAGAGAGAGAGAGAGAGAGAGAGAGAGAGAGAGAGTTTCATTTCTGAAAAAAAAACAACTTAAATGTGTAGCTCTCTGGATTAAGCGGGATGGTGTTTCGCCTTGTCACAAAATTCAAGCATTGTTAAGCATGGCTAGTAGCACGATTGATGACAGTGGTTGTGGAAGATGCTGTCTCGCGTTGCGTCCTTGGTAATGTACTTAACACACATTACCTCACTCGACTCATTTGTGAATTGGCTATTGGCATGCAGTGAGGGATATTGTAAGACTGCCTGTAAAAGCTTCATATATTGACGTTTCGGGTTTCCCTTTGTCACTAAAACAATTATGAAAACTGATAAAGAATATGATCATTATTATTATTATTAATAATGATAATAATGATGACGATGATGATAATGATGATAATAATAATAACAATAATAATAATAATAACAACAACAACGACAATAATAATAATAATAATAATAATAATAATAATAATAATAATAATAATAATAATAATAATAATAATAATAATAATAATAATAATAATAATAATAATAATAATGAAGATGTTGATGTTGGGGATGATGCTCATGATGATGATGTTGATGATGATGATGATGATGATGATGATGATGGTGGTGGTGGTGGTGGTGGTGGTTGTGGTGGTGGTGGTGGTGGTGGTGATGGTGGTGAAAAGTAAACTGATAGCATTTCCTTAATCCTTCCCTACACCCCTCAATTACTGGAAAAAGTGAGGAGAGAGTGGTTTCTTTTTCAGCAGTCTCAGCTCTGTCCAGGTTCTGTTTAGTTAACAACAAAAAACGACATGAAAGAAAGAAATGTGTAGTTAGGGTGAGTACCCTATATTTCGATACAGGTAACCAAACATGCCAACTTAGTACTAGCGTGCCTGAAAAAAAAATAGGTATTAAAACTTTTGGCCAGAAAACTCCGCCTTCAAATATCAATCAATTAAAATTACTCTCATCTCGGAAAAAAAAACCTCTCGAACCTGGGACTTCGCGAAGTCCCAGGTTTGAATGTTTTTGCCAAGATGAGGGTTATTTTAATCAATCGATTTTTGAAGGACGAGTTTTCTGGCCAAAATTTTATATACGTGGTTTTTTTTTTTTCTCTTCTCAGTGTGCAGTAGAGTAGGTACACCTGCCTCCATTGGAACCTTGATACAGAGCAGCTTAAGTAGACCCCTACTCTCTCACCGATTACGGCTGAGCCAATGGTATTCCAAATATGCTTGTGTGTGATGGAAGTAATTTCAACACAGAGGTAACTAAAGTTAACCCACATCGTAAACCCCCCCCCCCCCAAAAAAAAAAAAAAAAAAAAACAAACAAAAAAACAAAACAAAAAAAAAACAAAACAATCTCACCAAAACCCTAAGATGTGCATATATATGTGACCCATCGCCCCAAAACAGTATTATGTCTGGATAAACGAGACCGTGGACTGCCAGAGGATCAACGAAACACACGCTTTTCTATATGTCCACTTTTAGAAGTTTTTGAGATATATATAAAGATGTCTAGTTGATGTTTTAGATATTATTTTGCATTCAGATTATAAAAGGTTTTATCTATCAAAGATTAATTGTGGTCAAATCAGATACATTGCTGAAACTGTTCTATGCACAAAAGTGATAAAAGTTTGTGGACATGTATTAACAAGATTTAAACTTAAAACCAATTTTTCTCAATTTGAACAAATCTGGAGAGAGAAATGGTTAATCCTCTCTGTTCAGCCCAAGAGATGAAAAAAAAAAGGAATCTGTAGACAATATGTGACAACGATTAAAATACAGGGAAAACAGGCGTTTTGTCGGTGTCTGGTTGTGTTCAAGAGAGGTCCACTGGAATGAGAACCGAGAACGATATTTTATGATGTTTCCTCGCCGTTTTTACAATTCGCCGAAGAATAAGTAGAAATAAAGTACCTCTCTGATGGACAAAACACTTAACAATCTAGGCTAAACTCTCAACAACGACTTCTTTATAACAAAATAATTCAGTGTGGGGATATTTCCTCTGTGCGATTTGTTAAATGGGAATAATTTATTTTTGTTTAATGGGACTAATAAAGTAAACGAAGGATTCATATTCTTCAGAGAGAGAGAGAGAGAGAGAGAGAGAGAGAGAGAGAGAGAGAGAGAGAGAGAGAGAGAAAGAGAAAGAGGAGAGAGAGAGAGACAAAGAAAGAAAGAGAGAAGCAAATAGAATAATAATATATATATATATATATATATATATATATATATATTGCGTGTGTGTGTGTGTGTGTGTGTGTATTTATATATAACAGATAAATGGAGCTTCATATATTTTACATCATTCTATTTCTATTTGTTATAATACGGATATCCTAGAAATGATAGTTGTAAACCTGTTGTTTATTGTCATTTGTTTCATTTTCAATATGTTCAAGAATTTGCAAACATCGTTCTATCGTTTTGTCATTGCCTGTTCTCAAACTGATATTCGTTCTGATCCTGGTACCACCGGAAATGCAAAGCAATGAGATAGAGCACATAAAAAACACAATTGGCTTTTTTGGAGGTATTTACGTTGAGTCGTGTTTAATGATTGCTCTCAACTCATTAATTGTTGTAAGCTTCATAGGTTAGACTCTTGTTTAGGTATCCCCACCTAAAGAGTCTTGTGGTGTGTGATGTCTAGAGAACGTGAGGGGGATTCAACAAAACAGCTCTATAATATCGAAAACTATTATGCAAGGACTCAATTTTGCCCCGCGCACGTACTGACGCAAATAAAAGACAGTGAAGCTAGCTGCACAAATAATTATATCTACCACTCGTATTAGTCAATTCCGACGAGGAAAGTCATAAATGTTAGGCGCTAAGTTACGTGAACTTATTTGCAAGACTGATAACTCAAATATTTATGGGCCTATTGGTGTAATGGAAATACTCTCACACTAACGTAAAATATTATTCATTAAAATGGTTAAACCAAGCCTTTAACTGCGTTCGGTTATCAGACCTGCTCTTATGTGCACATAGTTATACGCCATAGAGCTGCACAAATGATTATAATGTAGTTAGTTCCTTGGAGGAAAATCTTAAATATTCGGCACTTACCATGCTTTCTATTTTGGAACAGATTTAAAAAAAAATTGTAAATGTGACCAATCGACCCGAAACAATATTGTGTCAGGGTGAGGATAATGTGAAACCAGTAACTGCCTTTCGAAGTCTCGGGTTTGAGGGTTTTTGTCAAGATGAGGGCCATTTAAATCGATCGATATTTGAAGGACGTGTTTACTGACCAAATTCACATACGAGTGTTTCCAGAGTACGACAGTCAACTGTGTTAAAATCAAATTTTAAGCATGACTTATGAACTTTGCCTTAAAATTAACGCCTTATTAAGAAGCATGTGTTTCGTTTCATAACTGTTAAAAAATCCTTTACGTTTATGATTCTGATCATTTTGACATTAAATTAAATTTTCGCCTTACAAATTCATCCGATATAAAGATGAGTCATAAATGAGGCTTTTTTAGCCTCTTACTCAATAGACGCTCTCATACGGAAGATTCTTGGTGGAATAAAGACTAAACCAGCAACAGATCTGCTTGAATCTGAAAAAAAAAACAGTACCAAAAACCCCCCCAAAAAACAAACAAACAAAAACATGTAGAATTCAAAATGTTGGCCAGAAAAAAACCAACTCGTTCATCAAATATCGATCAATTAAAGTGATCCTCATCTTGCTCGAAATTCTCAAAGATGGACGTCTTCTTAGGTTTGAGAGTTTTGAGTAAGATGAGACGTCATTTTCATCAATCTATATTTGAAGAACGAGTCCTTTGGGCAAAGTGTTTTTCCACAGTACGGTAGAGTTCTACTCGGTATATTTTGTGTTAATAGCATTTTAGAGAGCTACGGCTATTAAATATGTATGCCAGGCGAGAAAAGAACAATATTGTAGAACTAATTATACGAATGGACCATTGTACTAATTGAAACATTCTGGTTTTACTCAGGTTGTATTAGGTTGAGTGAAATCGACATAAAAAATGTAGTTCACGTGTTTGGTTCAACCATTTGAAAATCGTTTGGTATGAGGTCAAGTGCTATCAATCGATGAGTTCACATCCTCAAAATAAAACATTTTATTTGACGTGGCCCAAGTTTCCTTCTGGGGTCTAGTACTGTTTGATATTTACAAATCTCCTGCTGCAAGAAATTCTAAACAAGACGAAAAAAACCCCCCATAACTCCCTCAATAACCCCCCCCCCCCAAAAAAAAAAAAAAAAAAAAAAAAAAAAAAAAAAAACAAACAAAAAACACACACACAAAAAACACAAAAAACAAAACAAAAACAAAATAAAACAAATAAACAAACAAAGAAAAAAAAAGAACAAACAAAAACAAAATAAAACAAAAATAATACTCGATGAATGAGGAAAAAATAATGGATGACCACATGCTCGCTTTAATAGTACTACGCCAATATGACTTATAGTCTAAAATAAATAGCGGTAATATGTTTAGTTGAACCAAATGCCATAAAAATGAGTTAAAGTCAAGGTGCCTATGAGTGATATTTTATTTATTGATGGTTTAATAATTAAATAACCGTACTCACAATTTCTGACCATATTCAGGTGTAAAATGAACATTAGCATTGTCTGTGTCGACCCCCACAACCCAATTGCATTAAGCGACTTAAAGGCGTCATGCCTCTACCCTACAAGTTAAGTGTAGCTGTTGGTTTGAGATCCCTAGTAAATTTCGCACGGCAGAAAAGCTAGATATAGGAATCGGAAATATGTCACAACGGGCATTCAATATCCCAATTAACTGAAATAAGGGATCCTAGTTTGTATGTGTTTGTTTGGTTGTTTTTGTTGTTTTTTTTTTTTTTTTCATTTGGTTGTACTCACACCACATAGTCGAACTGACTACGTCATGAATAGCATGGCAGTGATCGCACATTCCATTTTATATATCGTCCCTTGCTCACGTGAAAGTCCCTATTGCTCGACTGACTGTCAGGAATGCATTGATGCTAATTCGATGCGAATGCCGTCATAAAACGCTTCGTTAATATGTATTATGATCATAAAACATGGTAACCGGTAGGTAGGTAACCGAATTTAAGAGTTACAACAGAAATGTTAATGCTATCACTCAAAAAAAAAAAATGAAATGAATTTTGAGTGGATCCCGGATACTATTTAGCACACTAACTGTGAAAAAAGGGGGTGGGGGTTGGTGAGGACATGCTGTTAGACAGGACTGGTGCATGGAGCCTGTTTGTTAAATTATTGTGATGCAGAGGCCTGCTTCTTATTCTGAACATGTGCGGATATCTAGATGATCTTTCGTTAAAAGAGCATGGTACAGATGGCCATTTGTTGGAAGGGTACTATGCACATATGCCCGTTCCCTGCACATGAATGACGTTATATCGACAGAGGTCCTCTTCCTGTATGGGAGTAGTGCAAGTCTGTCTGTTGGACATGGTTTGTCTGTGAGTAGTGATGCTTCTTGTACGAGTTATACGACAGAGGCCCATTTCCGGCTGTATTATGGTAATTGCAAGGCTCGTCTCTGGTAAATACCCACTCTTTGTAAGAACAGATGCTTAGGCACGTTTCTTTCACTGGCTGGCGTAGATGCTCATCCGTTGGTCGAAGTGATGTAGATGCTTGTTTGCTTGAAAGGGACTGTGGAACAGCCCCGTTACTTCAAGGAACTGGTGCACATCCACATTCGGGCCATCCCTACGTTGATAGGAATTATTTTTGTTGTTGTTGTTTTTTTGGATAAAAAGTATAAACTCTGAAATTAAAGAAAAGTTCAAAATACAAACATGCATATCCTAACATTGGTTATTTTCATTTATACGATTAAAAGTTGTATATAATCTTCCATTGATTTAAATACCTATATGAAACTTTCCAACCCACCGCACCTCGCTCCACTACCAAAACCGAAACTTTCCAACCCACCACACCTCGCTCCACTACCTAATAAATATCTACAAAAGGAACAGCCCCAGCTTCTAAGCCCGGACAAGAAGTGTCAACAGTTTATGTTCTGTCCCCATCCAAGTGCCAGAAATAGCACCCCTGTTACCTGATGAATCTAAACAAACCTAGATTGGGTTATAGAACGGTCGGAAGGCCAATAACATGAACGTTTAAGCCAACTAGTTAACCCCTCAATCTGCTGTATTCATATCTATTTTTCTCTCTTTTGGGGATTCGCCTTATCGAAATTCCTGATAGAAAGACAACAATCAATGGGGTTGATTGTCTAAATTTGAGTAATTTATAAAATAGTTTTTCGGTCTCCAAGATAATTTTAATTTAACATGTTTATTAACTCGTATTTTTTCACAATATGAAATTATGGATATGCATCATTGAAAGAGTGAATTCGACAACTCTATTACTGTAGAGAACTTTTGTCAAGAGCAAAAATTCAAAGTAAAGATCATTGAATGTATTTTTACCCACGCTCCCTATAAATTTCAATATATGTTTAAAATACTTACACTCTTGCTTTTTGAAATTTCGGACGTGTTACCAACATCTGCACAAGCTTGCGAGAACGCAAGAATGTAAGAAATCTTTAATGCTATCCCTAAATTGATTCCGAATCCTCCATATTTGAATAAAAGACATGTTTAAAAAAGTTTAAATGAATTCTTTTTTGATAATCTGACGTCAAAAAATCATTATGCAAAAAGGCACCAAGTCGGAAGGCATTCGCAGTTGGACCATTAAGTTTTATGAAACTGGTTCAACAGTTGACAATAAGAGAAGTGGACGGCCGAAAACGTCAGAAGAAAATCTGCATTTAAGATGAGTTCTTATGTTCTACGGGTGAGTCAGTTCGCACAGGGGCAAGGCGGTTGAAGTTTTCAAGTCGTCAGTACATAGAATATTGAGGCAGCAATTGGGATTTCATCCATTTAAAATACAAGTCGATCACAAGTTGAAAGACATGCCAAAACCACTCCAATTTGCTCAGGAATTTATTCACAAGCTAAACGATGATGGACAATATCTAAAACGAGTTGTTTTTACCGATGAGGCCACCTTTCATGTCTCTGGGAAACTAAATAGGCACAATTCAAGGATTTGGAGGCCTGAAAATCATGGCACATTTAGGGAGCACGAACGCAACAGCCCAAAACCCAACACGTGATGTGGCATTATGGTCGACCGCATCATTGGACCGTTTTTCTATATTATAGAGAGGCCTCATCATTTGACACCAATTACTGAGAGTCAGCCAACTCCACATAAAATGTCCAATTTATGACAAAAGAAAAGACGAACATTTCATCGTGACTTCCTTAATAAATTGATGAAATCTTCCTCATATGATATGGTGTCAATGATAATAAATAAAATGAAGTAAAATTAAAATGGAAGAATCTAGTGGCCTCGAATAACCAGCAAACAATAAAGATTAACATGAATAATATTGCATAAATATACAAGAATTCATTTCACTTCAGGATTATTTCATTTTAGCTCTTTGACCTTCCATCAAGTTCCCAAACGCATCACGACCTTTTAAAATTCCTCTAAAATTAATTCAACTTTTTAAAATTTCTGGTTTTAAAAAGTAGTCCTTCAGAGACATTAGGCTCATGGAGCCGGGATTTACCCCGGTTTGGATAGGGCACTAGTCTATCACAAAGTACTAACAGATCTAACAGACCCCGCTACCCATTCACTGCTGGGTGGATAGGGAGGTCGGAAAAATATTCTCGACTGCACCAGGGATCGATCTTGGTCCTTTTGCATGTGAAGCGAGTGCTCTACCTACTGAGTTATCGGGACCCCTTCTGATTCAAAGATTTGTATATACATTTAAAGTTTTGTTTATCAGCCTCGTCGTCTATAATATTTTGACTGATATAAGGACGAGACAGATAGACGTTGTGTTAAAAACATTCTAAATGTAGTCACATGTGAAATTAATATTAGCGAACCAAGTTCTTTAATCAATTCAATACAAACTTAAGAAAATGTATTGGGCACTTCATTTTTTCCAAAGAATAATAAGGTGTCTCTATAAAGAAGATGTATAATCTACGTATACAAATGTATCTACATGTCTGATAGTCGAATCAGTTATGGGTTTAATATAATTTTGAAATTTAGAGAATATTCATGTTGGTTTGAGAGCATTTCTATTTTATCAATAAAACGATAACGAAACGCGCTATTATTTCTGTACCTATCGTTATATTCTCTCTCTCTCTCTCTCTCTCTCTCTCTCTCTCTCTCCTTCTCTCTCTCTCTCTCTCTCTCTCCTCTCTCTCCTCTCTCTCTCTCTCTCTCTCTCTCTCTCTCTCTCTCTCTTTCTCTACCTACATCTCTCTGTGTCTAAAAACTAAAAACGTGTACACTCGTTCATCTGTCAATCGATATATAAAGTTTATAATGAAATAAGTTCCATTTTCAATAGCTTATCAAATAAATTCGGCTAGTAGGGACAATATTAATACCAATTCCCTAATCAGTGATTCTTCTGAGACACACGCACATATCTAACATGTATGCATGTTTAGACCGCGTTATGACTCACCACTTGCACATCTGTAGGGATATACATAGACATCATTCATCGAAGCTCTGATTATTTTATTACGATCAAATTATTACTTATATCATGGACGCTTACTTCAACTAAGAAGACATTATTATATTGCTACATATAAACTATCAAAAGAGGTTTAACGATGAACCACAGCAATAGACTTTAGAGGAGACAACATTTACAGGAGAGAAGAAAAAAACAACCCCGCAGATACGAAACAAAACATAGAAGAAACTAGAAAGAGAATAACCTCCACAAAAGCCGAAGTGCAACTATGACAACTATTGACAACAACAAAATATGCCACGGCTAAAAAAAGAAAACCAAACAAAAAAAACTTGAGCATCTGTATCCACTAAACATGCTCAAAGAGCTTTACACTGGGTCCCTGACCAACAGCAACAAATAACATGCAAAACAAGACATGACGCCTGTTAGGCGATACACAAATATTTTTCCGACAGAGACAACGCTGTCAACGGTCAGGTACTCATTTTACACCTGAGTGCGGTGAGAGAATGTGGGTAAAGAGCCATTTCCAAGGACTCAACGAGGCTCGAACCCAGGACCTTCCGATCCGAAAGCGAGCGACATACGACAAGACCACATAGCCGTACTACAACTACTACTACTACTACTACTACTACTACTACTACTACTACTACTACTACTACTACTACTACTACTGCTATAACTACTACTACTACTACTACTACTACTACTACTACTACTACTACTACTACTACTACTACTACTATACTACTACTACTACTACTACTACTACTACTACTACTACTACTACTACCACTGCTACTACTACTACTACAACAACAA
>NC_088363.1:78105095-78132595 GCF_034508935.2 Berghia stephanieae
TTATTTGCGCTCCGGGGAATCATGGGGAACTCAAAGAAGTACACATTATGTAAAGGAGGACATAGTGGTAGCAAAGAAGTATACATGCGACTTACCGTGTCAATCAGGTTTTATGTCGAAATGAACTGGATGAAGAAAACTGGGTTTATAGCGACGTGTTCTTATTTGCAGGTCTGATAACCCAATTGTTATACGTCCATTGTTGCCATGGAAATACTCTCAAACAAACGCAAAATATTGTATATACCAACATTTTAAATCAAGCCCATAAGTGCGTTCAGCTATCAGACATGTAAAAATATCGGCACGTCGGTTTAGAGTCGAAGTATAAGTGATCAGAATTTCAGCTTTTGAAAGTATGAGAAACAAAAGGGGCTCTCTTTAATGCAGCAGATTTTTAAACTCAATTTTTAGAAGTTTAGAATTGAAAAAAAGTAGTCAGAATCAAATAGTTATGAAGAAAATAGCAATGTTAGAATAATCAGGAACTAGGATTGGTGCTTCGTATCCAAAAGACACCGAGTTCGAATACCTGCCGCGCTGTGTAGCCTTGAGCAAGTCACCTCATTCCTAGCTAACTTGGGTCGCTGCACTTCGGCTAACGCCTGGATTATTCTAGTCTTCCCTTAGAATAGACCCTAAAGACAAATTTCCCCTTGGGGATGAATAAAGGGAATTTTATTTCTTATCATGTCTATCCAATGAGATGATAGGAAGGAAGATAAAACTTGGGAAGGAACGAGAAACTGACTGAAGACTGAAACAGTACGTATGAAAGACTGATTTGAATCAGTGCAATATAAAACTACCGTACACTGGAAAGTCACATATTTTAAAATTTGGACAGAAAAAACTCATCATTCAAATATCGATTCAATTTAAATGATCATCTTGGGTAAAACTCAAACCTGAAACCTCGGGAAATACAGAGTTGCCATTAAATAGGTACGGACATATTTACTGTTGCGAGGCAGAGTTATCTCTCTTTCCACCACATCAACGCCACCATTATTATTAACATTATCATCATTATCATATTTAATGCCAATCATCATTGTCGTCGTCGTCGTCGTCGTCGTCTTCGTTGTCATCAACTTCCATATACTCATTCTTAATGTACAATAACAAATTATTCACATATTCCAACCTGACAACAAGGAAATGGAAGAGAGCATCACTCAACCGCCTACTCACATCAAAACAACAAGAATTAACTACAACCACCACAACAAACGACCGACAATAACAACAACAATAACACAACACTCACTAACGTAAGATCATTCCTCTCGTACTCTGAATAAAACAAAACACAATTTTAAAATTTTGGCCAGAAAACTTGTCTGTCAAATATCGATTGATAAAGATAACCCTCATCTTCTCAAAAACTCTCAAACCTCAAATTTCACGGAGAATATATTTTGAGAATATTTGACAAGATGAAGATCATTTTAACCGATCAATTTTTGAAGGGCGAATTTTCTAGCCAAACTTTTAAAACGTTTTATCCCCCCCCCCCCCCCCCCCCCCCCCCCCCACAGTTTACAGCAGTGTAGACTGGCAAGGTAGATGTGGGTAGATAAATGACACCCGTATACGAATGATGTCACATCCAAGCTACAGGCCAGATGCCTGTCTAGACGAAGGTCATTATCCAGGAAACTACATCTCGGGAATAAATGTGATCGAATTCTTACAAATTGCTTAAAGCTGTATCGGGACCAGGGATCTTCCAGAACTGCATAAAGTAATATATTTTTTCTCTATGAAACTACAATTAATATATTAACTAACAAGAAATGGAGTGAGTAGGAAAGTGCCAGAAGACAATAGAGAATAGAAATTTCGCGGCGGCGATGGGGAAAGAACCCGCGACCTTACTGGTACGACAACTCCGCCTGGGCGGGGAGAGCGTGACTCTACCGTATGAGCTATCAAAAAAAAAAACAACAAAAAAAAAAACAAAAAAAAAAACAAAACAAAAAACGAAAACAAAAACGCTTTTAACCCTAGTCATTATGGAAGCTTTCTCTTCTTGACTTCTTGAGGTCACGGATTCAACACACACTCACAAACGCCGCGAAGTTAGTTGGCTCGCATTTAAGCTTAATAGCCAATATTCTCAACACAAACATGTAACAGAAACGATTGAGACATTGCGTATGCTCTGGTATTTGGGGTAATTTTTAATTCAGAAAAGTGAGTGGAGCAGGCACTTATGTTGATAACAACAAGAAATGAAGTGAGTATAAAAGTGCCAGAAGACAATAGAGAATGGAAATTTCGAACCTGACAACTGACATGGAGGAGAGAATCACTCAACCACTCAAAATTAATCTATTAACAGTCCTGTATACTTTAACCAGTAATCTGCCGCACTCTGGAATGACACTTGTTTAAGAATTTGGCCCAGAAAACTTGTCCTTCAAAAATTCTCAAACCCGGGACCTCGCGAAGTCTTGTTCCGTAAGTTCCAGGTTTGAGAGTTTTTGCCAAGATTAGGGGCATTTAAATCGATTATTATTATTTGAAGGGCGAGTTTTCTGGCCAAATTTTTAAATACGTATCTTTTCAGAGTACGACAGTTAACTCTGGTTTCATAGCGAGATAGAAATTTAAAAACCCTTACATTTTCTTTTACTTTTATTTCAAGAAGACCCACAAAACCCGACGAATAGGCAGAATGCGTTTAGGTAATACCGCCAACCAAAACAATTATTATCGACAGACAAATCTAGAAAGTGAAACTTTAATAGTTAATGGTCTGATAGAGAGTCTCACCCCGATAGTGGTCTATAATTGATTACAACAGTTGATTGACCTTCATTTTCATAAATTCTCTATATGCTATGCGTTTCAGTAAAATACTCACAACATCCGCCAGCCGGGTATAATGTACCAACACACAAACCTATGTGTAGACTTCTGTCTGATTGATGACATTTATTGATAACAATTCATTAAAATGGCTGACTAAAACTAATGATAAAGAGCTGAGTGACGTCAACTTCGTTCCTTTTATAGTTAATGGCCTGGTAGAGAGAATTTGTGACCCGATGTCTCAAAACGGTATAATTTCTGGGAGAACCAAGTCCTAAGATTGAATTTATAGCCACGATTCTAAGAAGAAGAAGAAGAAGAAGAAGAAGAAGAAGAAGAAGAAGAAGAAGAAGAAGAAGAAGAAGAAGAAGAAGAAGAAGAAGAAGAAGAAGAAGAAGAAGCTTCTAAGGATTGATTCGTATTATAAACAAGTGTAAGTACATCATCGTGCTAAATCTCATAATGTGTGTTCAGATTTTACAAATATTCCCCCCCCCCCCCCCCCAAAAAAAAAATAGTCCTAAGTGCTCAAAGCTTGAAATTTTGACAAAACAAATATTTTACTGGCGTTCTGTCTACTTCTTGCCAATTCATTAAAAAAAAAAAAACAGCATCAAAAGCATTTTTTTCATTTTCTTGTCCCCGTTTTCCTCCTCCTCGTCATCTTCCTCCCCCACCTCCTTCTCTTGCTCCTCCTCCTCCTGCTTCTCCTCCTGCTCCGCTTCCTCTTCCTCTCCCTCCTCCTGCTCTTCTTCTTCCTCCATGTTCTCCTCCTCCTTGCCTCCTCCCGCCCCCCCCCCCCCCTACCGTTACCATGATACTTACATCAATCTTTCTCTAATCGTTCTTACTTTGGCACTGAATGTGAATCATGCCAGCAAGCCAAGTGGATGGATACCGAAGTTAAGAAGCTAGACGAGTTACCTTGAAGTAAACTGTAAACAAAACCTATTTTAGTTTTAACAACTTCCTTTTTTCTGGGTGGATAGTTGTCTGACTAATTCAGTTAATTCAGTCCCCGGGTCATCTTTTAACCTGTTTAACTCACATTGGCGGACAGAACCAGTACTTAAGCGTTTTCTGTCTGTCACTGTGATTATTATCTGGCAGAAATCAACCTAAAAATACTGCCGTACATTAACAAAACGCAATTTTATTTTTCTATCTACTCTATAATATTATATCGATTGTAAAATATGACACCCAACTGGTCGACTGGTCTCCAACATGTTACTACTTTAAAACAAAGAACAAAATAAACTTTAGCTTCTATATATCGCTATATCCACTAACGTGCTCAAAGCGCTTAACAAGGGCTCCCTAGCCAACATGTATACCTAATTAATATGTAGGGCGAGACATGGCGTCTATTAGGCGATATTACAACTTATTTTCGACAGAGGCAATGCTGTTAACGGTCAGGTGCTTATTTTAACCTGAGTACAGTGAGAGAATGTGAATAAAGAGCGTTTTCAAAGGAGTCGACAATGCATCGTTCAGAATGAGACTCGAACCCAGGTCCGTCCGATCTGAAGGCAAGACTAGACTACATAGCCGCACAAAGTGTCATGCCTTAAAACTTTTCACAAAATGTAGGCCATCTTGTTCTATTCATTTTTTTTAAAAACAAAAACCCCGAAAAAAAGTGTTTTTCCACTGTTTAACAGTCATGGATTTGCTAACCCTTTACAGACACGTTTCGGTTTTACTTTTACCCTACATCATAATTACCGAATTCTTCCACATCACAGAGCAGTGACCTCAATGTTTGTCTGGCTTTAACGAAGACTTATCCTGTCGCTATTATTGCTCTTGTGGAAAAACAAATTAGAGATTCTTGGAAATAATTAATGAGCGTAATTATGATTTGACCGAACTTAGTCTTTGCGTTGAATGGGTTAATGAACAACTAATTTAGTAAAACGTAGTTGGTGGTTTCCAAGCTATGTATTTTTTCTACTAGATTTTGGTCTAAAATAAGGCGTTTATCCAACTGTTAACTCGATTCCATAAAACCTGGAGATTTCATTTTAATTTTCACAAAATTTGTGAATGATGAATTTTCTATGGGGAATTAATTCAGCATTGAGGACTGGACGTTGCGAATTATATAAAAATGTTATCACTAGATCACATAAAACAGGTTTTTTACTTTCGGTATCTTTGTTTTTCTATTCTAATTTCTAGTTACCATTTACAATTCTTTTGTCCTAGAAGCGAGTTAATAATTCTGATATATAGACAAAAATGAATCAAAATAGTCAACGAAAATGGATTTTTAAAATGTGATAGGGTAATAGAAAATATTTTCGTACAAATAAACATTCGTATTCTTAGTATCCAAGTGATCTGATATACTCTATATAACGTATATCACACCTTATCTTGTTATCACTTGTAGACATTTTGTTGGAAAAAGAGACTTCGTTAACCTAGCATTACCGTGAACGCATTTTTGGCCTTCTCCGCCTGATTGTAGTAATAAATACTGATGGTATGTGTGATGTATTGTATCTACCTTAGGTAAATTTGTAAACACGAGTGCTCATAGGTACTTATCGCCATTGTCCTATCAAAACAGAACAAAATAAAACGGGGTTCGTCCATATTTGCTGTTGTTTTTGTTCCCAGTATATCCAATGAATTTTGTTTTCAATTTCCCTTTTTGTGTCATTGAGGCAAGCAGATTTAAAAAAAAAGGTTGAGACGTGAGTTCGCATTTCGAAGAAGGTACTTTATTGTGTTAAAACGAACCCTAGATTCTAGAAAGCAGCTTGAATCCTTAAAGTCTTTAATGGGATCTGATACCGTTGAATTGGGTGACTAAGATTAGTTGGGCTAAGACCAGTGGACCAGTTCCCAAATGTGGCCATCCCCGCCAGATTGAAAATTATAAAACACAAATGGTGAACTGTACATTATTTCATAGATTTCACCCTCCCCAACAATTTAAAATTCTTTTCTCTTTCTGTGCTCTTCCTCCAGGTCTCCAGCGGGCGACCCCTTCTTCTCGTTCCCTGAGCGATCCACCCGATGGTTACCCTAGGAATGGCACTCGAATCCATTCTGAAGATATGTCCACTCACATTTCCACCTTCTCCTCTTTACAGCTTCAGGTACTGGAAGCAATTTGTGTGCATTTATCCAGTTCTTTGTAAGAATTTACTTTTGGCCAAAATATCCTCAGGATCCTTCTTCGGCATTTGTTTTGGAATGCATTTAGTTTGTTGGAGATTGTGCCTGTCAGTTTCCATGATTCTGACAAATAGAGGAGAACGGATAGAAAATTTGTTTTGAAGAGACGTAGCTTTGTTTTGGTGGTGATTTTCCTTGATTTCCAGATATTTCTGACCATTGCAAAGGCTCTTATTGCTTTAGTTAGTCTATCTTTGATTTCATCTTCGAAATTCCCATTCTGACTACTCCTGCTGCCTAGATAGGTGAAATGATTCATTCACATCCTCAATGCATTGGTTGTTTATGTTCAGAATTTTGTTTGAATTAGAATTCGTCATAACCAATTTGGTCTTTTCAACATTGATATACAGGCCAAGCTTAAGAGCATTATTGGCAACCAGTTGTGTTTTAGACTGTACATCTGTGATATTGTGGGTGAGGAGTGCAATGTCGTCTGCAAAGTCGAGATTTTCTAGTGTTTCCGTAAATGTCCAGCTGAGTCCGGTTTTCTTGTTGTCTACTGATTCCTTCATGATCCAGTCGATTGCAAGACAGAACAAAAAAGGAGATAAATGCAGCTTTGCTTCACCCCTGTGTCAATATTAAAACCATCTGTCACTTTGTTCCCACAAATTACCTTCGCACGGATGTTTTTATAGAGCATTTGAATGATGTTAACAAATTTTGTAGGAAGGCCATAGTGCCGTAGAATACTCCGGAGAGCTGGCCTGTGGCTACAATCGGCCTTCTCAAAGTCTATGAAGTTTGCAACTTTTCATTATTATTCCTCCGAAGGATAGTTTCATACACACTTCCAAGGATTTTAGAACCAGAAGAGTAGAAGGTGTCACGCCACGACTTCGCTGCTCTATTATCAGACTTACCAGTGAGACTGATCAGCGGTCAGTGATCATCTATTTTGATCTGCAAAGGTATGACATGTATGTACACAGACGTATACCTTCAGATCTTATTATGTTAGTATAGTATGCATTCCATATGCACGTCATCGCCAGGCAAATGAATAAGAAATGTGACACATTATGGGAAGGAATGCGGCCACGGCAATATATATACATTATATAATATATATATATATATATATATATATATATATATATATAAGGAAAGACGAATGCTCTCGTTTGATCGTTTTCCCGTGTGCAACTCAACATTCCGAGCACCTAAACAATGCATGTCACATTATTAGGTTCACCTACGTAATGAATCTCAGCACCTCGGAAAAATTAGTAACAACCTGTTAAGGGTTCGCGAATCCTATTACCTTTTGGTCTGTTAGATCTGGCGGAAAGTACTTTGCGATATCGTATCCTCAGCGTAGCAAGCAATTGCTATTGTCCGTTTCTCGCTATAAAAGCCGGAATAAATTTCAGCTCCATGTGCCTAATGGATCTGAAGTGCTACTTTTTTTAAATCATCTTCTATATTGTATTGTTATTGGCCGAAGAGATGTTTAAAAGCCCGAAACATTTCATTCTACCTATTTTGAAATTTTGTGAAATAGTTGCATTGATTTATTCTTATTTCATACTTCTATCGTCTACAGCTTTGGGCACTTTAGTATTTACAAAATGTTCATCACAATCCTGTAAACTTTCACGGAGATATGAATCACTGAAGGATATGGCCAGATCAATTGAATGTTCTTAGATTCATATAAGGCATTAAAGAATGTAGACTATGCATCATTTATAATTAACGTTACATATTTCTGGAATTTCAAGAGAAAAATACTGAAGTGGATTAAATGAAAACTTTTTAGGTGGACAACGGTACGTCTCAAGGCATCCTTAGGCCTCACTTCCTTTTACTTTGGAGCTTTCCTTGTCAATATTGCTTCAAGTCCCAACCATTGCCATCTTCTCGTTTTGATGAAACTCTCCAGAGACGCCAGCTCCGGTCTACCTCTCAAGTCCTCATTTAATATTGTATTCGGCCAGAAGATCTTGGAGATTCATCGTTAACGTTTGTTTTGGAATACCTTAAAATTTCTGTGGTCTTCCGACACTCTTGTCCATAGAGCAAAACGTTCAAGATATATTTTTAAGAGCAAAGTCAAAATTTGTTAGAGATAAGAAATGCCTGGATTGCCTTACTGATTCTGGTTTATCTATTTCTATAACCTAGACCATTTCAGTCTCAGTTTCTGCTCATATTTTGCGAGTAGATCGCACGTTTATCAACAGAATCCAACTGTCTGGAAGACATATTATGTGATTGTCACTTGTTTATCACATGGAATTATAAATTGATTTATTTTTCTGCTAATAAATTTTGTCATTTCCTGGCTAATCGTACACCAAATCCGACATTTTGCAGGGTGTTTCAAAAGAAGAAAAAAAGTAATCGTTTTTTTAGTGTCAATTTATTGACTTAATCTTATTATTAATTATTAATTATTGACTTATTTATTGATTTAATCTAATAATCTAATAATGTATGTGTGCTTAGTGCTCGTCTGTTTAAACCCGAAATATTAGCTAGGTTGTTAAATCACAATGAACAAGAACGCACATACACAGAGAAAGAGAGTGGTTGAGAAAGAAAAAGAAAGAAAGAAAGAGAGAGAGAGAGAGAGAGAGAGAGAGAGAGAGAGAGAGAGAGAGAGAGAGAAAGAGAAAGAAAAACAGAAAGAAAAAAAAAGAGAGAGATGGGGGAAGGGAGATATGGAAAAGGGGAGAGAGTCATATATTTTATATATATATATATATATATATATATATATATATATATATATAGAGAGAGAGAGAGAGAGAGAGAGAGAGAGAGCGAGCGAGAGAGAGAGAGAGAGAGAGAGAGAGAGAGAGAGAGAGAGAGAGGGGGGGGGGGAGAGAGCTGCCTTCTGAATCTCAGTATTATTATTATTATGGTCCTCAGTCCAAATTTATCCTCTGCGGGATACTGGAATGTGTTATTCATAATCACAACAGAGTGGTGTTTACATATCTATAATATGCAGATATACTGATACACACTTATCTCTCAATTGTGCTCCAATATTGCTCTGTGTTTACATTATATCTTATTATTTTGTATACAGGCATCCCATCCATTCTGACATTGAATCAGAAAACATTAACAAAACACATAGTTTTAACATTTGATAAAAATGTTGTACTTCAAACATTGATCAAATAAAATGACCTTCAACTTGTCAAAAGGATTCAAACTCCAGACCTCGAAAGTTATTTTAGATCTCAGGTTTCAATCCTTTTACAGGTTGAGGGACATATAAATTGATCGCTACTGCAAATAAACGTTGTCTGGACAGAATGAAAAAAAAGTGATTTGTGGGAGGAATACAGATCTGTCAGAACATTCCTGATTTCCTGCCAACATCAACACTATAATATATTACGTGAGAATGTTCAGGGCTACTTTTTTGTTTTGTTTTTACTACTAGTGGAGAGCCCGCAATATTTGCGAAGAAATAAAGTTTATTACGAACAAGCACTCATCTATTTTAATAATCAAACAAACTTTATTGTAGAAATTAACACGGATCGAGAAGAGTCCTAAAAGCCATAAGCGATCAATCAAAATTGGTCCGGTAATGAATTATAGATCTGCCAGTATATTTTGAGTTCAATTGCAAAATTAAACATGGGCTGTACGGAACAATTAATTCTGACCCCAACCCTATTTAAAAAAAGACTAGATATTTTAATCCGTGGAGATTGGATGCTGCAATTGTAAGTGAATACATAATTTTGAAACTATCAAAATCGCGAGTTTGAATCAATTTTGGTCAAATCTGTCATTAATGTGTTTTTAAAGTATGAAGACTATAATGTATTGCCGTCCAGGTCAATTACCACTAAAACGCATCCAATATCACCAAGAATCAAAATCAAAGGATGATTTTTGACATTTACAGCCAAATAAAAGAAGACAAAAAAAAAAAAAAACAAAAAAAACAAACAAAACAAACAAACAAAAAAAAAAACAAAAAAAAAAAAAACCAAAAACAAAACAACCCCCCCCCCCCCCCCACAAAACAAAAAAAAACCCAAACAAAACAACAAAACGAAAGAAAATAAAAAATTGAGAGGGCAGTCGTTGCGTCCCGATTGGATGATTTGGGAGCGAAATGCTTATGTCAGTCTATCAGTCCTATAATATTATATAATCATATCAAAATATATTTTCATTTAGCAATTAGGAAATGCGATGGACACAAGGGTCAAACTGTTTATGCAATTGATAAACACAATTGTGCCCCATCGAGTCAATCTGGTACTCTGTCAGATGGAGAAAATTGATTTTGAATCAGAATATGGAAATTTAAGTTTTTTTGAAATTTGATATATAAAAAATCACTGTCGTCAACAATGTATTTATATTCTGATTCAACCGGTGCAAGTAAAATCATCCAGACAGTGAATGCATTGCCTATAATCAAGACAACAGTACATATTTGCATATCTGATAACCTAACACAATTATGGGATTGTTTTAACAGTATTGAAATGGACACGATTTTTGCGTTGTTTTCAGAGTATTCCCAATACAACAATGAGCCCATAATAAGTTGGGTTATCAGACCTGCAAGTAAGTATACGTAGTATCAAAATGAGCAAGATGGAGAAATTGAGTTGGAAGTTAATGTGATCAGAATAATAGAATTTAAGTTTAAATAAAACAATTGATGCCCAAAAATCAATGTCATCAACAATAGCATCAATTTTGACTCAAATGTTGCATGTTAAACTATCAGGATGGTGTAGACCTACGTGTACATATTAGCAGGTCTGATAATCGAACGCAATTATGGGTTTGTTTTGACATAGTGTAATGGAAAATATTTTTGCACTGGTTTGAGAGTATTTCCATTACAATAATGAGCCTATAACAATTTGGGTTATCGGACCTGCAAGTAAGTATACGTCGCAGATGATGAATTCAATGTCAATAATCAAGACATGTTTCCCACTTATGTGAAAAAAGTAAATAAATAAAAATGTTATTTTCAAAACGTGGAAAGAATGTTTTGATTTCGAGAGTTCAACACCCTTTTTCGACACGATCAAGTTATACAAGCGTTGTAGTGGAAAGAGCGCCTTGAGTTATTGAAAGAATGTGCCATCGAAAACCTCTACCGAGAGCAATAACAAAAACAGTACATGGGTTAATGACATTTATGTTGTTTCATTTTAACTCATCAATATTTGTGAGCGTATTTGAAACACGCATCCAGGTTTTTTGCCAAGATATTCTTTTAAATCGATCAATATTTGAAGGAGTTTTCTGGTCAACTCTTTAAGATTCGTGTCTTTCCAGAGTTCGACAGGCAACTGGTCAAGAGCCTGATAGTATCACTATCCTTATACTCTGACATGGTACTAACCAAATACCTTAACAGTGTTTTTTTTTTTTCTTTTTTTTTTGGGGGGGGGGGGGGGGGGGGGGGGGGGGGGGGGGGGGTGCAACCAAAATTATAGAAGCACGAATAAAACAATTCGACTTCTCTTAACCCCCTCCTTACCAACCATGGGAAAATCGTTACATACGTCACGATGCAACCAACAATTGTCATATTTTAAATTCTTTTGTACATCACAAATTTTAAAGAATCTTTTTTGTTATAGTTATAGCTATAAAAACGTTATACTGTTTTGTAGATTTAATTTTTCTGAACAGTATTATGTATAGAATGTTCTTGTTGATTTTCTGTTTGAGTAAGAATAATATATTTTTGTGTATGGTGGTGGCTGTGATGTTTTGGGGACAATTCTGAAAATGACTGGTAAGGAGAGAGTTAACACAGCAAAATTCAAGCGACTTGCACCTTCCATAATGCAAACTACGAGGCTATCTTTCTGAGTCATGCATCAACACCTTTTCCCTTCATATTGAAATCAATCGCTTTATTGTAGTATCACCTATTTCCTGTGAAAGTTTATTGTTTCCTATGAGAGTCCAGGTAAAAACAAACGATCTCGTCTGGCACTGTTTTCCCCAGAGGCCAAGAAAACAATGATAGTAATATAGGTATGGTTTTGTTTCATTTTGGCAACAGGCTTTGGTACCTATAACGTCTCCCCCTTCACTTCCTTATTTCTCCTCATCACCCACTTAACCATTATAATATAAAGCCATCTGTTATGGCGATCATTACCTGTTGCCGCCAAGCTTCGTGGCCTCGTCTAGATAGTATATACTTAACTCACTTCACCACCAACCAGGAACCGTAATAATATTATAATATATACTTTTTACTGCAGACGAAAATCTATAAACATAAGGATATGTTGTATTATATAAGATAAACTAGGTTTTAGAGTAGAGTAGCTTCGATGCGCAGATTTAGCTAGGTTTCCAAAATGTAAATCATAATGATGATGATGATGATGTTGTTGTTGTTGTTGATGATGTGTGATGATGATGATGATGATGATGATGATGATGATGATGATGATGATGAGGATGATAATTATGATGATGACGATGCTGATGATAGTAATAACAATTATAATAATAAATAGATAAATAAATAAATAAAATTCCCTTTATTCATCCCCAAGGATCTATTCCAAGGGAAGACTGAAATAACCCAAGCGTCGGCCGCAGTCTAGTGCCGCAAAGTGAGCTAGGGCGAGGTGACTTGCTCAAGGCCACACAACGAGGCCGGTAGTCGAACTCGGTACCTTTTGAGTACAACGGAAAAACCGTACCGCTCAGCCACGCTGCTCCCAATGACGACGACGACGATGACGATGATGATGATGATGATGATGATGATGATGATGATGATGATGATGATGATGAAAATGATAATGATTCTTCTTCTTCTTCTTCTTCTTCTTCTTCTTCTTCTTCTTCTTCTTCTTCTTCTTCTTCTTCTTCTTCTTCTTCTTCTTCTTCTTCTTAGATCACATAATATTATATCTTTCTTCGACTTTAAAGCCCAGGACCATAGCGATACAAAATAACGTATCCACTAGGTACGACAAACGGTAAATGTCTAACCTTGGCCCTCTAGACAGGCGATTAAAACAAAGTCTGGATACCACATGATTACCACGTCAATGTTTGTACGGCTCAGCCTTGCCCAAGGCGAAGACATAACTGAAAATAAGTTCTATTTCTATCCACCCCCGTCCGCACAACCGATGAAAAACCACAGGAGGTTGGAATAGAAAGTAGCCACTGTAATACAAATTACAAGTACAGTCGAAGTTGGATAATACGAACACTTGTTCCTCTCATAAGCATTTGATTGTTACGGATCACCTACACAACTAATGGTCAAATTAGCATTGATCATGTACAAATTAAAAGAAAGAATACGCTTTTTACTTCGACTTTTAGCGCCATAAGTTGCTTTCGTATGGAAAACACTGTATTACTTCTTCTTCTTCTTCTTCTTCTTCTTCTTCTTCTTCTTCTTCTTCTTCTTCTTCTTCTTCTTCTTCTTCTTCTTCTTCTTCTTCTTCTTCTTCTTCTTCTTTCTTCTTCTTCTCTTCTTCTTCTTCTTCTTCTTCTCTTCTTCTTCTTCTTTCTTCTTCTTCTTCTTTCTTCTTCTTCTTCTTCTTCTTCTTTCTTCTTCTTCTTCTTCTTCTTCTTCTTCTTCTTCTTCTTCTTCTTCTTCTTCTTCTTCTTCTTCTTCTTCTTCTTTCTTCTTCTTCTTCTTCTTCTTTCTTCTTCTTCTTTCTTCTTCTTCTTCTTCTTCTTTCTTCTCTTCTTCTTCTTCTTCTTCTTCTTCTTCTTCTTCTTCTTCTTCTTCTTTCTTCTTCTTCTTCTTCTTCTTCTTCTTCTTCTTCTTCTTCTTCTTCTTCTTCTTCTTCTTCTTTCTTCTTCTTCTTCTTCTTCTTCTTCTTCTTCTTTCTTCTTCTTCTTCTTTTCTTCTTCTTCTTCTCTTCTTCTTCTTCTTCTTCTTCTCTCCTCTTCTCCGCTTTTTCATATTTTAGAAACCAGTATTACATCTTTTGAAATGGTGATCACATTATTATTATTATTATTATTATTATTACTATTATTATATTATTATTATTATTATTATTATTATTATTATTATTATTATTATTATTATTATTATTATTATTATTATCATTATTATAATATAATTATTATTATTATTATTTTTATCATATCATCATCATCATCATATCATCATCATCATCATCATCGTCGTCATCATCATCGATCATCATCATCATCATCATCATCATCATTATCATCATCATCATCATCATTATTATCATCATCATCATCATTATTATTATTATTATTATTATTATTATTATTATTATTATTATTATTATTATTATTATTATTATTATTATTATTATTATTATTCTCAGTATAACTAACGTTATTCTTGATTCCACATAAATGATTGACTCTTCCTCTTCAGATTATGAGGAATAATTGAAATCTAGGAATAGATTGGATGACGTTGACAGTAACTCCCTCGTACAAACCATCAAAATAATTACCAGAAACTTTTCATTTTAACCGCTTAACTGCTGTCGTACCCTGGAAAGACATGTATTTAAAAATTTGGCCAGAAACTCGTCCTTCAAATATCGATTGATTTAAATAACTCTCATCTTGGCCAAAACCCTCAAACCTGGGAGCTCGCAAGGTCTATAATATAATCCCAGGTTTGAGAGGGTTTTTTTTCTCTAAGATGAGGGTCATATAAATCATTCGACATTTGAAGGAGGAGTTTTCTGGCCAAATTTTTTTAGTACGTGTCTTTCCAGAGTACGTCTGTTAACTGATTTGAGAGATGGTCTTTGAAGAGATCGTAGTATGGGCTGTGATATGATATTTTAAATATAAACAGTCAATTGATTCTTTTTTCAATCGGAAATACCCCCACCCCCCCCACCCCCCCCCCCCCCTTCCCAGAAAGTTTTGAATAAAAAGCTAATAACAGTGAAATTAAAATACTTATAATATTGTAGTGGAGTTTTTTTTAAAAAGAAATCAATAGTGACAAATATTGACTTAGATCGTTTTGGAATAAAGCTAAAGTCATAAAGAAGATTACATTATCATCATTGGCTTCCCAGGTTGCTCGATACAACTTGGTCTCAAGGTATTTCCTTCGTGCATCTGGAGTCAGGTAATCAACGAAATGCGCAATGTCTGTTCCCTCTCTCGTAAGACCACAGGTATCCCCAGGCAAACAACAAAAACACGCAGACATATACACCATACTGCATTCTATACCTACAAGATAATGGTCTACGCCTCCTAAGCAGATTTTGCTACTTCAAAGAAAGTCTGAGACCGACTAAAGACTTTGCAAATTGTCAAACTATGTTAGAATAACTAATTTACAAGGCAAAAGGTTGGCAATGAGTTAGTGGAGATTGCGTCTGTTTGCAGTGTTTACTTTATCGTAAATAGAGCATTACGTTTGATGGAGGTCAAACTTGAGATGGTGCAAGGGGGCGGGGGGGGGGGGGGGGGGGGGGGGAAGGGAGATTGCGTGAGTGCTGGTGGAATGAGAGCTGAGAAAAGTGGCGGAAAGAGTGAGGTGTGTGTGTGTGTGTGTGGGGGGGGGGGGGGTAGAAACTATCTTGCTTTCTGAATGTACGTCTTTAAAAATTGAAGGCACGAATATGGGTACTGAATACTCTATCAACTTCAAGGACAGACGCGTTAATTTTCACATGCTAAAGAAAATAAGAGGGGGGGGGGGGGGGGGGGTACTAACTGAGGGACTGAGTCAGATGGTAAGAAAAGGTTGAGAGATGGGAGGAGAAGGAGCAGGGAGGTCTTGCAATTTTCCAATTGACAAATGAAAATATGAAAAATAGAGCAAAATTCAAATCAATTGTAAACATAATATAATAGATATAAGAAAATTTAATTACGCCATAGATACATAACAAATTGATTTGTTTAGGCAAAATACTCACAGCATTCGCCAGCTAGATTAAACATACTAACACACAAAACTGTGTGTAACCGTTAAAATTTATTTATAGTCTGGTTGATATAATTTAGGGAGAACTTATCATTACCAGGCTGTCTATAAATTATAACAAACAGCTGAGTGACGTCCACCGCGTTTCGTCTATACAATCTTTCCTAATGTTAATAAACAGTCGAGTCAAGAATCTATCACCTTGAAACTGAGGGTAAAATAGGTACCTATACAACAAATCACACTTCAATCACTTTTTACAATTTGACGTAAATAACAAATCAACAATCATTTACAAACAAAAACGTTGCAAGACAACCTAAATTTGGCGATGAAAATCCCAGTGTCAAGCAAAAGAACAAATTATGTTTGATAAAGCGGAGAAACTATTTTGGAATGTTATGGCAGTGACGTCACACCAGTTCAATAAACAAACAAATAAAACAATACAAAGCGTTCGCGGCATTTCACAAGAATGTTTTTATGACTTCGTTAATGGTTAGTCTAGCCATTGATAAAATGGTGTTGTAAAATAACAAATGAAAAAAATATATACCAAAATCAATTTTTCAAATCAATCGAGTAACGGAATTAGTACAGGCCACTTAAATGTGATGAGATTAACTGGAATTTATAAAACTATTCGAAATGGCCGTCATCCCGATATTTTTCCTATTAATATTGTAGTTATCTTAGAATTAACTGACTTACTCAATTTTGTCAGAAATAAATAATAATGTGAAATTGATTGTAAGCTTCAATTTAATTACAAAAAACAGATCAATTGAACGTTTCGGCTTTCCCCTTTATCAACAAAACAGGATGAATGAAACACCATATTCATCCTGTTTTGTTGATAAAGGGGAAACCCGAAACGTTCAATTGATCTGTTTTTTGTAATTAAATTGAAGCTTACAATCCATTTCACATTAATATTTATTTCTTCGAGCTTCGAGCAGCAACATTTACATCAATTTTGTCAGGAAACAGACTTGGAAAACTTTGGAGTGCTTTTCGTTTTGACGATCATAGTATAACTAGAGCTTATTTTTTCAAAAGAAAATGTTTTGAACTGGCATCGTGCACATGAAATTCTTGAGATGACGATCGTTTTTATGAATTATCATTTCCACATTTTGATTCCACACAGGTAACCATTTCCAAATTTTCATTTACCGCATCAAAAGATGACATACAGAAAATTGGTTAACGAGTTTGTTGACAGATAATTCGCTGCACTTAGAGGATGCTTTTCGATGTCAACTTCGGGTCCTTGAATCGGAGTCTTTAAAAAAATTATGTCACAGCATTAGATTAGTAACATAGATATTATGTGGTTCATTTCTTGCTTTCATCATGTTACAATGCTTCAAAAATATCATAAAGACAGACAATATTAACCAGTTAACTGTCGTACTCTGGAAATACATTTTAAAATTTGGTCAGAAACAACGTCCTTTAAATATCAGTCGATTTTAATGACCCTCGTATTGGCAAAGATTCTCAAACCTGGGACCTCACGAAGACTTCCTTCAAGTCCAAGATTTGAGTTTTTGCCAAGATAAGGGTCATTTAAATCGATCGATAATTGAAAACGAGCATTAAAGGCAATTTATTTTCATAATTTTCTCTTTCGATTTCGCAGCATTTCCAGTCTAGATAGTTCTCGTGTGCCTCGATGCATTTGGATTTAATGTGGTTGTTCAATGTTTGGTATTCTGCAGACCTTCTGTTGCATTTTCGTCTTTCTTCAAATAGGTTTAGAATTTCATTTGTCATCCATTCCTTTTTGCTGTTTGTTTGAGCTATTGGTAAATGCTTTTCTGTAGTTGCTTTGACACACTTTTGGAATATATCAAATTGTTTTTCACATTTTTCGTTATCAGGTTCACTTTGGCTTTGTATCATGAGTGCATTTTCAAATTCTTCTCTCATTTTTGTTTGTATGCCATTGTCTTTGCATAACCTGTAATCCCTCTTTATTCTACCAGCTGTTCTCTGAATAGCTTTAAACTTTATCCTTACTGTACAAACAACTGGGACATGGTCACTGTCTACATCGGCGCCTGGGTAGGTTTTGCAATTTAATATGCCATTTCTGAATCTTGATGATACTGCTATAAAGTCTATCTGGTTCCTTGCTCTGTCCCTGGTGATTGCCATGTCCAGGTTCTTCTTGGGTGTTGTTGAAACCAGGTGTTTGAAATCATTAATTTATTTGTTCTACACCAATCTGCCCAGATGTTTCCTCGTTCATTTCTGTCTCCGAGTCCATGTGGTCCGATTATGTCACCATCTCTGCCTCTGCCAATCTTAGCATTTAGGTCCCCCATTACCATAAGGACTTCTTGTGATTTACACATTCGTTTTGCTTTGTCTAGTGAATGGTAAAACTCTGTCATATCTGCATCTGTCGCCTCTTCTGTTGGTGCATAAACTTGAATAATATTGGTGTCAACTACAGGTCCTCTTAGCTTAACCAGCAAAACTCTGTCTGAGATTGCTACGTGCCCTTTGTAAAATTTGGTTGATTTTTGGTCTAAGATCATCCCTACTCCTTTTTGGAAAGAGGTTCCACCACTCCATATGATCTTATATGTCATGTTGTTTTCTTGTTTTGACATGGTTCCTGCTCTTTCCATCTCATCTCTGCCAGGCCAAGAATATTTATTTGGAGCCGTTTCATTTCTTTTAGAATGTTGTTTAGTTTTCCTTTTTGGGCACAGGTCCTGACATTCCATGTCCCAATTTTGGTTTTGTCACATTTGTTAAATTTATTTCGCCTAGTAACTGGCTGACGGTTCGGTGTGACCTGACGAACATCACGCTCCCAACCGAGCGAGGCAGCAGTCTTCCGTGAAAACATGCTCCCCTTTACGCTGTCACCGTTTAACTTTTTGGACTTATTCATGCAGTTAACTCGGCAAATGCTGCGAAATCGAAAGAGAATACAAACCCAACCCCCAACAAGCTCACCAAAGAATAAAAGAACTATCAGGGAAAAGGAAAAGCAAAGCAGCAGGAAGTTGTATCCAAAACAAACAAGGGGAACTGCTATTTGAAGAACAACATATAGAAAGCCGATGGGTAGAATACATAGGCGAACTGTACAATGATCCAAATAGAAATGAACCACCACTGAAATTCAAAGAACCATTAAGCGGACCAAACATCACCAAAAGTGAAATTGAACATGCCATGGAACGAATGAAGGATGGTAAAGCAACAGGCCCTGATGAAATATCTGTAGAGGTATTAAAAAGCCTAGGAGATCTAGCAATTGATGAACTTCACATATTATTCAACAATATATACAATACTGGGAAAATTCCAGAAGATCTCTGTAACTCTATTTTCATAGCAATACCAAAGAAAGCAGGTGCAGTCAGATGCGAAAATTTTAGAACTATAAGTTTAATAAGTCACATCAACAAAATACTGTTGCGTATAATTATCAACAGGCTAAGGAATAAGATTAACCCGAAATCGCAGAAGAACAATATGGATTCCAACCTGACAGAGGGACAAGGAACGCAATATACCTCCTCCGTGTTTTAAGTGAAAGAGCTATACAGGTTCAGACCCCACTATACCTCTGTTTTGTCGACTACAAAAAGCTTTTGATAGAGTACGCCACGAAGAAATACTAAAACAACTGCACTCCATTGGCGCTGATGAGAAAGACCTCAGACTCATGCAAACATTTACTACACCCAGCAGGCATCTATCAAAATCGGAAACTCTACAGGAAATTCCATTCCTATTAAGAAAGGAGTCCGTCAAGGGTGTGTTGCCTCACCAGATCTGTTTAATCTATACCAAGAAACAATCATGAGGGGCATAAATAATATGGAGAGAATAAAAGTAGGAGGTCACAACATAAATAATATAAGATACGCAGACGATACGGTACTCATTGCAACATCAGAAATCCAACTTCAAAAGATTGTTGACAAAGTGGTAGTAGATAGTGAAGCCAAGGGAATGGAAGTGAATATCACCAAAACAGAATGCATGGTAATACAGAAAAACCCCGAAAACAACAACACCTGCAATATAACGATTCACGGCGAGCAGCTTACCAACGTAGAAAGTTTTAAATACCTAGGTTCAATAGTGACAACAGATGGAAGATGTAACCGAGACATACGAGCAAGAATAACTCAAGCCAAACAGGCCTTCATGGACCTGGGAAACATTTTGAAAAACAAACAGATGTCGTTCGGGATTAGATTCCGAGTCTTGAAGTGCTACGTGTGGCCAATCTTGTTCTACGGATGCGAAAGCTGGACTACAAATGCAGAAACACAAAAGAACATTGAAGCTTTTGAAATGTGGTGCTTGAGAAGGATGCAGAGAATATCGTATACCGCACACAAAACGAACGAAGAAGTGCTAAAACAAACATACCAACAAAGGAAACTAATGCCCTTAATAGTGGATCGACAACTATCCTTTTTCGGACACATAGTAAGGAAAGATAAGAATGAATACCTGGCAAGTTGTGGAAAAATACCTGGTAAACGCGCCGGGGGAGACAAAGAAAAACACTCATAGACCAACTGAAGGGCTTCACCAACCTAACAATCCAAGAGCTGTTTGAAAAAGCAAGAGACAGGGAGGAATGGAGAGAGATAATTCATGCAGTATCCGAAGCCTGGACCAGGCATGGAACCTAGAAGAAGAAGATTTTCATAATACGTGGCAGTGCAGAGTAATTGGTTAAACTATATGTCCATTTAATACACTGTAAGTTGCCTTTCTGTAGTAGCATTCTTAGAATATCCACCACTGCTTATAACTGTGTAATCACCTATACACAAACCAGATAAGGTAGTGTATGTCAAACAGCTAATAGGAAGGTACAACGGTGGGTCGTACAATCACTGATCAAGCTAAAAGATTATTGACTTTTTACATGGCATCTTTTACTCCTACTACTACTACTACTACTACTACTACTACTACTACTACTACTACTACTACTACTACTACTACTACTACTACTACTACTACTACTATTACTACTAAAACTCCACCTCCTCCTCCTCCTCCTCCTCCTACTACTACTACTACTACTACTACTACTACTACTACTACTACTACTACTACTACTACTAGTAGTAGTAGTAGTAGTAGTAGTAGTAGTACAAAACTACAACTAGTAGTACTACTACAACTATAACTTCAGCAGCAGCAACAACAACAACAACAACAACTACTACTACTACTACTACTACTACTACTACTACTACTACTACTACTACTACTACCACACCACTACTACTACTACTACTACTACTACTACTACTACTACTACTACTACTACTACTACTATTACTACTACTACCATAACAATTAATTCTTTAACTACTACAAATTCTTCTACTACTACTACTACTACTACTACTACTACTACTACTACTACTATTGCTGCTGCTGCTGCTACTTTTATCACTTCTACTACTATTAGAAATGATATCACTAATGATATAAATAATGATAATAATAATGATAATAATAATAATAATAATAATAATAATAATAATAATAATAATAATAATAATAATAATAATAATAATAATAATAATAATAATGATAACCATTATTCATCGTTTTCGGAAATTGCACAACAGACATGTCAAGAAAAAGAGATGGATTAAAGTATTGACATAAATTCACAGAAATCAGCATTAGATAATCTAAACATACCTCAAATAAATTGAATAAGAATGTATCACATACATGCAATATAGTGACAAAATGATAATGTGACAAAATAGAATCGTAATTCTGATATAATGCACCATTATCTGGAGACCCAACTCAGTAATTAAATGCCACATTCAAATCATATGCAGTCCAATAAAGCATTAAAACTGTGAGAAATTCCTAAATTGATGGGAAACAAAACATGTAAACCAGTAACCCGCCTACTCTGGAAAAACACGTATTAAAAATTTGGTCAGAAAACATGTCCTTTAGATATTAGTCGATTTATATTTCCATCATCTCGGTAAAAACTCTCAAACCTGGGACCTCGCAAAATCCCAGATTTGAGAGTTTTTACCGAGAAGAGGTCATTTAAATCGATTGATATTTGAAGGACGAGTTTTCTGTTCAAATTTTTAAAAACGTGTTTTTCCAGACCAATGCAGTTAAATGGTTAAAGTTACTATACTTACTTGTATTTAGTGCTACAAATGTGAGTTCAGTTAATGACACGATGAATAATGGACCAATCATTTAGTACAGGCAAAACAGTGCCTGGTAATACCGTGTTAATTTATGAATAAAGACATGCGGATCTAATTTATTTATTCTTCCTCTTGTTCGTCTTCCTCCTCTACATCCTCCTCCTTTAATCTCTCTCAATCTCATCCTCGTCATCTCCTTTTTACAATTTTCATTGTTGCATTTTTAAAAACAAATAATCAGAAAGATACATGTTTAAATCAATATTATTCAAATGTAACCATTATAGCATGCTTTTATTCAGTAATTTGACTATTTAAATCATTTTTTTTCTCAATTTAAAAGCTGATTCGATTTCAGCATAAATATAAAAATCGAGCATTTTATTTGTTTGATTGGCCATTCGTGTAGACACGAGAGAGCCAATGCAATTTGATATTTGTAAAAACTTTTTTTCATTTATTTATAAATAGGGGGGAAAAAAAGAAATAATACTTACTCTCAGAGGGACTTCTCTTTACATATCCCATTGACTGATGATCTGTACTCACAATAAGTTAACATTAAACAAGGTTGATGTTCAAAAGCACACAACAAGTGAAATAGTATAAAGTACTTCCGAAATAGTATAGTTTTTACTGTTAGTCGCATCCATTCCTAATATTCTTCTTGTTTTCTCATACTATTATAATTTTTTTCCCAACTAACACAAATTTTTGAACATTTTACGCCTTTTTTAAGGAATACTCCTGCGCACGGCATTGATGACCATAGCTTTGAAAATCCTGAAAGGGCCATAAACCCGCTTCATTTTGTTTCTTATTATTCTCGTTTTAGTAAACATTCACTTCCATTGCTTACTCATTATTGGACGAATCTTTAAAAAGTCGATTCTGGAAATCAACTGTTTCGATTTCAATTCGCCTTTCACGTTTCTTATCAATGCACAATAGTAGGTTATATAAATTTGTTGCTGAACCAGGCATGGTGTGTCTAAAAGAGAAAGACAATGGAAATTACTATAACAAATGGAACAAACAAGAGCCGGTTCAATTGTTACGTCAAAAACCAATGCATATAATTGAGATTATTATAGTTAATCGGAAAATATGTTTTTGAAATCACTGATCAATCATTAAATAATATCGAATGCTAGCAACTGCAAATATTGTTTGTAATGACAGTATAACGTTTAGTGGGTATTGCCCTATACAAATGTTCAAGTTTGTTTTTTAAAATTTATTTGGTAGCTAGTAGTAGTAGTAGTAGTAGTAGTAGTAGTAGTAGTAGTAGTAGTAGCAGCAGCAGCAGTAGTAGTAGTAGTAGTAGTAGTAGTAGTAGTAGTAGTAGAAGTAGTAGTAGTAGTAGTAGTAGTGTTGGTGGTAGTAGTAGTAGTAGTAGTAGTAGTAGTAGAAGAAGTAGTACTAGAAGTAGAAGAAGTAATAGTACTAGTAGTAGTAGTAGTAGTAGTAGTAGTAGTAGTAGTAGTAGTAGTAGTAGTAGTAGTAGTAGTAGTAGTAGTGTTGGTGGTAGTAGTAGTAGTAGTAGTAGTAGTAGTAGTAGTAGTAGTAGCAGCAGCAGCAGTAGTAGTAGTAGTAGTAGTAGTAGTAGTAGTAGTAGTAGTAGTAGTAGTAGTAGTAGTAGTAGTAGAAGAAGTAGTACTAGAAGTAGAAGAAGTAATAGTACTAGTAGTAGTAGTAGTAGTAGTAGTAGTAGTAGTAGTAGTAGTGTTGGTGGTAGTAGTAGTAGTAGTAGTAGTAGTAGTAGTAGTAGTAGTAGTAGTGTAGTAGTAGTAGCAGCAGCAGTAGTAGTAGTAGTAGTAGTAGTAGTAGTATTAATAGTAGTAGTAGTAGTAGTTATGTAGTAGTAGTAGTAGTAGTAGTAGTAGTAGTAGTAGTAGTAGTGAGTAGTAGTAGTGGTAGTAGTAGTAGTAGTAGTAGTAGTAGTAGCAGTAGTAGTAGTAGTAGTAGTAGTAGTAGTAGTAGTAGTAGTAGTAGTAGAAGAAGAAGAAGTAGTACTAGAAGTAGAAGAAGTAATAGTACTAGTAGTAGTAGTAGTAGTAGTAGTAGATAGTAGTAGTAGTAGTAGTAGTAGTAGTAGTAGTAGTAGTAGTAGTAGTGGTTGGTGAGTAGAGTATAGTAGTAGTAGTAGTAGTAGTAGTATGTAGTAGTAGTAGTAGTAGAGATAGTAGTGTAGTAGTTTGGTAGTAGTGTAGTAGTAGTAGTAGTAGTAGTAGTTTAGTAGTAGTGTAGTAGTAGTCAGTAGTAGTAGTAGTAGTAGTATATAAGTAGTAGTAGTAGTAGTAGTTAGTAGTAGTAGTAGTAGTAGTAGTAGTAGTAGTAGTGTAGTAGTCGTAGTAGTAGTAGTGGTAGTAGTAGTAGTAGTAGTAGTAGTAGTAGTAGTAGTAGTAGTAGTTGTAGTAGTAGTAGTAGTAGTAGTTGTGGGAGTAGTATAGGAATAGGAGTAGGAGTAGTAAGAGTAGTAGTGATAGCGGTAGTAGTAGTGTCGTAGTATGCGCAACTGTTGTAAGGTAATTATATGCATATATAGACTTACAACTGTTGTAAGGTAATTATATACATATATAGACATACAACTGTTGAGCATATGACCCAATAGTCTTAGAAGAATAAGAAGGAGAGGAGGAAGAGAAGAAGGAGGTATGCTAAGGCATACCAAGGCATACCAGAGTACCGCTTGCTAGACTCTTCTTCAATCAACAACAAAAACAATATCAAATGGCAATAAAGAACATTGCACTTAGAAGTAAATATTTTTGTTAGTCAGATTTACCCTCATTCCATCAATCTATTCATCAACCCAACCATCCTGTCATCCAAAATGTGACGTAATAACAACCAACTCATCTACTGATGTGAACGTAGCCTTTGGATGAGCTTATTTTTGATGTTAATTAAATCTTATTTTAATAGGCAGGTAAATCTAAACACCCAACCTCTCTTATATTATAACCCCTTAAGCTACATTTGCGTCACCACATAACCTGCCACAACACTTGACTTAAATAACAAACATTTATAGTAGAGTCTATACTTTGGTGTAATGACTTTACACTTTTTAAATTTTGGCTAGAAAACGTTCACTTTATCAATATATCAAGATGACCCTTATCAGCCAAAGGTCTTAATATGAGACTTATTTGGAGTCTCAGGTTTAAGACATTTAATATCAGGGCCATGGTTTTAATGTTCTGATAAATGAAATAAAAGAAAATGGCTTTTTTTTTTTTATGCGTTTTGTTATTCAACACAGTTTACTTCTTGGATGGTGGTTGATATAATTTTCTAACAATGTGGTACGTCTCATCACACGGTTTATCAACGCAGCTGTCTAGATTGTTGAATGTGCAATTTATACCCGATAGCGTAAGGTATAAACACGAAATTGCTTTTTACGTCAGCTGACTTCAACGTATGACGTGTGTTCGAAGACATCAAGGTTTTCTGCCATAAGATTAAGATGGAGGCAGGTGAAGACTAGAGAAGAGAGAGAAAAATCGGTAAAGAAAAGAAACACGTATAGATTGAAAGATCGATGAATAGATAGATGAAGAGGAAGACAGACAGACAAAAAGATGGCTAGATATACATACACACACACACACACACACACATATATATATATATATATATCTCATCTCATGTAGTTCCATATCTGAAGCAGACGTCGGAGGTCATCTTCCGCCAAGCTGATCTATCTCTTGCCAATTCTATTAAAGCAGCGCCACCTTTCTCAGCTTCATCTGTCCAAGTTCTTATCCCTTTCAAATACGTTATTCTTTGTCTTCCTCTTATTCTTTTTCCATTCATCTTTCCAGTCAAGGCGAGTATTTCCAAACCAGGGTGGCGGATAATGTGTCCTAAAAATTCCATTTGGCGTTTGATGATTTTTGTTATCAGTGATCTTTTTCTGTTTGCCATTTCTAAAATTTCTTCATTTCTTTTCCTTTCCATCCATGACACCCTCATCATTCTTCTGTAAAACCACATTTCCACTGCCTCCAGTCTTTTAACCATGGTCTTGTTTATGGTCCAGCTCTCACAACCATATAGCAGCACAGACAGTACATAGCAATCCAGGACTTTGATTTTTGTTTTCATGCTAATATTCCTGTTTTTCATAATTGTATGCAGCTGGTTGAATGCATTCTTCGCCATACCTATTCTTTTCTTTATTTCACAATCTGATTTTCCATTGGATGTTACATTGAAGCCTAAATATTTGAAACATTCAACTTGTTGTATTGTTTGTCCTCTGCTTGTTATTACACAGGCTGGTGGGTTATTATTTTTAGATACCGTCATACATTCTGTTTTAGATATATTCAGTTCCAGTCCCATATTTTCACTACTCCTGACTACAACATCCAGTAATTCTTGTAGTTCATGTTCAGATTCTGCCAGTAGAACCGTATCATCTGCATACCTCAGATTTGTTACATTCTTTCCTCCAATACACACCCCCTTCTTATGTTCGATATCTCTTAATATCATTTCACTATAGAGGTTGAATAAATCTGGAGACAAAACACACCCCTGCCTAACTCCTCTTCTAATAGGTGTAAAACTGCTTAGTTCGTTGTCAACACGCATTGCTGCTTCTTGTTCCCAGTACAAATTCCGTAATATTCTTAAATCTTTACCATCAATGTCCAAGGATGATAGAATTTTGAATAGTTTTTCGTGTTGTACTTTATCAAAGGCTTTTGAATAGTCGATGAAACACATATACAGATCTTTATTTACTTCAATACATCTTTCCATCAGCATTGATAATGTGAATATTCCATTTCTGGTACCCTTGTCCTCAACAAAACCAAATTGCATCTCCCCAATTTCAGGTCGTATTTTATTTCTTATTCTTAGTAAAATTATCTTCAAAAGAATTTTTGTGAGGTGGCTCATTAGGCTAATAGTTCTGTGTTGTTCACAATCAACTGCCCTGGCTTTTTTGGTAGTGCTATAAAAATGGATCGTTTCATATCAGTTGGCATTTTTCCTGTGTCATACACTTGATTTAGAAGGTTTGTGATGAATTCAATCCCCCATTCACCCAGGCCAGTCAAGGCTTCAATTGTTATGGCATCAGGTCCTGCAGCTTTTCCATTTTTCATGCTTTTCATGACGTTCCTAACTTCATCTTTCATTATAGAAGGCCCTTCCAGTTCTTTTATCATAGGCATTTCTCCTCGATTATCAAAAAAAAGTTCTTCAATATATTCTGACCATCTGTTTAGAATGCAGTCTTTGTCCATGATGGTGTTTCCACGCTTGTCTTTGATGCATCCACTTTTAGCACCTGATTTAGTTTTGTTTGTCACTTCTTTGATTTTCTGATGGAAGAATTTGCCATTTTTTTCTTTGCAGGACATTATATATATAGA
>NC_088363.1:78140095-78150095 GCF_034508935.2 Berghia stephanieae
CCACGATGTGGGTCATTCGAGGTCCCAGATCTCAAACCAAGATGAGGGTCATTTAAAGACGAGTTTTCTGTCTATTTAAAAAAAATATGTGTCTTTCCAGTACGGAAGTTAACTGGTTAAAAACGTAACAGTAAGATCAACAAATTGAAAAAAAAAACCCCATTAATTCGTTGAATAAATGTATGAATAATCCGTGACAGGACAAGTGCCGCGCTGAAGACCGGTCTAGACCGCGGTCCGACGGTCTTTTAGCTGTGAACCGAAGACCGGTCCCATAGGGGAAGATCGGCGGCGGTCCTCACTTCTTATCACCTTTCAACTAGTGCGGGGCGGTCCTTGCAAGGACCACGGTCCTACGGTCTCGCGCCATAGCCTACTACTTCCCCAGCGCAGGGTTGCCAGATTATTTTTCAACAAAATGCCAGGGGAAGACTCAAAAAATGCCAAAACACTCAAAAAGATGCCAAAGTCTGTTGACTCCCACCCCCACTAAGAAAACTACTCACTTTTGATAGACAATTTACTATCATATCCTGGTGGCTTGCGTGTTTTCTTTTCTTTTTCTTTTTTTTTTTTTTTTTTGTTTTTTTTTTTTTTGAATTATACTAAATTTCCTGTTGGGGTAATTATTTACCTACTGACTACTAAGTGGAGTGCTAAACCACTACACCACGGTTGGATTTTAAGAATGAAAAAGAAATGTGAAGAAGTTTGTTTTTACGCGTTTAGAAATAATTAAGAAAAGGTGTCATTTGAAGTATAATATACAAGAAAAGAAAATGCCAAATGAAAATGCCAAATGCCAAATGATTTTTCTAATGCCAAACGGTTTTCAAAAATGCCAGATTTTTGGAATCTGGCATTTAAAATGCCAAACTGGCAACCCTGCCCCAGCGATTCGTTGCTTCGGTTGCCTATCTTCCACAATCACCACCCATCCCACTTAATTAATCGCACCCACCCCCTTTGCCATACACTAAACGACACAGACGACCATACAGGCAGACGACACCACAACTCCACTCCGCAAACCGCCCTTTCGTATGTGAGATGGGGGAACAGGAGGCGCACGCTTGGACGATTCCATTATACGGGTAAATTTCAAAATTTACTACACCATAATGATCGCAATGACAATGATCTATGTGAAGGCATGACCCTCTTCTCTAATGGGTTATGTTTAAAATGTATGTGACTACTAAAGATGTGTGTGTTTGTGTGTGTGTGTGTGTGTGTGTGTGTGTGTCGAACCTAGCAAGTAGCAATCCGATTTTTTGTTTTCTTTTGTCCATCTCTTGTCACCACTCCTTTCTATCGCAGTGTTGTCATTTAAAATAATACAATAATATTAAAATTTCGTTGGTGTTTTTACTAATCAAATAATATGAGTTTCATTAGTTTCTTCCTTCCAAAAAACCCAGTTATAACGTCTGAATTTTAAAAAAGTCCAATAGAATATTTGGGGACCCCGATAGCTCAGTTGATAGAGCACTCTCTTTATACGCAAAGGGCCAGAGATCGATCCCGGGTGCAGTCGATTTTTTTCTGAATCCCTGTTACTCAGCAATGAATGGGTAGCTGAGTTTGTTAGATCTGGCGAAAAGTCACCATCGACCCCTCTTATTACCTCAATCCACCCCTCTTATTATTAAACTTCACGTCTCTCTCTTACTCTTCAATGCTCGCTGCCTCTAATGTGTGTGTGTGTGTGTGGGGGGGGGGGTAGGAGTTGCGTGTGTGTATCAACGCCACGAACAACTCGATCAACGCCTTGGCGATGCCATTATCTCGTTAATGGGGATAAATTTCAAATTTTATTAAATTATCGAAGTAACAATGAAGTACGGTGAGCAAATAAAGAAGACATCACCCTCTTCTCTAATTAGGTTACAATTTGAAATGAGTGTGACTACCGTGTGTTTTACTCCTGTAGACCACGGTTTTCATCGTGAGCGGTCTTTAACGGTTCAAGAATGAACGATCCAGGGTCTCAAAGTCAAATCGGTTCGAATTTCCAACAGTCTCTCAGAATGTTCAATGTCGAAAGGATCGGTCCTAGGACGGTCCTTGCGGTCTTCATTTCCCAAGGACCGTAGGACCGTGGTCCTTAAGCTTGCCAAGGACCGCCCCGCACTTGACAGGACATTGCACGCGTAGGTTGAGGATTTTTCCTACATTGTCTAAGGATGTTCCCCATACATGGTGATGCGATCTTCGCCCAACAAACCCATCCATGCTAAGTCCCGAGAATCTCTAAACCCTTGACAAACGAGTATCAGTTTTAGTCAACCAATCACAATCATCATTTTGTTCAGCTTCCATCAAGAGAGCAGTGACAACAATGCGACTCGGGCTTGAAATAGAACCTCGATCTCCTTGACTGTTAATGTTCTTTTAGCAAAACACTAGATTGGATACTGCAATTCTGTTGCTGCTAGAAGCTCAATGAAATAAATGTCAATAGTCAAATGGAAAGGAAGCTTAAATTTGATTGACCAAGACAGATAATGTGGACATTACAGATTTCCCGTTTGTCACCAGAACACGATGAATGAGACAATGAATAGGAAATAAAGATAAGAGAATAGTGATTAAATGATAATTCCCTCATCTCTTATTCGTCTTTAGTGTTGAATTCATTGTGTTTTGTTGACAATGGGGAAGCCCCAAAATGTCTATTTTGTCTGTCTATGTTAATTAAGCTTCCATCCATTGGACCATTGTTATTGATAGATAAGTGGAGAAATTATAATTTGCAAGAGATTCAGCCTGTATTTATGTGTTAAATAATCGTAAGTAATCTGTATACAATTGTTTAGTTATTATCTATTCGTTTTCTTCTCTGCTGTGAGTACTTATTAAAACTTGATTGATGATTTATATTCAAAAGTCAATTGTGTATGTGATTTGTGTGTGCATGTACATGTAGCCTCCGTGAGTGTGGGGTATGTTCGTTTATGTGTACACTATACTACTATCTGTTATGGACTAATACATCGAGTTACTCTAGGAAAGAGTTGCTCCCCTTTGTTATTAGGAAATTGACTTTAGTTACAGCTTGATTAATTATTATTCTTAAGTCCATTGTTTAAAACATTATTTGTGCTTACAAATATCAGAGTGGCATGCCCAAAGAGAAGGATGCACTCTTTGTTCCTTACTTTCCATGTTTGAGTTATATTATTTGGTCCTATTTACAATGTTGTTGCAATATAATTGGATATACTCTAACTTAAACTCACTAATAAATTGTTTTCTCACATTTAATCACTTCGCATCTTCGTACCCTTGTACATAAATAGTCGCGTCATCATGTCAGATAAAGAGCTCATCACCCTATTACAACAACAGATTGAACAACAAAATGAGAAAATGCGACAACAACAATAGCAAATGAAGCAACTCGTTGAACGACCAAAAAAAAAAAACAGATGGAACTTATGACCGGTAGCAATTCATGTTGACCCAAACCTCCAGCAATTTCGGGCTTTGTCGCATTCGACCCTGCCTCAGATATATGGACGACTACTGGCAACGTTTTAATACATTTTAACTCCCCACTCCGTTCCTGATGAGAAGAAAGCAGGCGTTTTCTTTGTTAACCAATCGCCGATTGTTTACAAAATACTGACTAACATGACGAGTCAAGAAACACCAGCTAAAGCGATAACCTCACTTTCTTGCAGAAAATGAAAAATATATGATGGAGCACTACCACCCTCGACTATTTGTTGTTAGAGAACGTTATAAATTTTGGACGGGACTCCAGAGGAAACCAGGTGAAACTATTCAGGAATTGGCAGCTAGAATTCGCCAGAGCGAAAGGTGTGTTGTGACGATGCTACCCGGCGGGTTCGCGACGGTGCACGAATGCGGACCGGACTTTGCTGATTGGGTCGATCGTCATAACATAGTAGTGTGAACCATAAGTGGCTGCTGCCAGAGCGCTGTCACATGCGATTTCCCATCCATTGAAAATCCCCTGGATGAAACCATGCGTACCTGTTTCATGTGCGCAGTCAATAACACAGCCGTGTGTCTTTTTTACGTAGCCCGCCGAAACCCGCCGAAACCCACCGAAACCCGACGAAACCTGCCGAAACCCGAGGAGAATGAACCTGACACTATTAGGTGGGCGCCAGTGGGGAGTGAACCTGGGACTCAGGGAAGTGCACACCAGTGGGACTGTGGTTCATTTTCCACTGATATCGTCTTCCCATAGTCCCAGGTTCATTCCCCATTTGTGCCCATCTCCTATAATGTCAGGTTTATTCTCCTCTGGTACCCAACTCCTATAGTTCGGCTTCGATTCCCACTGGTATCCATCTCCCATAGTCCCAGGTTCATTTTTCACTGATATCCTCTTCCCATAATCCAAGGTTCAATCTCCACTGGTTTACACCACCCTGAGTCCCAGGTTCCCTCCCTACAGTTGTCTACTTCCCATAACTTCGCCGGATATTGTCGGGTTTCGGCGGGTTTCGTAAAAAAGCACTGATTCTTTTTTACGAAACCCTCCGAAACCCAGTCCCAGGTTCACTCCCCAATGGTGTACACTTCCCTGAGTCCCAGGTTCACTCCCCACTGCTACCTACTTCCCATAACTTTGCCGCGTTTCGTCGGGTTTCGTCGGGTTTCGGCGGGTTTCGTAAAAAAGACACACCCTGGCCTCATGTGTAGAAGTCAACGAACTGAATATTTGATTACCTATAGTATCATTTAAAAATAGTTTCAACTTATATTTGTCAGAATTAAAACAAGAATTAAATAAACACATAAGAATATACGATTAAAAACCAAATATTTAAAAAGTAGAGTCGAAACTTTTTGAGATATATAGTATCGAAAAGTATCAAGTTAAAAATTTCAAGTACTTATTAAGGCCTTACCTTAGTATGTACTGAGTACTGGTATTGACTAACGCCCATCCCTAATAAATTGTTTTGTGACATTTAATCATTTAACGCTTCTGGGTTGAGTGATTCCACAATATTAATCCGGTGTTCCGTCAAAAACACAACACTATCATTGTGTTATATTGGCATCAATGTGAACCAAAATGAATGTCCCACTTCTTTCGGCAATAAAGTTCTATTATTATTCATTTCAGTCTTTTTGTAAGTATTTGAGCACATTTATTGTTGCTAATAACCGTCCAGTGCAACTGCAAGTGTGCAATGTATTGAATATCTTCTCAGTCACCTCATATATGTCAAAATAAGATTCTTGCACATGTTTTAAATTTTGGAATTCTGGACATGTTCCCAATGATTTCACGAGGCTATGAGTACGCGGTCGGAACAAATTTCAGTTCGGATTCCAAAACGCAAGAGCGTAAGAAATTTGTTTTATTCCACCTCTCAAACGATTCTTATTGGGTTATTTCTGATTGAAATACATTTTGAAAAGCATTTAAATGACACAACTGTCGTCTGTCATATTTCAGTTGAATTTGACGTTTGACAATCTGACGCCACACAATACTTTTGTAAACCTGATATCTTTGAGATGGAACCTCGATCTCCTTGGCTGTTTTTGTTCTTTTAGCAAAACACTAGTTTGGATAATGCAATTGTTGCTGATTGAAGCTCAAAGAAATAAATAACAATAGTTAACCGGAATGGAAGCTTAAATTTGATTGACGAAGACAGATAATGTGAACGTTACAGATTTCCCGTTTGTCATCAAAACACGATGAATGAAACACCGAAGACACTTTGCATTGCTATTTTTGGGAAGGGTTAAAATAATGAGATATTTTAACGAGTTGACTGTCGTTCACTGAAAAGACAAGTACTCGTATCTAAAAATGTGCCCAGGAAATTCAAAATTCTCTCAAACAGAAGTCCCAGGTTTGAGCGTTTTTGCCAAGATGAGGGTAATTTAAATCGATCGATTTTTGAAGGACACGTTTTCTGACCAAATTTTTAAAATACGAGTTTTTCCAGAGTACAACAGTTAACTGGTTAAACAAGATTTTAATAAATGTAAGTTCATTATAAAGAACAAGCGCTTTCACGAATTTGCCATGCTCAATGGGTTTGACAATGCCTTACATATCCTGCCAGCATATATATGGAACTGAAAATCTATTTCATACAGTCACGAGCAAATTGTCGCAGTCTTTCTAGATTAGAATTACTACTAGAACTGGTACTTATTCACAACTGATTATAATTTTTTTTTAAATTTCCTTTATCCATCTCTAAAGGCAAATTTGTCTTTGGGGTCTATTTCAAGGTAAAACTGAAATAACCCAGGATTCACCCGCAGTGTAGCGCCGCAGATTGAGTTAGGGCGGGATGCGAGTTTTTTTTTTTTGCACCAGGTTGGGCTATTTTGTGACGTCATCTGAGAATAACCCCCTTCGCCAACCAGCCTGCACTATTTTTAGCATCGCCACAATGGGAAGTCCGTGACAGAGGTCGGACAAGGCCATAGGTCAGCGCGCGCGTTGTTCAAGGTTCAAAGGGGTGTGCAGTTGGCTAGCCTACACTACACACTACACGATGTATGCCTACCGTATTTTTGATTGTTAAGAAGAAGAATAATGAGAAGAAGATAACATACTTTTAAAAAATGTTTGATATAATACTATAATACTGTAGTTGAAGTTTGAAATATAAGTTAGCAATAGAAATTAGACCACACTATTGTTGTCTTGAGTTGTGTCTACAGTGGTAGCTAGTGTGGATAGATGTAGAAAAAGTACGTTACACAAATCAAGTGCATTGTATGTAGGGTGCATCTCTGTAGGTCTATTACTATATTTAGGTGATAAATTATTGCACAACTGTGATTGGTAAATTTATAACTGCTGAAAAAATACAACATTTTTTTTAAACGTAGTGTTTTTATGCACCTCCGTTGACGGTGTATCTTTTATGCACCTCCGTCACGATGCGCATTCCACCCAATTTCATCAGCGATATTGTGTTTCTGTATTCGGACATGGCAAAAGTTATATTGTGACATATGTAGGATGTTTTTGTTAATAAATTTATACAAAAATAACAATAAATTAAAAAATCGAAATATAGAACCAGAAAATAGAAGTTGCATTGAAGGTAAAATAATGTCTTAGAAAGACCTTATTAAATGTGATGGACAGTTAGGTGGCTCCGTAGCGCAGTGGACAAGCTGTCAGACTTTTTAACCTTGAAAGTACTGGGTTCGATTCCCAGTAAACATATATTTTTTTAAAAAGTTTACTTTATTGAGAAAGACATCTTTTTTTTTTTTTTCAAAAACTTTTTATCTTGTTAAAAAAAAATAATTTTCTAAAATTCTTTATTTATTTAAGATCAGTATGTGTGTGCCATGTCTCTTTTTACCTTTGATTTTTTAAATTATTGTGAATATTCTTTAATTTATTATCATTGTATAAACGTACACCGGTAATCACTAAGCAGCGTGCTAAACTACAATCTAAAATTATTTAAACCTCATGGTCGTATGCAGTAACATTTTCATTAATTAACCATCACCGCCATCGGAGGTGCATAAAAACGGTGCGTTGTAGTTGTAGTAGTAGTAGTAGTAGTAGTAGTATGTAGTAGTAGTTAGTAGTAGTAGTAGTAGTAGTAATAGTAATAGTATAGTAGTAGTAGTAGTAGTAGTAGTAGTAGTAGTAGTAGTAGTATAGTAGTAGTAGTAGTAGTAGTAGTAGTAGTAGTAGTAGTAGTAGTAGTAGTAGTATAGTAGTAGTAGTAGTAGTAGTAACAGTAGTAATAGCAGTATTAGTAGTAGTAGTAGTAGTAGTAGTAGTAGTAGTAGTAGTAGTAGTAGTAGTTTTAGTAGTAGTAGTAGTAGTAGTAGTAGTAGTAGTAGTAGTAGTAGTAGTAGTAGCAGCAGCAGCAGCAGTAGCTGTAGTGGCAGTTGTTGCAAGTGGAGGTTAGTGGTGGTCAATCCTAGTGTTGAGTCCGCGTGGAGTCAGCGTTCCCAACAACTTGATCAGGTGAGTTTCCCTACGGTTCATATAAACCGCTTGATATGAAGTGAGTAGAAAAGTGCCAGAAGACAATAGAGAATAAATTTTTTTTATAAACCGCTTGCGTGTCAAAACGACACGTAAAAATAGTACTGTCACGTGATTATTTTTCTCCACGAATCAGCGTGAGACGGTAGACATGGAGGAACCTCCCTGACCCATTTTTAAACCTGCCTGTTCCCAACCTGGTGCAAAAAAAAAAAACAACTCGCTGGCGGGATGGCTCCTCAATGCCAAACAGCGCGGCGGATAGTCGAACTCAGTGCCTTTGGGACACTAAGCAAAGACCATACCGCTTACCCGCACTGCTCAATAAGTGCAAATTTAGTCCATGACCGAAGGGTACACGACTGAATTTTAGTAATACATCTGCCAGGAAAGCAATAAAGATATTCCTTTTTGTATGTTTAGCATACCTACATCAAAACATCACTTCAAAGCGGCCAAACACAACTGCCCTTTCCATTCGTGTTAACGTTTCATAACCTGGTATATTAATGAGTCGATTGTTATCAAGCAGACGGTACAGGCACATAACGAAGCCAACTCCACAATCTCTAAATAAATAATAATAATAATAATTAATAATAATAATAATAAAAATAATAAATATATAATGATATAATAATAATAATAATAATAATAATAATAATAATAATAATAATAATAATAATAATAATAATAATAATAATAATAATAATCCACTGTGAACCCTCCCCGCTTCATAAAAGACATTTCAGTTAGCTCCTATTTCATTGTGTAATCATCCCAACAATCGGATAACTTCTGCGGTGTTCGATCCCCATTCGAGGCATACTGATTTTTTGGGATGTATTTTTTCTGTGTCTATTCTCTCTGCTTTGCCTATCACTGTTTCATACACACTTTTCAGATCTTTATCATACACCAGTGACCTCTTCTTAATTTATCACTCTGATATAATTTACACAGTGAAAATGGAGCTAACTCCAATGTCTTCGTCCTTGTCCTCTGGTATTCATTGTTTGTGTCGTGTGATGCAGCGATGGTTCACAGTGGAAATGCGTACCCCAATGAAGAATATAGGCATTAAGATCGTCCCAACTATCAGGTAACTTCTGTGGTGTAATTGTAGCACGTCTGAATGGCAATTAGGAGATCTGAGGTTCGAATGCCTGTCGAAGAAGACGTGTTTTTTTGGGATGGTCTATTTTCTTTATGTTTCTCTCTCATTTGTTTAGTACTGTTTCATACACACGTTTTCAGGTCTTTATCTTACTCCAGTGTCTTCTCCCTAATTAACCACTTTAATATTAACATAGTGAAATGGGGATAACTCGACGTGCACTGATTTGAAGGACTGATAACCCAATACCCTTTGGGCTCATTGTTGTAATGGAAATTTCTAAAAATGACGCAAAATATTGTCCATTACAACGTTAAACTAGGCCCATAAATGCGTTCGGATGTCCGACCTGCATATATGTACACGCCAGCTAACTTAAATGTCTTTGTCCTCGTTCTCTTGTGTTCAATGTTTGTGTCTTGTGATGCAGCGATGGTGAACGCGTACCCCAATAAAGAATATAGGCATTTAGATCGTCCCAACTATCTGGTATCATCTGTGGTTTAATTGTAGCATGTCTGACTGGCAATGAAGAGATTTAAGGTTCGAATGCCTGTCGAAGAAGACTTATTTTTTGGGATGGTCTTTTTTCTCTCTTTTTCTCTCTGGTTTGTCTGGCACTGTTTCATACACACTTTATCTTACTCCAGTCCTTCTCCCCAATTTATCATTATATCTATAATAATATTACACACTAATAAATAATGTTAAAACGAAGATGGTTTCTGATCAATTTTAATTTTTGATACGTGTAAAAAACATGTGAAGGGGGGGGGGGGGGGGGGGGGGGGGGGGGTTCATGACTGTTATGGTGAACATTGAAATGAGAATAATCAAAGTGTATCCTTTCTAAAAAACTAGTATCATCAATTGGTAAGGAAAATATATAGGCGAAGAGAATGCAT
>NC_088363.1:78152595-78197595 GCF_034508935.2 Berghia stephanieae
TAATAATAAAAATAATAGTAATAATAATAATAATAATAATGATGATGATGATGATGATATAATAATAATAATAATAATAATAATAACAATAAAATAATAATGTAATAATAATAATAATATAATAATAATGAATAATAATAATAATAATAATAATAATAATAAAAATAATAATAAATAATAATAATAATAATAATAATAATAATAATAATAACAATACAAATAATGATGATGAAAATAATATAACACACTTCACACACACACACACACACACGCACAGACACACACACACACACCCACACCCACCCACACACACACACATACACACACACATGAACACACGCACACCAAGGTACAATAGCATTTACTCAAAGAAAATCTAAGGTATAAGTATAAAGAAACTATCTATTTTCAGACAGTTTTAGCGAAGTCAGACTTAGAAATGCTGTGTGCTCCATAACTCGAGTTGAAAGAATATTTAAATTTAACGGGTTTTCTGCTCTAGTGACTAGAGGATACTTATTCAATGAAGAAACGAGTAAAAAGGGCTTATTCTGAGGTCTCAACTTTTACATCCGTCAGTCCATGAGTGATCGGCTCAGACCAGTGTCAAAAACGCAGCACAACAATCAGTGTCGCGTTCATTTAATGTTGAAAGCACATTATCTTTTCCATGGATTAGATACTCTTCTAATTCTGCCAGTATCTCAAATCTATTTGACAGGGAATGTGAAATTTAACAATTAATTTTCTTGAAATTCGCATACCACCTATGCCTTGTAGAGCGCCATTGAACACGTGAGGTGTATATTGGCGCTGTATAAATATTATTTATTTATGTATTTATTTATATATCAATGTCGGACGGAATACTGCAAAGAGTCCTTATAACACTTTTTTACCTCACACAAACCACTAAGACTTAATTATTGGGCATGGCAACACATCCGTCAGATGAGTGGAAATGTAATTTTTTTAGGCAAAGTCCAATAGTTAAAAAACGCTCGAGTAAAAACAAAAATTAAACAAAACTAAAAAACTAACAAAAAGAAAAACAAAACAAAAAACCCCCCAAAAAAACACCCAAAACAAACAAACAAACTAAACAAAAGATCCTTAAAAAACAAAAATCCACCCCCCCCCCCTTTCCAAATACAAAGCGAACAAAAAAAAACAATAAAATGACCCATTATTGTTCCGAGGGGGTTCCATCAGCTGTCACTATCTTGATCCAGTGATAACAAATGTCAACATAATTCACGACATTAAGTTGATGAAATGCTGCAAACTCATCTCATGCCATTCTTTACGTGGATATGTTCTTTACAAAGATAAAAATTTACTACTAGCTTTAAGGATAATTTTATGGAAACTCGATACACTCAAAAATATATGTCAAGGTGGGCCGCCAATCTCTCCTTATTTTACATAACTAAAGGTACACTGTGGTCACTTAATGTTACTAAAAGTAACTTCTCTGAAAAAGAGTCTGAACTTTCAATTCTCCAAATACATATAAAACAGGACATTTTTTGAAGACAATTGATCCATCTTCACCCCTTCGGCAGAGATCACTTGATATGGGGGTTTGGAGTTCAAATATTCGATTCCTAATCCTAGGACGTTACAAGGATTGTCACAATCACGATACCACCAACCCGACCCAGCCCTGAACGCACAATTTTTCTCAATACTTTCATCATTGTCGGCGTCCCGGGTAGAAAACGGCACGTTTTGTAAAGTACCTAAACAGTCGCCAAGCCGAAATCCAAAATTCTTCCTGCCGTAGGAATCATCAGTTGTGTCGAAAGTAAAACTGTACTTTTTATTTTCATTCGCGACTTTAAAATTCACATAGTCTCGATAAATAGTATCTTTTTTCAATCGTGAATTTGGACAGAATGCAAGAACCATAGCATTAAAGCCTGCATTTGATAATCTGTGCAAGGCGTACAGACCACCCCAAAATTCTCCATTGCTATAGTAAAATCCATTTACGTAGTCTATCCAAGACCTATTAAAGTTATTTATCCCGCTATTTTCCAAAATATTAAAATTGAAGTATTCCAATGACGTATCTACCCGACATGTAACAATAAATGGTTTATGTCCATTACTGTCTGGATCGATATAAACCTTGTGAAAACCTGTCCCATAGCCAATTGAAGGAAGATCAGAACATTTCTTTGGACACTTGTTACAGGTTTCACCGTAAAATCCATCGACACAATTGCATGAATGAGTCGTAGTGTTCCATGTACCATGTGCACAGTATTTTTTCATATATCGATGGTTCTTATTCTCAACTGTACAACCAGAAATAAAGGGGCATTCTTTGTGAAGAAAACAGAGTCCCGTCTCATCCACACTGGCTCCAATACAATGCCTGTCCAATCCACATAAAAACATACATCGCAGAGGAATTCGATGTCCTGGAATTTTTCTAGAACATTCCCTGTCTAATCTTTGCGTTAGGTCACATAGAGCTTTTTCTTTGAAGAATTTGGATGAAGTCACATTGTAAGAGTTTGCCACTGCGACCAAGAAATATATCCGAAATGTAAAATACACCAGGGTTGCCATATTGCGTTCATGCCTTGTTCTAAGACATCGTATGCAACAACTAATGTTTGTATTTTACATCTATCAGAAGTAAAAGTCAGAAAAGAAAATAAAGCATCTTAGAGACTTGGCTAATACTTGTTCACATTCTTTTCAGCTCATTGCGATGGAACGATGCTTAGATCTTGTAATCTAAGATCCGAATTTCCCCACGTCATTTTTTTTCAACTTGCATCACGAACTAGATTTTACTGTACTTTTCGTTTTAGATCACCGTCCTTCGTAATTTTTATAGGCACCGTTTTAACTGTAGAACCAGTGAATCAGAATACTTGTTAGAAAAAATAACTCAAGTGTCACTCACCCACTAAAATATTAGAAACTCTCATTTTGAATAATTGATGATTATTCCGTTTCTAAGCATTAACCAATCAGATTATTTCCTGCCATTTAGCTCGTTCCATCCCCTTGACTACATTTCCGGTTAACAAAAAGGCCTGAGCTACCCTTTGTACATGCCAAATAGACAAATAAATCAGGTCCAAAAGTGAGTATTTCTCACAATTTTGTGACACACTGATGACGAAATTGCATCGTGACGACACTATACAATTTAAAAAATCGTCTGTGTTAAAATTGTGAGTAATGCTCAGGATCTGTGGTTGATTGCTTCGGGTGCTAGGCAAGTACTCAAGGTGGCTCTCGGTCTTCGGTTCACGTTTATCGGTTTATTTCAGAGGGAAAATTAAATATACTTTATTTTAAAGTTTCGAGTCAAAAATAAAACCACTGAAATGTTAATTCGACTTAGTTTTAATGAACTTTACAATAACTGACGTGATTGTCATAAATGTATGCACTCTATGTTGATTGAATAACTCGAGACTCATACTATTATAAATTATAGTAAACGAGGCAATATCTTGATAGCCATAAGACCGTGAGGTCATGGAAGAACCATAAACATCTTATCGTTGCGAAAACAGTTTGCCTGACAACGACGCAGATAATATGTTAAAAAAAAAAAAATAATGCAAATCATGTCCATGAATATATCAAAACGTTAGACATTTTTTCGATATTCTGTAAAACTTTGATTGTCATTGTTCTGCCATCACGTGATCTTCAGCTGAAGTGTATATTGATGCAAGGCGTTTAGTAATGAAACTCATAACATCCGCTTTGCGGATATAACGTAACAACACACAAAACTAATGTAACCTTAAATGTTTTTATTTTCTGATTAATAGATGATGTGTGCTTGGCTTAAGAAACTCACAATATTGCCATCCGAAATAAAAACCTTGAACGCTTATATAGTCTGGTTAAAACAGTTTAGTGAGAATTACTCATAAAAATGGATTACAAAAAACTATAACAATAACAATGAACGGAGTGGCGTCAACTTCGATCTATCTCTACAATTTAATGAGAACTACTCATAAAATTCCTGACTAAAAACAATAACAAAGAGCTGAGTGACGTCGATTTCCTTCATTTTATACCGTATCTTATGTAGCTTTATACATGTATTATATATATATATATATATATATATATAATATATATATTATATATATATAAAATATTTATTTATATAATATATACATTTTTATAACGTTAGATAAGATTCATCCATGTGATGCATTGAGCACTTACAGATTATAGATATAATATCTCGCGAGGCCCAGGTTTGATGGTTTTTGCTAAGATCAGGGTCATTTAAATCGATTGATATTTGAATTCCGAGTTTTCTGGCCAAATTTAGAAATTCGTGCATTTGCGGAGTACGGCGGTTAACTGGTTAATACAAGGTTTTAATAGAACGACTAAGTACAAAGATTTAATCTACTTTTTAAAAGATCGACCAAAAGGATATTACCAAAGACATGAGATTTAATGCCGTTTGTAAAGTGCTAATTGGGATATTTCCCCAAATATTTGGACACAATTCTAAATGGCTTAATAAATTATGTTAATTTTGTTTTCATTAAGATTCATTGTATCAGTGACAATTTCTCTATGTATTCGTCTTTTTAATGCACTGAACAACTTTGAAAGAATTGTTACCAATAAGATGTCAGCGTGAAATAGATGCTCAGAATATATATATATATATATATATATATATATATATATATATATATATATATATATATATATATATATATATATATATCTTCAGCTTTATAAACTAAACAAATACTTGATTATGGTAATTGTATATGAAGCTCCTTATGTAAACGACAATCAATTGATTTAGAAATGTCCCGAGTTTTGATTAAATTTACCAAAAATACACTTTTAAAGTACTCCCGTGTAAAGTTTACAGAGAAGACATACACAAAATGTTTGTAACATTTTCTTCTGCAACTATTCTGTAAAATATTTTACTTGTAAGAACAGTTAATATATGGAACTGTTCAAAATAAGTTTTCAATCGATATAATTTTTATTCCTTATGATGTAAATGATGATCATTGTTATAATCATATCAGTCTTTTTTCATGGGGTATTTAAAGATCTTTGACCTGAGCAACCCGCACTATAATAACATATTAAAAATTAATTAAAGCGCAATAACCTCTATATGTGCTCATTAGCGCTATAAAAGCGCCTTTATATATATTGTAATGTGCAAAAGTAAGTTCACACTTATTTCCTCCTTTATATCTTTTGACACAATCCAAGCGTTATGTTGTAATTGTAATTTATAGCATTTGACAGGACTGACATAATGATATTTTTTACACGAATTTGTAAATTCAATAAACTTATAGGAGACTTTCGTTTACTATATCACCAAATTAATCTAGAAGTAAAGTGAAACAGGCAGAGCCAAAGACATACGAAGAACGAAGTCCAAAGAAAATAACCGTGGAAGATGTCGATATAGTGCAATACCATCAAGAAATTCCTTTTATATCATTTGTTTCAACAGCTCGACAGACTGACATCAGCATGTTTATCGGTTGCTATCTGTTTAATTAAGAGCACGTTTAGCAACACAAATACCTTTATTGATCGATTTGTGCAAAACGGAAGGTTTCAAGTGTACACGTTAATATCTTCGGTGATCCGAAAAGAATGTCCCTCCAAGAACACAAGTTTCAACATGCCTATAAAACTTCAACGAAATTATATAACCATGGATGGCTGCATACACTCAGTGTGGCATTTGTTATCTCCGATCAAACTTCTACGTTTGCATCACGGATAAACGGGATGAGGGCCATAGATGCCATCTCAGAAAATAAATGCCAAATGTCACAAAAATAATTTATGAATATTTTCAACCACTTTGCTTAATGACTTTTTATGCCATTTTTATGCTTAATTGTGGGATTACTCTATGCACAATTCTTTAGATATTTTATAACAAACAAAATTAAGACCCACTAATTACTATAGGATTAATCCTCAATGTAGAGAGTTTAAAAAAAAACAATGTAAATTGGGGACAGAGAGATATAATATGATTACGTGACTCAATGCCGCCATATGATATGAAATGAATTGACTATTCGTCAAGACATTGACTTAAGTCAAACCACACACACACACACACACACACACACACACACACATATACCTATATATATATATATATATATATATATATATATAAAATATATATATAATAACAATATATATATATAATATATATATATATATATATATTTAAAAATCAAGTCCAGACCTTATTTCACCATGTTGAAACGTTTGGTAGCGCCTTTTGCCATTCTTTGTCTTCCTCTACTTCTGCTTTTTAAGGATTACAAAACATGGCAAGGAACCAACACAAATCGCAAATCACTCAATTGGATTCTACACTCCAGTAACCAAATCCTCTTTAAAGAATTGACAGTATTTAGAATTCATTCATTCGATTAATATCAAGTTTAATCAAAAAAAACATAAAATTTGACAGCGTGCTCTAAATTGGCAATCCGATTAAAGCAGAAAAGAAGGGCAGTAAATTATTTTTCGGGAAAAAAGACAAGTGGCTTTCAAATAAGATCAACGCACGATTTAAAAACGAATACATCAATGGTGGTTTGAATAGTCATTTCAATTACAAAAGGAAATTAACATCTCAACACTACATTACAGACAGGCGGACCTCAAACGTTCGGATGAAATTTCTGACATTTTCATACAAAGATATTGATAGGATGAATGTGTTTTTGACATCCAGGATAATATTGCTTTAAATTTGAGGAAACAGGAACAATTATAGCATGAAGAAGAAACGATCAAATTTACATAGAAATCATAATTTGATACTTCAAAGATTAACTGAGTACCATTAAACAAATCAATCAACGTCATGATCTTAGAATCTAAATTACATTGTTTGAAAAAGAAAGCAATTGATATTGAGGACAAACATACATCTCTCATAATTTGAATCATTGCTATCCATCCACTATCACAATTGTTAACAAATGACATCAATAGCCAGAAGCATGCATGCGTTTTATTTGTTTTTGTGAATACAATGTCAAAGGATGATGGGCATGGTCATAGACCGGATTGCAACACTGGTCGATTAACTCTTGTACAGTTAACAAATCACCTTGGTCAACTTTATGCGATTGGGTCTTAAACGATAGGCAATGGCGAAATTTTTTGTAATACGCTATCGACGTATTGGATGAAATGAAAATATGATTAAATGTGACTTAGATAAGGGAAAACGTTACAATTGTGAAAAGCATTAAATATGATGAAATTAGATCCATGCTCTATATTATGATTTGCATTTTATATTTCTCTTAATATCAATATCAATACTAGAAAATACAACAATGAATATATAAGCACTCAAAATTATATCGTAAATACCAAATTTGAAGTTCATAGGGCCGTAAAAACCTAGAAATTAAAACTTATTTATTTAGATGTAAAAAGGCAGAAGAATAACAGCAACCTGAAGCTAAACAACGACAAACCAAATACATTATTTAAACGTTTGAATGGCCTCCTTGGTAATATAAGTTGCAATTGCATTCGGGTTCAAGTTTATTTATAGACTTTCGCTGATAATTAGATCATTTAATGGCAACACAATAATTTATGAATTGAGAATGAAAATAATACAGCATGATGATACACTTAATTGTATCAGGAGTAACAGAAATTGTAAAAGTAACATAACAACAATTATATTATGACAATGCTATGGCTTTATGTAAATAAAATGGTAAACGCATTGTTGTAGAGCAGACAAGAGAGCAAATGGGCACCATGACATAAAAAGAATTATAACATTACTTTTCTTCGTTGTTTATAATAAAATACGGGCCAGATGAATACATATTATATACGATTGCTGACGGATATCGGAAATTACATTGAACAGAGGGCCGAAAGACTGAATCTGCGAGGTCTTTCCTCGAGCTCAATACGATATCTATCTCAGTTAAAAATTGTGTTATGACATCCACCACCTTTTTTTTCATATCGCCCAAATTGCAAACCGGGATGTAGATATTCACGGACGGAGATTTTGCCGTTTTAGTAACTGAAAAAGAGTAAACCCGAACAACTTAAGCAAACAATTAAATTGCAACAACATTGCCTTTGACGATAGCGGCTACAGCTACCACATTAAATTCATACCAGAATCGGCTGTAGCCTGGCCATCATCAATTGCAATGAGTACCCCGTCAGTTGCAGATGCATCAAAGACTCCGCTTATAAATTCAGCATCATCATTAATCAGTCAGCTGCCGTGCTCTGGAAAACTTGTATTTAAAAATTTGGACAGAAAACTCGTCTTTCAAATATCGATCGATTTAAATGACCTTCATCTTTGCTAAAACACTCTAACCGGGGACTTCGCGAAGTTAATTGGTTAACACATTTGTTACAAACTACATCATCAACATCTCCTGCACAAAATGCCGTTCCATCGTCAACACAACACACATCTGTATCACCACTTTCACAGGCATCCAGAGCATCAGTGTTGCCTGTATCAACCGCTTCATTACCACAGACTCTTGTATCGAAGTTGAAACACCCCGCCACTGGTTTTCCTATCCCACAATCAAAACTTGACTCACTGTTAACATCTGAATCTGTCAATGTTGACCCTGCAGTTGTATTTCCTCTCCCAAACTTTCAAGGACGCATTCAGAAAGGTGACAGAAAAAAACGAAAAAGTCGAATCCTTACGAACAGTCCAGTCAGAAAAGCAATTCTGTCGTCCGGTAAAGGAAAGAGCGCACCTATCGCCAAGAGAGCGAGTGAAGCAAGACTTAAGGGGAGAATAATATGGCTGTTAAAACCGAGAGAGAAAGTTCGAATTCTGAGGAAGAAGACGACTATTGTGTTGTATGCCTAAGATGCCTACAATACGGTCACCCAACGAAGACTGGATACAGTGTAGAGAATGCTGTCAATGCGCTCATGAACAATATACGATGTCGAGAGCAAAAGCTTCAATTTTATATGCCAGAATAGGGAACAAATGTGTGATGTAAAAAAACTGGTTCCAATCTCATTGGAAGTGTAAAACCGTCTTTCGGAGTATTAGATACATACCTCATGTAATTGATCTTCTGGTTCCAGAGTTATAGTATCTAATTTTCTGGTCTTAATATACGCTGCTCGTCAATAAAGATCATCCATCCTCTCCCTTTTTTTCGTCCCGTAATCCTAAGAATCTTCTTTTTACATCCCTCTACTAAAATACTTATGTCACCTTAGGATTCAAAATGCAACCTATTCATTTTAGTCTTCCGATGGACTGGTTACATACACGCGTCCAAGGAATTAGAAGGTATGACGTCAAGACTTCCCTGCCCCTATTGCAATTTTGATTTGTTTAGCACTCAATATTTAGTACTCAATATTCAGTTCCGTTTTAATTATTTTTTTTTTATTGTAGTGATATTTAAAACAGTCATTAATGAAGTCAACAAGAGTTATTAACAAATTCATGTGCAGTTTATATGTGTTTTTAACATTTATTTAGCTAATTTCACCTCGTGTGATAGTTTTTACTCATGTCACTGTTACCGTTTACCTATGTCACTGGTATTTTTACCCACTGACTAGGGCAAAAGGAACAAAATATCTCTATTCTGATATCATGCTTTACATTCTGATGTTTCGATAACTAACAAAGTACTTTCAAAGCCATTCTTCAACCAATTTAAAAAATAATAATTAAAAGCGTAAAAAGACGCGTTACATCCATAAAGGGCAGAAAAGTTCTCGGTACATATTGTCCGAAAATACGACGGTGAAAAGTCAATATATTCTAACGTTCGGTTACTAAGAAAAGCACTATTTTTGGGATCTTACTGAAACACCTTGCATCACTTCAACGCAGAATTATTGCCAATGTTCTGTAAACCTTAACGCCCTTTGAACCCTTTGAGGAGACTGTTTCATTCTAAATAAATGTCTTTTTTTACCAACAGAGTAACGTCGATGCAAATAATGCCTTAGTGAAACAAGTTGCACAATCATAATAGCTCCCCTTTGGGGGGGGGGGGGAGGGAGGGAGGTCAGGTCTGCAAAATATCAAACGTTATCAATTAACTGGAGAAATTGGTCAAAATGCTAAAACCTTTGTGGAACAGAAAGCGACAACAAAGTCCATCCAGGCATCTCTGTCCTGGGCCAGCACGCTCAGCTAATTCCATGTCTTTCCAGCTTCTTTCATCTCCTCGACTGTCCTCCGCCAGGTGCTCAAAGCTGTCTCTCTTTCTCTTTCCCGGCGGGGACCATCTTAGTGCTGTGTAAAGTATTCTGGACTTTTAAATTTGGAGAACGTGACCCAGCCATTTCCATCGTCTTTATTTGACTTGATCCACAATGTTTTGCAGTCTTGTGCACCTATAGATTTCTTCGTTGGTGATATATGCCTTTGCCAAGTTTCAGGATTCTGCAAAGGCTTCTTCATTCAAACTCTCAGAGACAACATTTTGTCTTTTTGCTCATTCTCCAAATGTTCTGCTATATACAGGAGAACAGAGCGGACTCTGAAGAAACATTAACACAATTTTTGGCAGAATGCTCGTCTTTCACTTAAATATCGATCTATTAAAATGGCCCTCAGATTGCCAAAAAAAATATAAACAAACAAAAAAACATAAACAAAAACAAACAAACCCAAAACAACTCTCAACCTGTGACTTCACGGAGGATTAGCATCATTTCAATCGATCGATTTTTGAAAGACAAGTGTTCTGGCCAAATTTCTAATACGTGTCTTTCCAGAGTACGGCAGTATCTATTAGCCGTACTCTGTCAAAAGTTTTATTTTTCATTTTTACTTCCAATTTTGCTCGATTAAAATGACCTATAGTTAATCAGTTCACTGCCGTCCTTCTGGAAAAGCAAATATTCAAAAATTTGGCCAGAAAATTAGACAAATATCGATCGATTTAAACAAACCTCATCTTGGCAAAAACACTCAAACTAGGTTTGAGAGTTTTGCAAAGATTAGGATATTTAAATCGATGGATTTTGGAGAATAAATTTTCTGGCCATTTTCTTTTAATATGTGTCTTTCCAGAATACTTAGTTAGCTAGTTGAAGATTTTAAAATAGTCTTAGTCTTAGTTAAATTTTAATTGATCGACATTTAAAGCAAAAAGTTTTGGCCAAAATGAAAAAAGGGTTTTGTAGGAATACTTACTGCAGTGTTCTCTGCTATATGAAGTTGTTTATCTGCTGAAAGATCAGGGGGTGATTGCTCGGCAAACATCATGCCATAACCAAGATTAAAAGGCAATAATGATGAGGTTGATGGAAGCGTTATGACGACTAATAATAAATAATAGTCGATTAACCTATAAATAAAACATTTCTTGTTTACAAAGACCCATTACAAAACGATTCGTTACCAATGAAATATTATCCAAGTAAGCACCGCTTGTTATTTTGCCATTCTTCATTTCTAGCTGCCACAGTAGGGATTGTAGTGAAGAGCAAAAGGTAAACCCTTTGATATCTGTCTTTTCCAATCCTACGATTACAATTACTTCTCCCTTTAACCAGTTACTGCCGTACTCTGGAATGACATGTATTTAAAAATTTGCCCAGAAAACTCGTTCATCAGATATCGATCGATTTAAATGATCTTGACAAAAACGTTCAAACTCGGGACCTCACGAGGTCTTCCTTGTCCCAGGATTGAGAGGTTTTGCTATTCAAATTGATCAATATATAAAGGACGAGTTTTCTAGACATTAAAAAAAAATACTTGTCTTTTAAGAGTACGGTAGTTAACTGGTGAACTAGTCTCATCTAATGCAAATGAATGGACGAAATGTGGAATTAATTGCCAGGCAGCTGAAGACATTTACAGACGGGTGCACGAGAAAATAACCAAATGAGAAAATAGTGGTGAGCACATGCAAATTAGTATTATTGTTTGACACAGCCAATCTACAAAAAAAAAAAAAAATAAAAAAAAATAACAACACGAAAAAAAAACAACAAACCACAAAGACAAACAAACAAGTAAAAAACAAAACAAATGTTCCACCTGTTAGCATTTCTCAGATAATTTCAATATTATTGAAGTTGCGATGTGATTGATCATAACTTTAAAAAGTGAATGGTAATTAATTATCCCGACAGGCATTGTAAAATAGATGAACCATCACTGCAGTTTCAATGTGTTGTTGTTGCCTTGTTTGTTCTGTTAAATATCTACTACTTCTGCTGCTTCGACTTCTGCTTCTGATGCCACATCAACCACTACCATTATTATTACTACTACTGCTACAACAACAACAACTACTACTACTACTATTACTACCACTACTGCTACTGCCACTAGAAGTAGTAATTGTTGGTGCAGTAGTAGTAGTAGTAGTAGTAGTAGCAGTGGCAGTAGTAGTAGTAGTAGTAGTAGTAGTAGTAGTAGTAGTAGTAGTAGTAGTAGTAGTAGTAGTAGTAGTAGTAGTAGTAGTAGTAGTAGTAGTGGTAGTAGTAGTAGTAGTAGTAGTAGTAGTAGTAGTAGTAGTAGTAGTAGTAGTAGCAGTGCAGTAGTAGTAGTAGTAGTAGTAGTAGTAGTAGTAGTAGTAGTAGTAGTATATAGTAGTAGTGTAGTAGTGTAGTAGTAGTAGTATGTATAGTATAGAGTAGTATAGTAGCAGCAGTGGTATAGTAGTAACAGAAGTAATAATGATGATGACGATGATGATGATTATGATGATGAATGATATAATAATAATAATAATAATAATAATAAAATAATAATAATAATAATAATAATAATAATAATAATAATAATAATAATAATATAATAAATAATAATAATAAATAATAATAATAAATAATAATAATAATAATAATAATAATAATAATAATGTAATGCCCTGGCAATGGTTGCTAGGACGTAACCCGAACGGGTCGGAGTTGGCCGTACCTTCCCTGGGTTGCTAGCGCGGGAAACCAAAGGCATTTCTTGTAAGTTTAGTCCAGCTGAACAGAATACTGCCTTTCCAGTAGTTCTGTTTTATAATTATGTTCTTTAAGTGGTGTTTCTTATTCGTGGATGTCTGGACTGCGACAAGAAGGATGAATGATAAGTAGAGTTGTGTCGTTCCTATTTGTGTTATGCATATATAATCTCATTTCTGTAATAAATGTAAAGTCTTTATTGTTACCATTGTCAGACTGGGAAACACGGACTTTCTCCTTCCCTCTCTTAACTCTGATCAGGCTAGGCCCAATGCAGTGACCCGATCTTCCACTCCGAGGGAACTTATCAACAAGTTCCCTCTTTCTATCCTCCTAGTCTTTTCGTATCTTTTCTTTTGTTGACGTTTCGGGCTATCTGGCTTTGTCGACTCTATGGGAGCGGCCCGAATCGTCACAATAATAATAATAATAATAATAATAATAATAATAATAATAATAATAATAATAATAATAATAATATAATAAATAATAATAAAAATATAATAATATAATAATAATAATAATAATAATAATAATAATAATAATAATAATAATAATAATAATAATAATAATAATAATAATAATAATAATAATAATAATAATAATAATAATAATAAGAGAGAAGAAGAAGAAGAAGAAGAAGAGAAGAAGAAGAAGAAGAAGAAGAAGAAGAAGAAGAAGAAGAAGAAGAAGAAGAAGAAGAAGAAAGAAGAAGAAGAAGAAGAAGAAGAAGAAGAAGAAGAAGAAAGAAGAAAAGAAGAGAAGAAGAGAGAGGAGAAGGAAGGAGGAGAAGAAAGAGAAGAAGAAGAAGAAGAAGAAGAAGAAGAAGAAGAAGAAGAAGAAGAAGAAGAAGAAGAAGAAGAAGAAGAAGAAGAAGAAGGCCTTCAAGGTACCACTGACTTGAAATAACATTAATATGAGGGAAAGTTGACACCTTCTGGCGTAATGGACGAATGAATTTGCAATGCCAGAACCTGGTCAAGCGATAGATGTTTTCAGCACATGCGCATCCGTTTGTTTATAGAGGATGAGTGTGGAAGTAGAAGTCAGCTCATTATTTTCTCAATGGAACTCATAGATGGCAAGTGAGACAGGGATCAAATAATATAATGGCGGAAAAAAATCTTTCTAAAATGTAAAACAAAAAAATGCTTATGGGATTACTCCAACGTTTTCCATTTTTTTCTTGTTAGGGAGCCGCAATTCGTCTGGGGTTTTTTTTTTTTTTTTGTACATCGGCGCCTCTCAGAAATTATTAATTTGAGCGTATCCAAGGGCTGACAACCAATGACGATGCTTACGCTTTTATTTTTTCTTTGTCCAACATCGTTTCACCATGCAGGTGATGAATTTCATTGATGACCCCCCCCCCCCCCCCCTCTATTTCTCTTACTTCTGCTGATAATTTTGTGTCTGCTTTGAACATTCAAGGATTCTAAATTTAGAAAGCAGTGGAACCCGAAGGTCATGTAGATTCACGGTGAATCGTACGTTTATTTTAACGCCTCATTTCCTCGAATTTTTCCTCCTACCTCCCTGAATAAAAGATAAAGAGGAATTATTTCACAAATCAGTAATTCCTCGTCTCTATGTCCTTATTGCACAATGATGGAATGAAAGATTGACAAGAATAAGTTTTGTATCTTCACGGGTTATGAGGAAATTTTAAGGTTACCCCCCTTTCTTGGTTGTTTTGCTTTATTTTTATGGAAAGCATTTTTTAATAAATTTTGTGCACTTGTTTGACGGCGAAGGTCAATAAAGCAAAGGTCAAAATAAGTAAAATCAAGAACTCTCATTCTCGTGATTATTTTTCTCTCGAAAATGCCTTGACAAAATTGCATATAAATATGTAGAGAAACCTTTTCTTTTTTAAGAGCCAACACCTATGTTTCGTTGACGTTAATAATTCGGATAAGTAAGTTGACGTTAAAAGAAACAAGCGGTTAGCGGTGATTTCATCTAATTATTTTGCCGAAGTTAAAGACGATATTTGCACAAAAGCCATTTAAGAAGGTGAGAAATTTGCACAAAATCATATAGACGGTCTATTCTATCTTAAAGATAATTAGGGGTCATCTTAACAATCATAACTTCTGTGGGTACAAAAGAAAAGAGAACAACTTTCTTGTAATTCGACAGTACATGCGATCATCTAATACAGTACTCGTTGGATTCCAGCACCTTCCCCTGTGAAGCAAAAAGCGTGCTGAATCCGAGCGTGCCTAAATCCGATGCTCGTGGGAGGTAATCAATGAAAAAAGTGAGCTTTTATATAGCGTAATATCCACTAAACGTGCTCAAAGCGCTGTACAAAGGGTCCATGACCACCAGCAACACGTAACATATAGAATGGGGCATGACGCCTGTTAGGCGATATTACTTACTTTTCCGACAAAGACAACGCTGTTAACGGCCAGTTACTCATTTTACACCGGAGTACGGTGACAGAATGTGAGTAAAAAGCCTTTTTCAAGGACTCAACTATGGGCCGGGCAAAATCGAACCCAGGACCTTCCCATCCGAAAGCGAGTGTCCTACTACAAAACCACATTGTCACACTAGGTACTTTAAGTCACCCAGACCCAGCGTGTCGTATATTGCAGAGAGTGCTGGAATTAGGTGTGCTAGAATCTAGAATCCAGCGAGTATTGAATCGCGATGATAAGAAATAAATGGAATCTTATAATGGTTCAGGTAGAATGGCTAAGAGGTCAAGAGTACCCGCATTAAACGCTAGAACATATTCATTAGGGGTTGAGGGATTTGAGTCCCTGTGTCGACACATGGACAAAAAGTAGAATGGCACCTATTGACCTATTTTTAAGGTTATTTCCTTTAAAACCTAATCCTACATGATGAATTAAAATGATATCAAATGCCGTGACTCGCCATCTGTTATGAACTAGGGTCTGGCAAAATCTACCTGTCGAACTAAGTTGAAAGCAGTAAACGGCTCTGCTTAGGAGTCGATACCTAAGTGTGTTCCAGTCTCCATGGAGTGAAGAAGTTGATGGCCTGAACACGTTTTTAAGGGAGCATTTCGCATCTGACGCGTGCCGTTCACTTGCCGCTTTGTAGATCTGTAGATCCCTAATTCAAGTCTTGCTCTCAGCGGCGAAAAGACAGGTCCTTGGAATAGGCTCTTAACTCACACTCTCGTGTCCATCTTGAAACGCTCTCACGACTTGTTGAGGTCATAATGGGTTCAACACAAAAAAACACTGCGAAGTTTGTTAGCCAGCATTTAAGCTTAATAGCCGTCTTATCAACACACACACACACACACACACACACACCACACATATGTATAATAATAATAATAATAATAATAATAATAATATATATATATATATATATATATATATATATATATATTATATATATATATATATATATAAGAAAGAGACTTCTGGCACTTTCCTACTCACTTTATTTATTACATATCAACATAAGTCCCTGCTCCACTCACTTTTTCTGAATTAATATTCACCCCCAATACCAGAGCTTACTCAATCTCTCAATCGTCTCCATGCTTGTGTTGAGAATTAACTATTAAGCTTAAATTGCGGGCTAACAAACTTCACGGTGTTTGTGTGTTGAACCCATGACATCAAGAAGTCGGGAGAGCGGTTCAAGATAGAAACGATGCTTAATACCGCTTTTATTTTGGAGTGGTAGATGGCTTCGACTGTAGAGCTACCCTCTCCCCGGCCAAGCAGCAGCCTCTTATGGTTTTCACACTACTATGTTATGACGATCAACCCAATCAGCAAAGTCCGGTCCGCATTCGTGCACCGTCGCAAACCCGCCGGGTAGCATCGTCACAACACACCGTTCGACTAGATGCTCTGCCCACAGCGGGTACATGTTGGACAGGTAGAAAGACCCCACCGATGAAGCGCACTTGCCGTTAGGCAGCTCCTCGACCGAAGCCGATTCGTAGCTACCCAGTGTCTCCTCTTACTGGTATCAAAGCTGGCAACTTCTCACCAAGCTAAGAGGAGCGTACGACCACGCCCCCACGAGGGATTGAATTCGTTCATTTCGACTTCCATCTCGTATGTGCAGCTCTGTTCGTAGTCAGGGATTCTGCGTACAAGGGTTGCCGGGACTTATTTCGGCTCGAAACGGGGGCGCCGTCCATTATGTGCTTCAGAGGGGTATCCCCATTCCCTCTCTCTTTGATCTTACTCAGCCAGTTTCCCGTATTCGTCTCCCTCCGGACATCGGGGGGGGGGGGGGGGGGGGGGGGGGGTTGGATCGCTGCCATTATCGGGCCCCATTCTATAGGAGTTGTTGCCAGCGTTCCTGACACTATGTGCATCGACTTGCGAAGTTTTACATCCACCTTCTCAACGTTTCTGCTTCTACCCCACACTGGTGCGCAATACTCCGCGGTGGAAATAACCTAGTGCCAGGGCGGACGTTCTCAGGAGCGCTTGGCTAGCGCCCCAAGTCGATCCCGCCAGCTTCTTCAGAAGACTGTTGCGTTTCTCTATCTTCCGGGCAACCCCTTCGAGATGCACCCGATAGGTAAGGCTGCGATCCAACGTCACCCCTAAATATTTTGGATGCGGCTCATATGGGATGGCTGGTCCACGACTAGGACATTCAGTTTGCGGGTGTGCCAAGCACTGCACAGGTGGCCACGGTTTTTGAAGTGTTCATCTTCAGGTACCACTTGTCGAAGTAGGATTTGAGGCGGAGTTGTTGTTACAGTAAGGTCGTGGGTTCGAGCCTCCATCGCTACGGCGTTTTTATTCTCTATTGTCTTTCTGGCACTTTCCTACTCACTTCATTTCTTATCATTAGTGTTTACACCTGTGGAAGTGCGGCTATGTGGTATGACACTCGCCTTCGGATCGGAAGGTCTAGGATTCGAGTCCCGCTCTTAGCGGGGCATAGTTGAGTCCTTGGAAAAGGCTCTATTCTCATTTTCCCTCACCCTATTCATGTGTAAAATGAGTACCTGGTTGTTAACAGCGTTGTCTCTATCGGAAAAAAATTGTAATGATGCCTAACAGGCAACGTGTCTCGTCCTACATGTTAAGTTGTGCTGTTGACTTGGGACCCCTTCTAAAGCGCTTTGAGCACGTTTAGTGGATTTTGCGCTGTATACATGCTCTATTGTTTTGTTGTTTTAAAAAATATAAAGTCGCTCTTTTTAGTGTTTTCATTGATGATGATGATGATGATGATGATGATGATGATGATGATGATGATGATGATGATGATGAAAAAACAAAAAGACACCCGGGACAAACGCATTGCAATGTGGTATCTTACTCTAAGGCCGAGAAGCTACCCAATTCACTCGTCGCTGTTACCATCGTTCTTTTCTTCAGTGGACGTCATTGTTCCCGGCACTGGTGCTGTTGCTGCTTCTGCTGCTATTATCCAGTTAACTGCCGTACTCTGGAAAAAACATGGATTTCGCGAATTCCCAGATTTGAGAGTTTTGGCCAAGATGAGGGTCATTTAAATCGATCGATATTTGAAGGTCGTGTTTTCAGGCCAAATTTTTTAATACATTATTCAAGGGTACGACAGTTAACTGGTTAACGATGTAACCCAAAGATTACTCGTTTTCAGTGTATAATAGTCACAATGGTGAGATTATAAATAAATGCATTAAGCATAAGAAATAACTCGAAACAAAATGTTTTATTTCTTAGATTGCTTTATTAATTATTCCCCAATGAAATGGTTTTCAAAAAGAATTTATTTAAAATAAGTGAACTATATTTTTATTATGCATCACAGATCGCTCATAAGCAGTTGGTGGTAAACAAGACTCTCTCTCTCTCTCTCTCTCTCTCTCTCTCTCTCTCTCACACACCCACGCACACAGACACACACACTCTCTCTCTCTCTCTCTCTCTCTCTCTCTCTCTCTCTCTCTCTCTCCACATATAAAAACAGTAAATCATGCCCAACTCTTGTCCATTATTATTAATACAGTTTTTCCCCTTTATTTTGCCAGATCTTCGTATTTTACCACGCCAGCAAAACCAACTTATTAATATAAATAAAATAAAACAATGTCACACGAGTGAGATTATCACAACATAATACTCGCATCGGTAATACACGCCTCTAAGGCTTCAAGAATGAAACCCTATTTATTTAATATCTTTCGAAAGACATCGTTTTGAAAATAAAATAATAATAAATAATAATAATAATAATAATATAATAATAATAATAATAATAATAAATAATAATAATAATAATAATAATAATAATAATAATAATAATAATAATAATAATAATAATAATAATAATAATAATAATAATAATAATAATAATAATAATAATAATAATAATAATAATAATAATAATGCAGAAGCGTTATGCTGAATATAAAAGATTAAAAGACGAATAATACATAAATAACTATTTATAGCAATCTTTACTACACTACGTCTATAACCATCTATACCATTTCATAAAGGCCCAGGCCAATCTGAAATTCTGTCGAGTCGACCAGAGGGAGGTAACCCATGCTCAACCGTATCTTGCGAAATTTGGAGGTTACTCCCCTTGCCTGTAGATTTGATAAGATGAATAATTCCAAGATATTAAGATAAAAATGCTAGTGCTGAATTAGTAACTATATAGCTGCATATTAAAAAAAAATCACATGTAAAGTATAAGGTTGTAAAATTATTGTACAATTTAATCGTAAATTATCACACCCATGTAGACTGAGTATGATTTGAAATTATAAAATGATCTCTATATGTTAAACCAATTATGAAGCCTCTGTTTTTACCCAAGAAATACATGAACAACGATATAAACTATTAAATGAAAGTAACTAATTTAATCAACACTAAATCATGTAGTTAATCAATTTTTTTTTAATCGCACAAGTAAGAAATAAAATGTTGATATTTAACAGTTAGTATCACATTTACATGGTGCTTAAATGACTAGGAAATGAAAACGAATATAAAATATAAATAAAAAAGGAATAATATAAAGATTAAAGTAAACATATGTGAAGAATCGCCTAAAAATGTTAATATATCGAGGTGTTTTATATGCTAAAAATTGAATTCAGTCATTTATCGACTCTTGAAGACAACGAATATAATTTCTTAAACTAACAAAATATGAATTTCAATTTCTTGTCATTTTTTTAGCTTTACATATGCATTTTTGGCACTTCGACATAATTCTAATTTGAGGCAACTGGTCACATACGTGTCTGAAATACATTAACTTTAAGTTGCTGATAACTTTTACATTGTTTTTTTTTTTTTTAATCTACATCTACCTCAATATCATTTCATTCAGTGGAAAATTCTTTGGGATGAGGTCAACAAGGTGAAAGAGAAAAAAAAACCTAAAAATAGAATTAGAGAAATGGGTTTCAAACTCAGGCAATATGAACCAAATAGAACCGATTATCTAATCAAAAGAATAGATAACTGACCCTTCCACAGTCTTTTTGTAGACTCATTTTGATGATTTTTCGATTCTATTTATCGGTGTCCGGTTCATCGTTTTCCTTTGTGTAATTTCTTTAAAATAGTTTTGTACAATGCAACATTTTAAATTGTAAATACGTTGGTATCACAAGATGGTTGAATTCATAGAAATGATTAATTCCAAGAGATTCGAAAGAAAAGCTCTCCTCCGATTTAACGTACGAAACGAAATAGAGGGCTTGACTCCTCATCTCTTTATAATATGTCGAAATAACCATTTCAGAGGGTCACAATGCCTTTATATCCACCTTATTTTCAAAAGAGGGATTCTGATTTGAAATGACCCTGAAGTTTTTCGAGAAAACTTCTAACTTATGCCTTATCTGAATTAAATGGAATAAATGGTAAACTATGAATTTTAAGTAAGGAAGGACCAGCATGAAAGTGGCAGCTATACAGTAAGAAATGTTCCCAAAAAAAATATATATTCAACAGGTAACAAATAAACAATAACAACAACAACACAAAAAAGCAATATGTACAACTCACCTTTGTCAATTTGCCATGAGATCATAACAATTAGTTTTATAAAAATATAAACACTAAAAAAAAAAAGTTAATAAAATATTATGCCCTTCCACCAAGGCATCATCAGATATCGTCGCCTAGGCATTCCATGAAGGAATATAGATAATTCATGTCAACAGGAATCACCCATGTTGTCCAAAGTGAGCAGATTGGGGGTTAATAATCTTGCCCAAGGAAAGAAAAACGAAAGTGCCTGAAGCGGGGCTAGAACCCGGGTTCTTCCGGGTTATAGTGCAATGCCTTAACCACTGGGCCACTTCGCTCCCCATAAACACTAAAACAAACAAAAATAACCTGCATGGTGAAAAGTCAGGTAACATGCCATTGTTCATACAATTATTGTAACGTGCCAAATTATCCAGTGTTGAAAAGCTAATCTCATCGTCCTATATTCAACATTAATTTCTAATTCAAAAAAAATAATCAAATTAAGTTTGAATATTCAAATTTACTTAAGTTGAAATTAATGCCTCATTCAATGACCACAAAAGTAGCAAATACTTTTAATTATCATTATCCGTGTCCCAAAAGACAATTTAAATCATACACTGGAAATAGCAAGATCTTGATTAAGGAGATAAATCTAGAACCGCCGTAAAAAAAAATTACGATGGGTTTGAAAATAATGAAATGTTTCCGATTTTTTAAATTGGTTCAAATCACAATGATATTGATATCTTGTGATTGAAATTGAACAACAAATAAATGTTTAAGAGTGATAAATGGAACAGTGGAAAGTAAAGGAAAATGAAAAGACAAAGAAATCAAATTAGGATGGAATTTGAAATAATGTTATTGTCATGTAGCACAAAAAAAAAAAAGAAATGGATTAGACAATCGAAAATGACCCATAAAAATGGTGTAACAGGAATGAATTGGTACAGAATAATAGGGCACTAAATTGGAACTGAATTATAGATTTGGAAAAAAAAGGGACCCGAATATACAGATATAAATTGATCATGATATATCTGGTGATAGGATGTATACTAAGAAAATAAGATGGTGATTTGGGATGGTACAACAATATGATATGAAACCAGAGCAGAGAATGACAAATGAAAATGTAGAATTTTTTTATTTGGCAACTACAGCGCGATTTATAGTTTATCAATGGAAATAAGTTCTAAAATCTATTTACATGAAAAATCGAGCTTCAAATACGACCTCTTTACTATAGATATCTATTAAAAATTGAAATTGCAAAAGAAATCGTGGCTAGTAAACACAGCGAGGTGGTCAAGATGGATTATTGAAATTAAACTTTAATATAATTTCAGCATTGTCATCTTTGCAAAATGTAAAAAAAAAATAAGCGTCTATGACAAATGAAGTGGTGGAGAATATGGTGCTGATATTGGAGATGTCGGCATTTTGATCTCATAAGGAAGGTTGTGAGGCAGTGTGATGACCGTTGCCGCGGGTACCAACGGCCGAGGTTTGTAAGCTGGTGATGAAGACCTAGACTTGGCTGATCCCATCGGGCTGTCAAATTTCCTTGCAGATTTGAACGGGGAGCTGGGAGACCTGTGGCTGAATCTCATCACAGGCGTGTTACGGCCATGTTGAGAGCATCTGGAGATAACTAGTGGGGATGGACACCCGGGTCTCTCGAAAGAGGGTGGTTTAGGAGGAGAAGGTTGGCTTCCGTATTCCTCTATCAACTTGCCGATTAGATCACGGTCTGCAGAAAATGAGGTGATTGGGGGTGGTGGAGGATTACATGGGTACATCTATCAACAAATGTACAGTCTACTGCCTGTTATCTTACTTTGAGTCATCCCACATGCACAGCTATCCCAGTTTGTTCAATTAATATTCACCTATGCCATATAAAAACATCCATTTTAAAGATTCTTGAGTATAGAGAAAAATAAACAGTAATTTTACTTTATAATCTATAAATTCTTCCCAAAATATTAAAACAAACTAAACTTGAAATCAAGTTAACATAACGTTATTAACGATTTTAAACTGTCAATCAAACCTGATTACATTTTCCATCAGCACAAGTGTAGATAATCTGAAATTCATACCGTGCTTCTACTATGAAGATTTTATTTATTATATTTTCCTCTCTCTCTCTCTCTCTCTCTCTCTCTCTCTCTCTCTCTCTCTCTCTCTCTCTCTCTCTCTCTCTCTCTCTCCGCCCAATCCACGTTGAAAGGTTTGTTCGAAGTAAACTTACAGGTGTTAAACATAATATTTTATCTGGGATGAATATTGTCAGATAACTGGCGGAAGACCATCTTTATAAGGTTTGTGATTTGATGACTTATATCGTGATACTATAAAATTGTCTATTTATTTCTTTTTCGAAAGCACCAGAAATAGAAAACAAAATAAGAGTATGAATGAAGTAGTTATCAATGAACAAAAATAAAATAAAAAAATTATTGACTCAATTTTCAGTCCCAGAAACTCACCTCTATAATCATTCATTGCGTTTCTTAAATATAAGAGAGAAAAAACCCCCAACAAAAACCCGATATTAGTAACTAAAAGTAATCTAAAAAACCATTAAATGAAGACCGATTATCTGACATTTTAACTCTTGTAAAGTTCTAAAAACATAAGAGAGCGTGCCTGTATATTTGTATGTCATAGTCTATCAGCTTCAGTCTCACTCACAGACAAAACGCAATTGATATAACCATCATGTTGCTTGTAGGCTTCAATGTTGAGGAACTTAAACATAGATGTATGAATAACTGATCGGTGTTATCATACTTAGCAGCATTAAATACGACTATGTCTTGTGATATGACACCCGCCTTCGGATCGGAAGGTCCTGGTTTCGAGTCCCGTTCTGAGTGGCGCATTGTTGAGTAATTGGTAAAGGCTCTTTACTCACTTTCTCTCACTGTACTCAGGTGTGAAATGAGTCCCTGGCCGTTAACAGCGTTGTCTATGTCCGAAAAAGTGTAATATCGTCAAACAGGCGTTATGTCTTATCCTACATATTTTGTAAATTTTTTATTTTTTTTATTTTTAATTTATTAATTATAGCAGCTGATTAAGGACCTCTTGTAAAAAGGCTTTGAGCACGTTTTAGCGCTATATAAATTTTACGCACACACACATATATTTGTTAGAAAGGATTTTATATTGTCCTATCGCTAAAATAGCCCCAAAGAAACCCGGAAAAGTCCTGGTCAAAAGAAGTTAGTTGACAGATCTGATGTCGCACAGTTATGGGTAGCAAAAATAAACAGCTTTAAATTAATCCAATTATTGCCACCGTTCTTAGGATGCTTAGGATTTCAAAATGCCTTCACGACGAGAAAATTGCCGATATCAGCTGCAATGAACATAACACGCGACAAATTGGACTCCAACGATCTATATAAACAGTGCGTAATTGACCTATCTCTAAAATAATTCAACACTTGACAAATTGGACTCCAACGATTTATATAAACAGGGCGTAATTGACCTATCTCTAAAATAGTTCAACACTTGACAAATTGGACTCCAACGATCTATATAAACAGTGCGTAATTGACCTATCTCTAAAATAGTTCAACACTTGACAAATTGGACTCCAACGATCTATATAAACAGTGTGTAATTGACCTATCTCTAAAATAGTTCAACACTTGACAAATTGGACTCCAACGATCTATATAAACAATGCGTAATTGACCTATCTCTAAAATAGTTCAAATTGGGGGTTGAATGAATGTGATTGTCACTGTTCAAGCCGTTCATTCGGTTCTAAAGGCCCGATGTAAAATGACACAACTTCTGAAACAGTAAGTAGCAACGAAGAGATACCAGGCTGGTGGCATGTGTGGGTCCTTGAAATCATTATTAACTGTTGAACGGACAGAAGCGTTTATCAAATACAATTTGCCGTTCAACAAAAAGTACAGATGAAAGAAAGTCGAAGTTATGGACAATTCAAGATCCACACAATAAGAGAGACACGTAGACACAGTATTCACAATAGAAATGCAATAGGTATAAAGCACAAGAACATCCTCTAAGCCAAAGAAAAGATATTTAAAAAAAACAGTGCTCATTTGTACACACATCTATAAAATTGTTAAGGGGCAAAAAGTAAAATTTTGTATGATCTTTTGTATTTTTATCCAGTGTTGAAAAAGAAATAATTTAATACCACAAGTGTTGAGAAAGTGTGCGATTATATACTGGTTATACTAAAAGAGGTCTCGATTTTTATAGGTAAAATTAGAATATATTATGTAACAGAAGACCATACTTAACTTCACTTTATACATAAAGCGTATATGGATGTTATCCATAATACCTATCATTTGAAATACAAGTCACACTATGAAAGTAGTACAATACAAATGGTACTTTCACCTTCATATTTATATGAATTTCGATTCTGGAATTGTTCAATTCATGTACAAACTGTTAAAAACAAATGATTTGTAAATACCACTACCCAATATTTACAGACGCGTTGAAGTAACCATTGGTTTATTAATTAACATAATACGTCTTAGAAGCTTTGCACAGTTTTGTTGACAGGTGTGGGGGTGTCGTATAATATTAGGTAAAATACCTTGCAATTTCGGCAAATTTCACATTAAGAAATGAATGTGAATTTTCATGACCAACTAATCTACCCCTCCCCTCTCTCCAATCCCCCAAGCTCGGCTAAAACATTAGAGTCTAACAACTTGACAATACAGAAGTAATAATAGCGAAATAAAAACTATATTAATTAAATTACGTAGTTTCAAAATGTAAGATGTCTATTTTTACGGCCCCCCTCCCCCTCGCCCCATCCTTTATTAAACCATTAGTGTGCGACTTTTCAAAGTAGTGACTTGTATTTCATACAGTCAAAATAGTAAGCAAGCCAATTTCAAGTTTATGTTGAATCCTTACACATAAACTTATAACACCAGTTATCGATATAGCATACATACACTTTTTCAAAAATTATAAATTTAAAAAAAAGAATTGATAATGAAACGAACAGCTCAAACCCAGGAAAGAAAAAAAAGAAGAAGAAAATAATGTTTCAAAAAAATAAATTTAAAATTTAAAAAAAAGATAGAAAGAAAGAAAGAAAAGAGAAGAAGAAAGCTAACCTTCGCCACATGATTTGTTGTAGTGTTTTTTCAATGCCTCGGCTCCCAGCTTTCTCCCTACGTCTCTTATTTGTTCCTCCACAGGCCCGGCGTTGTCATTGAAATGCCTGTCATAGGTCGTGCGTGTGTTCACCCCAAACATACGTTTATTGGCAGTTGGCACTGGAAGAATGAGATGCAGAATTTGATAAAGATACAAATAATAAAAAAAATGTATTAATCATTAATGAAAAGGAACAAAACGGGAGATATTAGAGAGTTCTATTTACTCTCTAAGTACCATGTATAACGTAAAACTTATGGCATGAATGGATAATTAAAGATGTTTTTTTTTTTTCAAATCAGCAATTTACAAATGTATCAAGTTGTGTTTTACATTAACTAACCCCCCCGTCACACCCCCCCCCCCCCCCCAAAAAAAAAACAAAAAAACAAAAACAAAAAAAAACACAAGAAAATAATAAATAAAAATTTAAAAAAAAACAAACAAACAGAAAAATAAAACATATGTAATAAGCCGTCATTGTGGTACTTATATTCCCCCAAATGTGCGCCCCGGATTGAAAATCATTAAACAAATATGGTCAATGGCACACCATTTGCTAGATTTCATTTACCCTCTCCCACATCAAAGACCACTTTTTAAAACATTGTTTATTATACATCTTGACATTCGGGAGGAAGAGTGAAATCTATCAAAGGATGTACATTTAACCATTTATAAAAATAATTTTCATGGGGGGGGGGGGGGGGGGGGACTAGTCTTAGTCACCACAATCGGCCTTAGTCACCCATTTCACGAGGCATATTCCAAAGGTGGTGGTGGGTGGTGGTGGGGTCCTAAGAATTTGTGACGCTCAGAATTTTTCACCCCCACCCCCCTCACCCTCATAAAATGTGGGGAGGGAAAGGGAAGGGAGAGAGAGAGAGAGAGAGAGAGAGAGAGAGAGAGAGAGAGAGAGAGAGAGGGGGGGGGCAGAGTGTGTGTATCTGTTGGTGGGTGTGTGGATGTGGTTGTGAGAGAACCGGAGAGAGAGGGTTGGTTTGAAGAAGTGATGATTAAATTCAAGGCTACTGAAGATACACATAGCGATACACGAAAATAAATAAATAATTTACTCTCTCTCTCTCTCTCTCTCTCTCTCTCTCTCTCTCTCTCTCTCTCTCTCTCTCATCGTTGTTAGCAAAAACAATATAACACACCATTAAAGCTTTGTACAAAGGTTACCAATGGAGAAGTTTACGAACAACAAAATCGATTTTAATAGGCATCTAAATTATTCAAACTTTTTTCGTGATACTGTCAGGGAAGTAAAGCCAGCTTTTATTATGGTCTATTTCAACGCTTGATAAGGCTACCTCTGAAACCTATGTTGTGGACTAATTATAACTATTATTCTGGGCTGAATAATGGCGACACAAGATTCCTTAACAAAACGCACCCTGGAGATTGTTATGTTGTTGATATGAATTACAATATTGTTATTATGATCATTAAAATATTAAGCAATTCCATTACTTCACGTCAGCTCTTTTAATACTGAAGTAGACTCTAATAATTATTGATGGCAATCAGCCGCAGGAAAAATAATTTAAAAGAATAACATTAAAGAGAAATTAGAGAACATTGTATGAAAAATCAATCATTCATCAACGAAACGAAAATCAATAGATCTTTTCAGTGGGCGGAGAACGCACTGAATGCCACAATTATATTATTTTATGGAGGACCAATAGCGAAAGTGAAACAATTGACAAACACGATAAGGGAGTGGAGAAGGAGGACAACAGAGCGAACATTCTGACAACTTGCTTTTTGTCACGCATGGCAAACTCTTCAGATAATGGACAATTATGGAGTCGCAAGTGAGCAAACCGTTTGTATTCATTTCAAAATATTGTAAACATGGTTACGTAAACAGAATAATGATCACTGGTTTAGATATAAGCAAACACTGTCTTTCAATAAGAGTTTGCCCGACAAAAATATCGTATTGATAGGCTTTTCCTATTCTGATTTGTGAAAGAACAAGGATTGATATCGATGATGATGATGATGATGATGATGATGATGGTGATGATGATGATGATGATGATGATGATGATGGTGATGATGATGATGATGATGATGATGGTGATGATGATGATGATGATGATGATGATGATGATGATGATGGTGATGATGATGATGATGATGATGATGATGATGATGGTGATGATGATGATGATGATGATGATGATGATGATGATGATGATGATGATGATGATGATGAAAAAAACAAAAAGACACCCGGGACAAACGCAATGCAATGTGTTATCTTACTCTAAGGCCGAGAAGCTACCCAATTCACTAGTCAGACAAATCTGTTGTCTCCAGTCTAACGCTCTCCTTACCCGTTACGTTACAATGAGCCTTTTTAGTATTCATATTTATTATGGACAAGACAGAATATGAAGAAAAATCTTGTTTATCTTGTTTATATTAATATGAATGCAATACTATTTTGCAAGCTCTTTTTCTTAAACAAAATTATATATAATACAATCAATTTTAAATTATTAAAGAGTAACTAGAGATAAAAATTGTAGTCGCTTTAGTTAACTTTAAAAATCAACAATTTTCTACCATAAGTTTTAATTAAATAACTCATCGAAATCCTTAAAATAATGTAGTCTGGCATCAACTTTCATTTCAAGTTTTAATGACTTATGTTCGTGAAGTTCTGAATTTGGAGCCAAATTTCATAATTCTGCTATTTTTATTTTTTTGTAAAAGTAGGTAGGCCTAGTAATATATATACATACCAACTGCTGAGGCAGCCAAAGCCTTCTTCAGATTAGCACCGTATCTGGTCGTGGGATTGAGCAGTTCATGTTGTTGAAATGGTAGCTGGTAAGACTCTCTCTGGTTTGAATCCATACCATAGCCTACATTGTCTTTCCAGTCAGGTGGCAGATTGTAAGCTGATTTCACTTGAAAACCTGAAAATAAAATGCAATTTTTTAGGGGTATTAAAATAATGCATAACGCTTCCCTCCAATAATAAATTTAAAATAAAAATTGTCTCCGGGTCAGCGATAAATCTTTTTCTTTCTTAACATTACCAAAAAAAAGCCTTGTTTTGAAACGTCGAATATTAACCTTCTCCAACCAACAAAAAAACAACAAAAAACAAACAAAACCTAACATAACAAGTTGTCAAATAATTATTAGTAAAATATGGCACATATGTCCGAATAAGCCAGGTGCTAAAAACAGGTTTTCAAATTCAAATGACAAGAAATTCTTAATTTTAGAAGGGTGGGGGGGGGGGGGGGTATCCATACCATAACGACATAATACCGTTTCGAGGCGATTGTTCACAAACAAAATAAACCAATCACTCAATATTTTTTAAACAGCATAGGCGAGATGCGTACCTTGTGGGATGCCAAGATAGTCGTTCTGGTAAACAGAATGACACAACCTCTTTGTGATCTGGTTCAACTTCTGATTGGTTAATTCTGGAGAAACTTTTTCTAATTCATCTCCACCGGCAGTCCTTTTGGGAAATTTCCATACCATGAATTCCTAGGGGAGAAATTTACAACATGCAGTACAAAGGAAAAAAACAAAAGGAAAACATTGCTCATTCTTTGTTCTGGCAATTTCTAACATGTGAACAATGACAGATCTTTATATCTCATTTATTACCCCAAGTCAAAGTGACAATACAAAGCTTTTGGAAGCTGTGGACTGTTAAAAGTAACAAACAAAAATAAATATAACAGCTTCAAATAAGAACAAAAAAGAACCATGCTTGTTATTTTGTTCTTTTTTGAAGCTGTTGTATTCAGTTTTGTTTGTTTATTACCCCAGTAAAGTTTATGGAATCAACAGCAAAGTAATGACCATATCTATAAAAATGTACATAACAAAACATATAAGTTAAGAGATCAATACTACTTTTCTTCTCATTTAGATAAGAAAAACCTGGGACTTGCAGTTAAGTTTAACAATTGTTCGAGCCTCAATTATAAGATGGACAGAAAATTACTGTAGACACCATCATAAAAAACTATTTTTCATTTTATATCAACTTAATCAGTCACAATAAAAAATCAAAACAAAACAAATAAAAATAATAACACGTCATACCTCTTTTGATTCTGTCTTTTTATTTTGTTTTTTATTCTTTTTGGTGTGCTTTATGATAAAGGTTGCCCATGGCCATACTTGGTCTCATAAAGATCCCAGATCTATGTATGTCTTTTTGAATAGACTCGTACTTTAACATCAACTATAAACCTAATATTTTCTTCTCATATGATGATTTTTATGACTAACCATCGGGTAAAGATAAATTGGAATTCCCACTATAGCAGTTATTATTTGTTAAAATGCATAGTGGATAGGTGGACCAAGGAAGTGTATTGAATGGATCCCGGACCAATCTTGCTTATTTGAAAATAACTGTGAATTACCTTGGGTGGATGTGGTTTGTTGTTACGGTTTCCAGAGGCAGTTCCTATCCTCTCGGGACTGGCAGGTCGTTGGAATTTTCTAGCATATTCAACGTCGTATGTTGTGGGTCCCATGGGTTGGTTGTCAGGCAGTTGTGTGGCGTAACCATCTGACGTCATCGGTCTGGGTAACATTGTAAATTAAAATTATAAGAGCTGCTAATAAAGTTGTAGGTCACTCGCATTTGAAAACTCAAAACCCCCACTAATGCCCTTTATTCATCCCATAGGGGAATTTGTCTTTATGGTCTATTCCAAAAGAAAGACTGGAATAATCCAAGCGTCAGCCGCAGTGCAGCGTCGCAATCTGAACAAGGGCGAGGTGACTTGCTCAATGCCACACAGCGCAGCGGTTATTCGAACTCCGTGCCTTTTAGGTACGAAGCAAATATCGCACCGCGGAGCCACGCTGCTCCATATGCCAAGGGTAAGGGGGGGGGGGGGGGGAGTATATTGATACAGTATGCAAGTTGGGCAAATGCTTTTAGGGTATTGTTGCAATGAACAGAAACTCGAACCAGAACTGACAGATCTTTGGTTTGAACACATTGGATACACGGTTTATATATCTTTTTGTTGTTGTTGTTGTAGCTTTGCCTTACTTTGTTTATTTAATTCGAGGAAAGGAAGCGGAGGCGAGTCCCTCATAGCTCTGAAGTTTTTAGGACTCTCTATCATACAGTAATTAATCAAGAAAATGAAATAAAGATATGCTGTCATTTTAAAATAAACAACTTAATGTATATTAAATCAATGAAATGTGGAACGAAATATGAATATTATATGAATATAATTCAAACACGGTAACACTACACTTATATTTTCTCATGCATGGTAGAAAACGTCAATGGTGCAAGGAGAAAGTGTTTTGATAATTGCAACGGTTCGTTTGATTGAAATAAGTAAACAATTGATTTTGTAATTTAAATAATACAGTAATCGATGTATGAGGTTTGAAGTCAAAAATAGCTGTTGTCAAATTATAGCAATGTCATGTCACTTTCGATCAATTAATTCTTTCCGACATTTTCCTTTGAATCCGCATTGACACAGCTTGTTGGCTGAAAACAACACCAAACCCTTGCTGTTGTTGTGTAACAATTAGTTTTAAATTTACAACGAATCAAAGCTCTTTTCGTTGTTTTTTTTCCCTTCCTTTCTTCCAACAACTTTTTAAATCTTGGACAAATAAATGTAATTCTGTCACAAATAAAGATGAAATACCCATTGAGAAATGTGTTTTACAGAATTGTAAGACATCAATTTATCTCAACTCTGATTCACTTCGTTTACCTATTTATTCGACTTGTTTAACAAACATTCAAACATTTTGAGAGTAAATCTATAAAACATTATAATCTAACATTTAAATTTTATCTCTCTAAACAACAGAGAACAGTTGCAATTCTTTACACCTTTAACAGATTCAAACTTTCTTGCCATGGCGTAACATCAGTATAACCAATTTTCAACAAATTAATTTTTTTATTTAACTATTCCGTTATTTTAACTACATGTATAATGAATTTTTTATGCCTTGTAAACTGTTATCATTGTATTCTTTCATCATCACAATTGGCATGCCTTGTAAACTGTTATCATTGTATTCTTTTATCATCACAATTGGCATGCCTTGTAAACTGTTATCATTGTATTCTTTTATCATCACAATTGGCATGCCTTGTAAACTGTTATCATTGTATTCTTTCATCATCACAATTGGCATGCCTTGTAAACTGTTATCATTGTATTCTTTCATCATCACAATTGGCATTACTTTCACCCAAGGACACAACGCCTGGTTGATCAAGAATTCAGTGTCAGCAATCTGTGAACACTTGTTACCACAGCTGAAATCGTCAAAGTTGTTATGCTTTTCTATTGATGTCAGAAAATGTTGTTGGAAATTGTTGTTGTTGTTGTTGTTATTGTTATTATTATTATCATTATAATCATCATCATCATATCATTATTATTATTATTATTATTATTATATTTATTATTATTATTATTATTATTATTATTATTATTATTATATTATTATTATTATTATTATTATTAATATTATTATTATTATTATTATTATTATTATTATTATTATTATTATTATCATTATTATTATTATTATCATCATCATCATTATCATCATCATCATCATCATCATCATCATCATCATCATCATTATGATGATGATGATGATGATGATGATGATGATGATATATTATTATTATTATTATTATTATTATTATTATTATTATTATTATTATTATTATTATTATTATTATTATTATTATTATTATTACTATTATTATTATCATTATTATTATTATTAATAGTATTTGTGTTATTATTATTATTATTATTGTTATTGCTGTTGTATGGACTCACCGTATAGCGTTGACATCACTGTCAGCTTTGGGGATATATTCTCTTTTGTATGTGGTACTATAAGGATTAAGGGATGCAGGGGGACATCTGCTGCCTGGAAAGTGGGGAAAGAAGTAACTTTATAATTTAAACAAATAATAAAAAAGATAACTGAATAATCAAATGATAATAATAATAATAATAATAATAATAATAATAATAATAATAATAATAATAATAATAATAATAATAATAATAATAATAATAATAATAATAATAATAATATAATAATAATAATAATAATAATAATAATAATAATAATAATAATAATAATAATAAAGACAAAAACCCAACTGAACACCAATCTTTGTCTCGACCAAGGAATTGCCGAGGAGACTAGACATTCATCACGGTTGACCGTAATGATCAATCTCACGGACAACTGATTACAGGTCCACCGTTACATGTAGACAAAACAAGAACTGTTTGGTTAACCTGGAACTGCAGATAACCCCACTCGTTAGCTGATCGAAGACACAGAGCGAGGGGAACAGGGCAACCAGATAGTTTCACTTCTGACACCAAAAATCATGAGAAACAAATTTCATGATAGATTGCCTATATCTGCAGTGGTTTATTTTGAACATTCATATGTGACGAATAATTGGCTGTTAAAAATCAGTTTCATTTTTCTTGATTACGAGACTGAATTTCCCCCAAGATATTCAAATCTTTAAAAACTCTCTTATAAATTGCTAAGAATAAACTGCTTATTGATGTAAACACTACTACCGTTTTATTTGGATACTTTTTTTTTCCAAGAGAGCAGTAACCGCGTTACGATTCATGCTAATACTGCTCTCTTGAAAACAGGAATTGTGATGTCATATTAGATTAAATCGAACCTCATGTTCAAGCATAGGGTTAATCATGAGGTTTCATCGAGGTATATTCTTAATATTTACAGTATATTATAATATTCACATATAAATATATGGTAAATAACTATAGTCATTCATCCTCCTGTTGTATTTAAGATTATAGTTAAGTAATAAAAATTAAATCAAATTCGATCGAATTAAAATTAGATTCCCTTTTTTCCTCCCCATGATAAGTTTCTCCTCATAGTCTATCTCGAGAAACGACCGATATAACCCAGGCGCCAGTCGCAGACCAACACCGCAAAGTAAAAAATAAGAGCTAAATGTCTTGCTCAAGGAAAAAAACGGCCATCTTCTTTAATTTAACACAATTTGCCTTTCACTACCAGCTTATAACAAAGCAATTTAATTCATTAAATATCTTTAACGATTTATTTTGATTTGTAATAAATTAGGTATAAGATTTTTTTTTGGAATTAATATAGCATCATAGTTAATTCAACGGTCTCAATTTGGATTATGGTAAGAAGATGCTTTAATATTATTGCAAATTGGATATCATGGACGGAACTGGATCGTATCAGTAATTAATATGGGCTTTCATAAATATAAAATAAATAAAGCATTGCAAACACAGGAATCGAACTCTTTAAATGAGAAAAAAATATATAGGTATAAATAATGCCAACAAAATATCTACGTCTCAATTTAAAAATAACGACAAAAAATTAATAGGAAAATTAAAATATTATCATTATGGACCATTTGCTATTAAACCTTTTACGACGGATATTATAAGCAATTAAACGTCACGACATTGAGAACGTCTCAATGTGGTCGTGTCGTCAATCGTAAACCAACCAAACTTGTAAAACATTTGACGACCGCCTCTAAATAATAAGTAATACATAAAGAGTAGATAAATTGCACCAGTAACTTTATGCTTATTTCATTAAATTATTTCAAAATAAAAATGAACATATACGCGCACATAGCACTGGATTATTATACTGAAATAAAACACCGAGATAAAATCGTAGTGAATGAAAAGAAAAAAAGAATTGTATGTTACCTTCCATTTGTGACATGGTGAATCACGTTATATCCCTTTAGATATCAAATTATAGATAACAACGCTGATCTAGATGCTGATCTTAACTAATAAATGAATTCCAAGAATAAATACATCCAATAATACAGGTGAAATTATGTCAAAAGAGCATTAAAATCACTTTCAAACTTTCACTAATTTTCTCAGTCGATGAACTGAATTAAATTCTTGTTTTCCGAGTTTTTTGGGGGGCTTTTTTTATGACAATCTGAACTAATAAATGAGCAAATGCATCCAACTTCATAAACAAACTTTCATCAAACACACTTCTCTAACGAAAGAGAAATAGTCTACGCGAGTGATATTGGACTATCGCTGTCACGCCGACTCACACCATCAAAGGTGTTTTTCTGTGTGGGAATGCAGCCATGGCGACGTTCATAATGGAATATAATATTCAACAGAACGTGCGAGCAAGTGTGAAGTGTGAAGATATCCCAGAGACTGTGAAAAACAAAAAGAGAACGGAGAGAGAAAGATAGATGAAGAGAAAGTGAGAGCGGATGAGAGAAAGAGAGAGAGAGAGAGAGAGAGAGAGAGAGAGAGAGAAGAGAAGGGAGGGAGAGAGAGGGGGGAGAAGAGAGGGGGGGGGGGGGAATCGATTGACTATTCAACCAAAACCAAACTCAATCAGTTGAGGGATGAGCTCTTTTTGTGTATATTATAGTAAGTAAATAAACGGCATAAGAAAAGCGATGGTGGAGGCTACGGGTGTTGGTAGGAGTTAACAAGAGAGGGGAGAGGAAATCGGAATGAATGGGGTGGGGATGGGGATAACTCCACCAAAAACAACATTCTCATTCATCAACAACTAGAAAAGGAGAGAGAGAAAGAAAGAGAGAGAGGGAGAGAGAGAGAGAGAGTGAGAGAGAGGGGGGTAGATATAATATATATATATATATATATATATATATATATATATATAGACTATATAATAGATATAGACAGATAGATAGATAGATAGATAGATAGATAGATAGATAGATAGATACATACATACATACATACATACATACATACATACATACATACATACATACATATGACACAAGTGTAGATCCAAAACAGTTTAATTCGAAGCAAAAAATTAGCATCACCCCAACATAGCGACAGAGGTCGTATTAGAACCGTAAGCCCTGTGGAGGTTGAGTCTAATTCAGTTTGTGAAACGCAAAATTGACAGAAGTAATTCCTTGCTACCCGTACATGTCAATCCCAATATACTTTTCGCCGGATCTAACGAACCCAGCAGCCCAGTTAGTCAAAGGTAGTTGGGGGTGGTTGGGAGAAATTAAAAAACATCGACTGAACCTGGGACCGAAATCAATCGTCTAAGAGACGAACGCCCTATTGTTTGAACAAATATGTCGGATGGACTGAAAAGTGAAGAGAAACATCGATTCATTACCGTTGGGGAGGGGGGGGGGGAGGGGAGGGGGGGTGGTGGTGGTAAGAGGGATTTATCGCTTAAGCACCTGAGTAATTAAAGGTGTTTAGTTTCTGCATCTTAATAACAGAATAGCCATTTTTTTTATTTCTTTCTTATTTAAAAAAAAAAAATTCATTTTAAATTAAACCGTCATATGTTAACATGATTCGACGACTAATGATTTTTTGATTTAAATCGAAAGAACAAAAACCAATTGATTGCTATCGATTGATGATTTGATATACGATGAAAAAAAGTGAAAATCTAGTTCGTTTTAGTTTAGTTGGTTTTTGGGGGTTTTTTTTGTTGTTTTTTTTTTTTAATTCCTGACGTGTTGTATGATAATTCCATATCTAAGCAAGGGATTATTCTATACCTATATAACTCACTTTTTTCCTCTTTTAATTTCTTTTTGCATTTTAGCCCTCTGCCCCTTTAAAACTATAATGATATTAAAGTAACATTGTGATATATTATAACTAAAACTAGTTCAATCAATAATTGCAACGGTCGTTGTTTGTAATCAGCACAACTTATGAATTTTTTCTCACGTTCAGGAGCAGTCTTGGTGGCCTTTACTGCCGAACTCTGAAAAAAAAACTTATTTAAATTTTTGGCCAGAAAACTCATCCTTTAAGTATCGATCGATTAGCATGACCCTTAATTTGTCAAAATCTCGTCAACCGAAGACTTTACGGAAGTCCCAGGTTTGAGAGTTTTTGGCAAGATGAGAACCGTTTAGATCGATCACTATTTGAAGGACGAGTTTTCTGGACAAAATCGTAAATACCCCCCCCCCCCCTTTTCATTTTTTTTTTTTTACAGAGTACTGCAGTTTGGTATTCATCAGATGTCTAGATGATTTGAACAAACATTCAAAATCAAAATATGACATCAACATACGTTTGTTCGATTTCAACTCAATAAAAAAAAAGATGAGGGGAGGACGAAAATGGGGAAGGTGAGAAGGAGAACTCAGAACCTTAATGAAAGCATTAAATATTCTCCATGCTTAATAGTCATTGAATTTTTTTTTTGTTTTTGAAAATAAGAGGCTTAAAATGAATCGGAAAAAGACGACGACGAGAGCGAGGAGGAGGTAGAGGAGGAGACAACACATATACACAATTTTTAAAATATTCAAGGCTTTTACCAAGGATAATTTGGCACAGTGACTAAGAGTAAAACTAGTAAAAAGTTGTCAATGGACCACTTTATCAGTAAAGGAGACAGTCCGTCAGTGACAAAAAAAAAAAAAAAAAAAAAAATCGAATAAGAAGGATCAAGTTTTAAATGTTTTTATGTTATATTGTTATTTATATATTTATCAGTCTGACCATCGTCCTTTTCATTCGGTTGTTTAATTTATTAAATTATTCCTTATTTCACCCATTACTTTTTAAATATTTAATCATGTATACTATATTGAATTGCTTTACTATTTGTTTCATATCGTGTCTTTTTACATCATATAATATGTTATGTTTGGACAGTATTACGTCGTGATGATTTAGATTCAGATAACTAATTCATGGGACGGCTTCGGAATCAACTACCATGAAACACGATGTGTCGCAAGTCCTCCGGATGACAAGTTACACACTTAGAAAGAATTCGGAACCGGATACTGTGACGTCACACCATTGTTGTTTCCTTTTTACTTGATTCAGATTCGGAATTACGGGCCATAATGTTAGACACTGACTAGGGTTCTGTAGGCAATGACCAGAGGCAAAACCAAATGCCTTTCCATTATTGAAGGCATTCGAGACACGCACTATTTGCGTGAAAGGAAACAATTGCAAAACGGATATCTGCATTATTGATTCGAGTCCATTGAACGGTCAAGTAAGAAGGTGTCAAAGAGTGCGGCATTCGGACGCGACAAAAGTTAGAATACCTTAGCGTCTCAGACAGACATGCCAACTGCTTCGTAAATTTCGTAGAGCTATGAATTTTTGGCTCCAACTTCAGAATTTAAAAAGTCAGTTTAAACTCAATAATGTTTGTTAGAAAGAAAATTATCAAAATTATACATAAGGGAGCAGGTACTGGTATAAGATAAAGATCTGAAATAGTGTGTATGAAACGGTGACAGACAAAGCAGAGGAACTCTTAGGTTCGATCCATGGGTTTGTTTGATTGTTTTTTTTTCTTTTCTTTTACTCTCTGCTTTTGTCTGACACTGTTTCGTAAACGCTCTTTCAGATCATTATTTTAGAAATAAAAGTCTGGTGCCAGAAAGCATATTATAATATTCGGCATTTTGAAACCCCATATTGCCGTGCCGAGAGAACATTTTAAATTTTAAAAGATGATTATATATAGCGGCTCCTCATTTTCCCTTCTGAATAAAGCGATTAAAATAGTTTTTAAGGAAGAAAGCCTGGTCTGTGATGACATGTCCAACAATAATTGAATCTCTTTATATTCCTTAAAAGCTTACTTCTCATTTAAACAAGCGAGAAAGATCATAAATATCTAATATTTATAAATAAACTAAATAAAATACAACTCCCTTTATTCATCCCATAGGGAAAATTTGTCTCTAGGGTATATTCCAAGGGAATAGTGGAATAACCAAGGCGTCAGCCGCAGTGCAGCGCCGAAAATTGAGCTAGGGCGAGGTGACTTGCTCAAGGCCACATAAGGCAGCGGCGGGTGATCGAGCTCGATACCTTTCGGGTACGAAGCAAAGACCGTACCGCTGAGCCACGCTGACCCATATTTATTTATTTATTTTCATATTTGCTGTTACTCCTATAATATGTACTCTGAGTAATATACATCATATTATTTCCACAATAAAGCCATTTTGAATTGAATTAAAATTGGAACAAAGAACGTTAAACGCTAAACGACACGTATGATATGTTAGTCAACTAGAAACAAGTCCTTCGTTTCCAATTGGGTTTGTAACTGATTTTCACACTTTGTCAATGAAATGATTGGCATACTTCTATTGCAATGTCACGTTTGTCCATGCCTTATCGAGGAAATGCTCGCTGGAGTAAATAGGGAAAACCTGTGGGTACGACATTCTCAAGAGTTATCTTGTTGGTTTTATCTCGCCAAACAAAGCATTCATCTATGGTCATGAATGATTTAACAAAGAAACCTTTCTGTTCTGCCCATACGATAAATAAGCAGATAGATAAGGAAACTATGAGTGAATGAATGACTGATGATAATGACGAGAACGATGATGATGATGATGATGATGATGATGATGATGATGATGATGATGATGACGATGCTTATGTTGCTGCTGCTGCTTGTGAACATGATGATTAATTACAGGTATTTAATAGAATCCATAATCAAGACTGTACAAAACAAAAGTTAATAATTTTTTTCAGTTGTCGTTAAAAAATGGATAAAGCTTAGCGCACTTTTCTAACAAAGTCCTAGGATAAATGCATTATTTAAAATGGAACTTACAACCTTAGGAACAACTTTGGTAAAAATAAAAAATAACTGTCATCCCCCCCCCCCCTCATCTCTCTCTCTCTCTCTCTCTCTCTCTCTCTCTCTCTCTCTCTCTCTCTGTCTCTCTCATAAATTCGTCAATCTATCTCCTAAGTAAACGTATCATCATGAACGCAGCAAAGTCGAAGAAAAGAATCATCCCTTATCTAAATGCAAAAACACCTGTGGTTAATTTTTTATAACGTTTGACTAGCAAATAAAGGACCAAAGTCTGATTGCTCTGAGCCCAATGCTATCGTCTTTAGATTACTATGTCTGAGCCCCATCCTTCCTTTCCATCCAATATTGATTGGGAGCCTGGGTCTAATTAAGATCTGTCTGTGAAAAAAAAATGACCAACAGGCTATCCCGAAGGCAGAAAGCAATTCTTCAGTGTCAATTTCAAACTTGTTAAAGCCGATTATTATCTGACGACGAACTGCTATCATTTCCGTTTGGCTCAGTGAAGTGTGTTCTGGGGAAAAATGCATGTTAATTGTCCACAAAACGTTTGCATGAACAAATCCCAAGCTTAAATACCTAAATTATAATGATTTTGGACGATAAAAAGGTGTAATGGTCTCAAAGTGTAACTTTGTGATTTTCTGTCTAAACTCAAATATTCAACTATGATTTTTCTCCCGTATTCCGAAATATAACTTTGATTTTCCACCTAGAGTTAGAGAATATGTTTCTGTGTCTTTCCTTCCGAACGATTTCCTCCTACAGACTTGCCAACTTTTCAAAATCCCAAATAAGAAATTATAGATTAGCCAACATTGAGTCGGCCACACAGAAAACTAATAACAAATTCAACAGGCAAAATAAAATCAAATAATAATTTAATTACAGGACTATTTTGTAGAGTAGGTGTCTGTATTTTTTTAATCGTATTTTTTTTTTAATTTCTTTTTTCTTTTTGCACTTTATCATGTTATTCATATAGGATGATGTCATCCTGTTGCTATTACCAAATCCAAGTCAAATGAATACTTGAAAACGACGTACCATATACCATATTATAATATCAAACATATCCACGATGATCATTGCCATATTTTCAATTGCTGTCATGCATCAAGTTTATTAACATTCCTTTTTAAAAATAATAAAAATGTCAAGCCAGCGCTTATCGGGAAAATGATGTTATCTGGAGTTAGGGAACGGGGCAACCAGATCAGGAATTTCCCGATCAAATTGGGATGGTTGGCAGACCTGCAAAGATATAGCCACATTTTTCCTCCCTAATACAAGAAACAAAAGTTATTTTAACACTTCACACAGTTTATGTAATAAACATGGGATAAGGTTGGCATAACTCAAGGATTATTGAAATGCACTAATTATAGCAGGTCATCTCTCCTCGTTTTGTGATCATAAAGTCACTCATCATTGAATCAGAGGCCAGTCTTATATAAGCTGTTTATTGTTTTAAAGTTTATTTTGATATGTACTAAAGTATTTTAATTTACTATATTAAATTGGTTAATGATGAATGTTAAAATCTGGTTCGTTCTTCAATTAATTTATCATTATACTCTCTCACTCGCGACCTCCCCCCCCCCCCCCCCCCCCTAACTATTCATATATTTGAGTCTCATTCTTTTTCTTTCCTTATGAATTATACTGAGATGATCAACCATATATTCACGCTACATTATTTGACATTAGGTAGAAAAATCATAGTTGTAGAGAGCTCTGAGATAATACCAAAATAAATGTCCGATTCCTGAACTAAATAAATTGCTTATAAATTTGAAAGTTGTCTAACAATGCAATCTGTTGTCATAGCTTATTGTCAACCTCAGATCCAGTCACAATCAAGCGGAGGACTAACAAACAAGTTAAACTGTCCTCTAAAAATAATTTAACGATTTCAAGGTTGAACAAATTGAAAATCCTGATGACCTTGTGCCGTGATCTGAATCAGGCAAAACCCAAAATTTAGAGCTGATTGAATTTTCTAAAATTATCAAAGTGCTGAAGATGTGTAGGTAATTTTTAAATAATGCCATAGGCCATTCCAACATCATTATAAAAAGATAGATTAATAAAACGCAAGACATTAAGCAAAGATTTTGGGAAATACGCTTACAATCCATATGATCAATAATCCTTGTCTTTTCATAAAAATAACATAGCCATTGTTTCATGTGCATTTACTAACCTATTCTAATTACAATCGAATCCAGAAATGGGGATTTATTGGGACAATCATTTTCTCAATGCGTTAGTTTATTTTTTATGAAGGTCTGATGTCTATCAAAAGAACAGCTCATTGAAAATTTGCCTCTGATGGGACATGGTGAAAGAAAAGTGTTTATTAGCGTTTTCAAAACAGATTTAAACCTTATCTTCAGTTTATTGACAGGGTGCAACAATTTCCTGTCAAACATAATTAATATCATTACTTGACTTATGGCACTTTTGCTGATGAGTTATGTTAAGCTGAAGAACAACCCAAGATCATTCATTGTTGGTGGAAGGGTAGAACATTCAGAAGACAATGAAATCTAAATCAAATGTATGACTCTTCAATGAAAGGGACGTGATTTCCAATTTGCCAAAAGTAAACATTGGGTGACTGCCAATAAGATATTGTCAAACGCCTGACAAATTGCAGTCATGTTATATCCAGTTGTCCACTTGACAGCATTGTACAATGTTGTAAAAATATTATTCTCGGTTCTTTTTGATGCTTTCTTTCCTTTTTATTCTTGTTTTTTTTTTCTTTCAAATTTCTACTCTAAAGTGTAAATAATACTGGGTCATTAAAAAAATTTAATTTCAAGAATTGGATTTGAGAAAAGATATTCGAAATGAGCAAATACTCACCAAAGCTTGGCATAGCAGTCTTTGGTCTTTGAGCCATCTTGACCTGATTCTTCAGTTCATCCCCTAACCTGACAGATGTAATGAGTTCAAGGCATTTGGCCTTATCAGGGAAGTCTGCTTTGTCATAATAATGTTCTAATTCTTTCACAAACTTGCGAGACAACACATTGGCGCCGATCTGTAAAGATAAAATTGTAGATCAAAGTTAAAACAGAGTAACTTATGTGTCCGCATAAGACTGTGCTTATGACAATGTTTTCATGTCGGTGACATAATGAATATAAAAGAATTTTAAAATTTTCTCATGGTATACCACGGAGTGCGGACAACTATTGCTCAACAAAGCACTCGCTCCACACACACACAAAAAAAAAGAGACCAGTATCAGTTCTAGGAGCAGTCATTATGTTTTTTTTGTTTTTGTTTTTTATCTCCCTGGCAATCCAACAGCGATTGGGTAGTTGGATCTGTTAGATCTGAAGGTAATTACCTAGCTATAGACTCTTGCCCAATAGATCTCGATGAGAGTACTTTGCAATTAGCTAGTACCCGATAGATTATATCAATCAAAAAGATAAAAGGTATCATTACTGTCTTTTGATGCAACTAAAAGAAGGATAAAATCTGGATCTATTGGCCTTGTGATGGCTCTGAAGAATACTTTAAAAAATTATTTTACATAAAAATTATGAAATATAACTACATCTTTCATATTTATTGCAAAAAGCTCTTCAAACCCCCAATAACAAAGCAAATCAACAGTAAGACTGACTCCACAAGCTGAGCCTTGGTCTTCAATCGAAACTTGATCTCAGCATGGCTGAGAAAATCAAACGCTACCAATTTGTGAAGAATCATTCCATCACAATCTTAGAGGATCAATTTTCAAAACTTGTTTCCAATATTATAATTTGACTTAAAATACCCCAGAGTGGCGAGTCACTTTCAATTGAAATATAAACTATGTATGTTATAAACAATGATAGTATTACATCATATATTATTACATACAGCACATAGGCTCTCAATGCTTATATATATTTTTTTTCAAACCCATCAAATGGCTAAGATATGAACGGAGACAAATAATAGGATGAATCTGATATGAAATTGTCAAAATTTTAAGTGAGGTGAAAAGGTTCATTAAATGCATCAAACTGGCCAAAAGTATACAGGTTTATGAATTGTTTGGTAAATCTTGATCTCGAAATAATATCTAATGGAGGATTGTCTTCATAAGAAAAGAATTAATATCATGGAAATATAACTGTTGCTCGATTCAAAGTTGTAGTCGAATGCGTGAATCTTATCTATTGTAAATTGATTGTAATTGAACTGAAAAAATGTCTGTTCTGTAAATAATAGTTTTTTTTAGAACTACCACTAAAATTGAATAGCGTGAGTCCTTAACACACTCCACTACATACAGACAGTGGTTTGACAGCCTATTCAAATGACGCAATTTCAAATTTTTAATGTGACCAATTTTATTAAATTAGAAAACAAATCACTCAAATTTTTTTCCGAAATAGCAACATGTAAGAAATACAACAATAACATGGGATGGAAAAGTTTGTTATCATGAAGGAGTTGCCATGCTGTTTGAAAACATGGCAATCTATAAAACTATTCAGTCAAACCAAAGCGGATGGTCTACCCTATATGAAATACCAAAATGATAACAGTATAAAAATTAAACAAAACGATAATTTATTGAATTTGAAGGAGAGTGCTCAATATATTTACTGGTTTTGGTTTTTTTTAAATTAATTGTCAGATATTATTCTAGTAAAGGTAACAAAGATAGGACTGGTTCAAATTTAAAATGAAGTGCTTATTCGCAGTTGTACTGCGAGTAGTGATTTCAAGGGATAATCACTATTCACAGTAGTAGAAGCATCATGCCGTCTCTGAAAATTAGTCTTTGCCCCCTCACTGAACACAACACTGTATTTTCTGTTCAAAATGGCGTGTTGTCGAATGGCTTGAATGAGAATGTGTTAGTTTGAGAAAGAAAGAAAAGGAGGGATGATTGAAACATTTTGCTTGACTGAGAATTCAGATTTTGAACGTTTCAACTTCCCAATCCAATCCATGAAAATTTCCCCATCCCCACCTCTCCGACTTGAACATTCGTTCACACCTTGAAATTTATCAGCTTATCTGTCAGATTTATTTAATGAGAATAGTTCCGTCCCTGTTTATTGTATTATTTACAGTTATTTAAATATATTTTATAAAGTTCCAGGAATCTCTCTCTCTCTCTCTCTCTCTCTCTCTCTCTCTCTCTCTCTCTCTCTCTCTCTCACACACA
>NC_088363.1:78202595-78217595 GCF_034508935.2 Berghia stephanieae
TTATCACCATTATCATTATTACTATAAATTAATTTTCATCATCATCATCATCATCATCATCATCATCATCATCATCATCATCATCATCATCATCATCATCATCAGCATTCCTATTATTATTATCAGCATCGTCATCATCAGTGTTGTTCTTATTGTGAAAATGCAACACATTGCATATATCTTAGTTTAAAGTATAAAGATAACTTATAATTTGCTAAGAAATCTTGAGATTATAATTTAATTATTTATTTGATTTTCTCACTGCTTCTTGCACTAGTTTACCGTCAACGATAACTTATCAGCCCTTCAGGTTCCGTTAGTTCTGGCATTAAATTACAAAACACGTTTTATTTCATTTTGGCGAGAACGTGTTTACTTCATAATAAATTAATTAAGGTGACCAGTTTGTCAAATAGTGATACTTATTTGACCTCTCAAGTTTAAGACTTTTAGAGGGTTGGCGATCGTTTTATTAGATCAGTTATATGAATTGAATGTTATCTGGGCAATTGACATGAAAGCGTTTTGTCATTTCACGTCTCCATGCACTTTATTTAGAGACTTAAATCAGGGCTTACAACTCCATTCATGTTAATACAGAAAGTGAGTGGAGCAGGCACTTATGTTGGTAACAACAAGATATGAAGTGAATAGAAAAGTGCCAGAAGACAATAGAGAATAAAAATTTTTTTTCGCGGCGGTGGTGGGGTTTGAACCTGCGACCTTATTGGTACGACAACTCCGCCTGGCAGGTGAGAGCGTGGCTCTACCGTGTGAGCTATCCACGAACACAAAAATATTCGTTTCAAACCCAAAGTCATTACTAGATCCCTCTCTCACCCACTTCTTGAGACCGCCGATTCGTTCGTACACCACCGTCGCGAATAATTTTGACCAGCAGTTAAGCTTAATAGCCAATATTCTCAACACAAACATATAACATAGAAACGATTGAGACATTGAGTATGCTCCGGTGTATGGGGTGAATTTTTTAATTCAGAAAAGTGAGTGGAGCAGGCACTTATGTTGGTAACAACAAGATATGAAGTGAGTAGAAAAGTGCCAGAAGACAATAGAGAATAAAATTTTTTTTACCAACATTTGTTACCAACATAAGTGCCTGCTCCACTCACTTTTCTGAATTAAAAAATTCACCCCATACACCGGAGCATACTCAATGTCTCAATCGTTTCTATGTTATATGTTTGTGATGAGAATATTGGCTATTAAGCTTAACTGCTGGTCAAAATTATTCGCGACGGTGGTGTACGAACGAATCGGCGGTCTCAAGAAGTGGGTGAGAGAGGGATCTAGTAATGACTTTGGGTTTGAAACGAATATTTTTGTGTTCGTGGATAGCTCACACGGTAGAGCCACGCTCTCACCTGCCAGGCGGAGTTGTCGTACCAATAAGGTCGCAGGTTCAAACCCCACCACCGCCGCGGAAAAAAATTTTTTATTCTCTATTGTCTTCTGGCACTTTTCTATTCACTTCATATCTTGTTGTTACCAACATAAGTGCCTGCTCCACTCACTTTTCTGAATTAAAAAATTCACCCCATACACCGGAGCATACTCAATGTCTCAATCGTTTCTATGTTATATGTTTGTGTTGAGAATATTGGCTATTAAGCTTAACTGCTGGTCAAAATTATTCGCGACGGTGGTGTACGAACGAATCGGCGGTCTCAAGAAGTGGGTGAGAGAGGGATCTAGTAATGACTTTGGGTTTGAAACGAATATTTTTGTGTTCGTGGATAGCTCACACGGTAGAGCCACGCTCTCACCTGCCAGGCGGAGTTGTCGTACCAATAAGGTCGCAGGTTCAAACCCCACCACCGCCGCGAAAAAAATTTTTTATTCTCTATTGTCTTCTGGCACTTTTCTATTCACTTCATATCTTGTTGTTACCAACATAAGTGCCTGCTCCACTCACTTTTCTGAATTAAAAAATTCACCCCATACACCGGAGCATACTCAATGTCTCAATCGTTTCTATGTTATATGTTTGTGTTGAGAATATTGGCTATTAAGCTTAACTGCTGGTCAAAATTATTCGCGACGGTGGTGTACGAACGAATCGGCGGTCTCAAGAAGTGGGTGAGAGAGGGATCTAGTAATGACTTTGGGTTTGAAACGAATATTTTTTGTTTCGTGGATAGCTCACACGGTAGAGCCACGCTCTCACCTGCCAGGCGGAGTTGTCGTACCAATAAGGTCGCAGGTTCAAACCCCACCACCGCCGCGAAAAAATTTTTTTTATTCTCTATTGTCTTCTGGCACTTTTCTATTCACTTCATATCTTGTTGTTACCAACATAAGTGCCTGCTCCACTCACTTTTCTGAATTAAAAAATTCACCCCATACACCGGAGCATACTCAATGTCTCAATCGTTTCTATGTTATATGTTTGTGTTGAGAATATTGGCTATTAAGCTTAACTGCTGGTCAAAATTATTCGCGACGGTGGTGTACGAACGAATCGGCGGTCTCTAGAAGTGGGTGAGAGAGGGATCTAGTAATGACTTTGGGTTTGAAACGAATATTTTTGTGTTCGTGGATAGCTCACACGGTAGAGCCACGCTCTCACCTGCCAGGCGGAGTTGTCGTACCAATAAGGTCGCAGGTTCAAACCCCACCACCGCCGCGAAAAAAATTTTTTATTCTCTATTGTCTTCTGGCACTTTTCTATTCACTTCATATCTTGTCATTCATGTTAATACACCTTAACTTCTTGACCCTCCCTTCCAATAATGTTGGTTGACACCTGTCTTTCGGCCAGATAATGGAACATGTTTCCGGACTGGCCCGTTTTTACCTTAACCTTAAATCTCAGCGCCAGGAGGCATAATATTATAGTGCGTGGACATTTTCCTTCCATTTCATCCTTGGCTACAGTCCTGGCCCTCTACAGGGAGAGCTATATATAATTTTCCACCATCCTTCGCCATGTTGTTTTGAGCCTTCGTTTCCCTCTCTTTCCCTCTGGAGTCCATCCCAATGCCACTGGGGAATCATTCTTTTCCGTTCTCCTCCAGACATCAGTCTATACTTCAATAATCATTCTGAATAAATTAGTTGTCGGTGTCTGTCCTACTATACTTTAACTTTAATGCTCGACCACCTAACATTAAAGTAGCCTTTTAACTGCCGTCCTCTGGGGAAAAAAAAGCAAGTTCTTATTTAAAAATTTGGCCAAAAACTCGTCCTTCAAAGATCGATTTATTTAAACAACTCCCGTAATGGCAAAAATTTTCAAACCTGGGTCTTCCGATCAAAAGGCGAGCGCCATACTACAAGATCACATTGTCGCACGTATTCGTAATTGGCGACATAATACCCGCATGACGTGGCGGATCACAAGATTTCTGTTTTTGTGCACCTCCATTTCATTATTAGGAGAATAAAAGTATCAGTTACCGACATTTCCACTCTTGCCTTTGTTTGGCATTATCAACTCCATCGCCCCCCCCCCCCTCTCTCTCTCTCTCTCTCTCTCTCTCTCTCTCTCTCTCTCTCTCTCTCGCTCTCGCTCTCTCTCTCCCTCTCTCTCTCTCTCTCTCTCTCTCTCTCTCTCTCTATCTATCGATCTATCTATCTATCTATCTCTCACTCTCTCCATCTCTCTCTCTCTGCCTCTCCCTCTCCCTCCCCCTCTCTCTATTCATCTCCACTACTACTACTACTACTACTACTACTACTACTACTACTACTACTACTACTACTACTACTACTACTACTACTACTACTACTACTACTACTACTACTACTACTACTACTCTATCATCATCATCATCATCATCATCATCATCATCATCAATCATCTCATCATCAATCGTCGTCATCATCATCATTCATCATCATCATTCATCATCATCATCATCATTATATACTACTACTACTACTACTACTACTACTACTACTACTACTACTACTACTACTACTACTACTACTACTACTACTACTACTATAGTAATAATAATAATAATATTATTATTATTATTATTATTATTATTATTATTATTATTATTATTATTATTATTATTATTATTATTATTATTATTATTATTATTATTATTATTATTACTACTATTATTATTATTTTTATTATTATTATTATTTTTATTATTTTTGTTTTTTTTAATAATTTTTTTTAGTTCTTAAATAAGATTAATTAATTAATTTTCATTATTATTTTAATTAATCCATTGAATATCATAGTGTTTACTATGATAATATGATATACCGATAAATTGACATCATACTTTTCAATAAACGATGATTTGGATACAAAAATGTATTAAGTTAGATCTCTTAAATACGCCCAATAAGAAACAGTACGTCATGAACGAGTCGTTCCTGGAAATATAAACTGCTTAATCTATTTGAGAGAGAGAAGGGTTGCCAGTTTGGCATTTTAAATGCCAGATTCCAAAAATCTGGCATTTTTGAAAACCGTTTGGCATTAGAAAAATCATTTGGCATTTGGCATTTTCATTTGGCATTTTCTTTTCTTGTATATTATACTTCAACTGACACCTTTTCTTAATTAAGTTTCATAAGAAACACGAAACAGTAAGTTTTCTTAATTGTCAATAATTATTTAACTGTTTACGTATTTACCTTTCATGTTAATGTATTTCTTTTTCATTCTTAAAGTCCAACCGTGGTGTAGTGGTTTAGCACTCCACTTAGTAGTCAGTAGGTAAAAAATTACCCCAACAGGAAATTTAGTATAATTAAAAAAAAACGAAAAAAAAAGAAAAGAAAAGAAAACACGCAAGCCACCAGGATATGATAGTAAATTGTCTATCAAAAGTGAGTAGTTTTCTTAGTGGGGGTGGGAGTCAACAGACTTTGGCATTTTTTGGAGTGTTTTGGCATTTTTTGAGTCTTCCCCTGGTATTTTGTTGAAAAATAATCTGGCAACCCTGAAAGATAGAGAGAGAGAGAGAGCAATGCCAGGAATCAGGGGTAGTTTCGGTTTCCCAAATGCAAACTTGTTATGAAAGAAATCTGAGGGTCATATTACTTCATCTGCAAGTATGACAAAAGTACTTCTTAAAAAAAGATAAACATATCCTACATCTAATCTTGATGATTCACCCTCATTGTTTATTTACTGGTTCTATACAAATGTGAGAAGTTGACTTTTTTTGTGTGGCTAAAACAACTGATCAGAACTCTTGGACTAGCTATCTATAATCCTCTAACGCTAACTTAGACTTGGTCTAAGTCTAAGTCTAAGTAAGCAAGATTGGAGTTGAAGAAGTTTAGTCCTTTGCCTTTTTTACTCTCTCTCTCTCTCTCTCTCTCTCTCTCTCTCTCTCTCTCTCTCTCTCTCTCTCTCTCTCTCTCTCTCTCTCTCTCTCTCCCTCTCGCACTACACACACACAGACACACTGACACTACACAGACGTTAACACACACACTTTCTCTTTCTCTCGTATCCCTCTTTTCCCTACCCTACCCCCCCCCTCTCTCTCTCTCTCTCTCTCTCTCTCTCTCTCTCTCTCTCCCCCTCTCTCTCTCTCTCTGTCTCTCACTCTCTCTCTCTCTCTCTCTCTCTCTCTATATATATATATATATATATATATATATATATATATATATATATATGAATATGTAACATTATAATTATAATTACATTATTAACCACATGAGATATGAAGAGAATGGGCAAATTATGGGATGTTATGGGTTTATAAAGTATTGGCAAGGGCAAAGATCACTTCATTTTAATAACGAAGTGACAATTCAGACTCGAGTCTGAATAGTCTCATGTGGCTATTTGGACTCAAATTCCAATGTGTGTGTGTGGAGTGAAACACAATGCGGCATTGAGCAGAGGGTGGAACTGAGAAAGAAACAGAAGAAAAGTTCATTAGAAATTCTGTTTTGCTCATATCAAACTGACTTGGCTCATAACCCCTGCTTCAGACTTTAGAAAGATTGTTGCCTGTCTAACACTATCAGAATATAGAATTTAAAAATAAAATTGACCTGATTTTGTGTGGACATCGCGCTGTGTTGTTTTAGCAAAGCTTTTCCTTTAGACTTTAGACCACAGTTACTTTAACTGAATTTTGTTACTTTTAAAGGGTTTTAACTCTTTTCCTTTCAATTTCTAACTGGACTTCCAATTGATCAATGATTTTGTCTTTCTTATCAAATAAAGCAGGTTTAGACGACCTTTTGACAGTTACTAGAATTGTTAATTTAATATGCATCAGTTCTATGTAATTATCAATATTTAAGATATATTTTTTTAAAACAAAAACTACACTGCCATGGAAGACTATTGAGCCTGAGTCCAAATAACCTGTTGACTGCACTTGCGCATTGGAATTTGAGTCTGAATACCCACAGGAGACTATTCAGTCTCGAGTCTGAATAGCCGCAGCCTTTTAATAATGATAATAATAATGAAAACATTAATAATATTAGTAATGATAATAATAATAATAATAGTAATAATAATAATAATAATATAATAATAATAATAATAATAATAATAATAATAATAATAATAATAATAATAATAATAATAATGATGATAATAATAATAATTATCAATTAGTTTGAAAAAACAACGTTTATTAAGAAAACCGCCATTGGAAAATGAAAACTTAAAGAAATCATTTAAAACAGTTGATTCTTTTAAACTAATTGGGCTGTGATATTTCAAAGGAAATTTCCTCCTGACTTGTGTGATCCCTTTGAACAGTCATGGCAGCCATTTTGAAAATGAGAAAGAGTTGCCAGTAGTTTTAAGTCTTAAACAAAGGAAAAGAACAATGACCTAATACAAAGGACAATTTCATCTGCATAGCACTCAAGTGGTTAAACAAAGTGTTCTAGTATTAAATTAAAATGTAACATCGACTCATTTGTCAGTTTGGTTGTAAATACATGAGATTTTTTTCATGTGAAACCAATTCTATGAATTTTTATTTGAACCTCACAGTTTTTAATAAATCGGGAGCACTTATAAATATCAAAACAGCGAGTATTTTTTGAAAATAATAACAAATGATTTTTAAACATTCAGAAGACTTGTTTTCCACCAACATTGTTAAAACGTTAAGTTATGTTAATTTATCTCTAATATTCCCACAATGATTAATGATATCCTACTTCACCATTTCTTTCATGATTTATAGCATTAACAATTCACTTTTTAATGTCTTAGATTTTAAACCAATCAGGGACAGGCCGTTCCTTCCAAACGCGATTCACTCTAAAAGGCAATTCTGTCACCGAATGGAGCAGAATGTCAGGGGGATCTGGTGGTGGTTAACATAAACAAAACAAGATGCGTGAAGAAGATGCTTTCCAGTTTATCGTTCATTTCAATTTTTTTACTAAACCTTTGAAAGCAACACCTGCTATTCTTCACTCAGGATTCTAAAATCATGTGATAAGATGTGAAGGAAACTGATGACAATAATCTCTCCATTATTTTTAAATAATTTAAAATCAAATGTTTCTGTGTCAAACAATAAAATAGAAAAAATGTTTTGTTATAATTTCATGTTTCATTGAAGATAAAATCAACCAGTTGCTGCTACAAAGTGGGTTTGATCTTTTATTTTGATCTATTAAAAAAAATATTTAAAAAGCAATAATCAGTCCATAACATGGTAAGTTGGCTAGTGAAAAACAAGAATTACCTATTGGCGTTACAAATCACTCACTTTTCGTAAGAGGAATCAGCAGAGGAGGCCAAATAGCTTTGTTTCTATGTATCATTGATTATTTTTTTATATTCATTCTGTTTGTTTTTTCTCTTTTTACCTGGTTAAAAAGATACTTTTTCATGTGGACCTTGTGTTTCCATAAATGACAATGATTACAACCATTTTTTACTGTCTGATGTTTTCTCATTTTTTGTTTCTTCAACATGACCTTTTTTTGTCCTCAGATTTAGATTTTAATACAAAGATGTCAAGTGTAAGAGGCTCCCATCTACCCAGATTGCTTTCAAAAAGTGATTTTTACACGAACAGTTTAGCTGTGCCTTTAATTATACCTTACGCTGTCACTGATCGTAAATTCTGCATTAAATTACAAAACTCCTCTAATCAATTCAAACACAATGCAAGACATCAATTTTGTTCATCATTCAGTCATCTGGCAATGAAAGAGAATAAACCATTAAAAAATCCATTGTTGTTGATTGGTAAAAAAAATGACAATCATAAAAGGGCAATAGCAAATAGAATTAACTCACAGATTAATCATAAACAGATAAGCCAGTTCAGTACCAAAGGAATTGTCAGTGTTAAGCATGGCTGTTTACATGGAGTCAAGGATCGATTTAATGGAGTATGGGTTGATCTCAGTCAGTCTACGGGAGTTGAAAATCCAGAGAGTATGACAGAGGAGGTTTTCGAGAACTTGCTATCAAGTAAGTAAATCATTTATGATTTCAAATATCAGTAATGCGGGCAAAACAAAACAATAATATATGGGCTGACCTTTGACACATTGTAATTCTAAAATCATTGGTAGAATAATTGCTGTGAAACATTTTAACGACAAACAAACAACTTTTGAACAGTTCTGTATCAGAAACATGTTAATATGTATAGAAATATATGATGACAATTTTCGTGAGACAAGTCCTCCAAATTGCTATATTATCCCTATCAATCAAATTTTTCTTTTCTATGTTATTTAAATTAATTGTAATAAAATATTATTTAAAAATAGTTAAAACATTTATAATTTAGTTTTATACAGATCGCGACAGAAAAAGGAGAATCACCTATGACTATTTCTTCAATACCTGTTTTCATAATATTTTAGATAGGGACAAAGTCACAGGTATTTAAATACATAAAGAAAAATATAACATAAACAAAAGTGCAAATATAATATGGACATATAGTATGGACTCCAATAGATATTTTTATTTGGTTGTCAAATTATGTATATCCTTGTAGTTTTTGAGCAAGAGTTTATCCTTGTCTCTTTTGAGTGAAATGTACAGTCACAATTATAGCCACCGTTTAGATAAGATGTTTGTCTAGTACAAGTAACTGTCTTGTCAGATCTGAACCATATCTGGCCATACATCTATTTTTGATACCATGGTCAATCACCTTATTTTGCCAAACAACAGCTATATTATAAGTTTATAACTGTTATCCAGAGTTTCAAACCAGTGTCATATAGAAGTGCTTTAACATTTAAACTAAATTTGTAGCCAAAAATATTGTAATGTGTTGCATTTATTTATTTTATTGAAGATAAAGTGTATAATTTCGTGATTTAAAGAAAAACTAGAATTTCATATTTCTAATCATTTTGTCCCTAAATTCACTTTTCAACATCTGGTCCAACCCATTACAATATCAGATTGAGGCGATGGTTCATAATTCAGTGAAAAAAATTGAAATGTATGTCTATTATTCATCTATACCAGCTGACAATTTTAATTTTCTATTTTTTTTTTAATTTTTTTTTTTTAATCTCATCTGAAGACTCATTGAATATTTGGAAATCAGAAAATGTGAGTAGTGTGTGGATTAAAGTTCCCATTGCCTTGAGTCATGTCATTAGTGTAGCCAGTCATTATCAGTTCGAATACCACCATGCTGAGGGGAAGAGAGCTGTCCTGTGTTTATGGATGGATGGATCGACAGAAAGTAGAATTCCAAGGTTCGCCACCCATCAGATTGGAGTTTCTGGTGAGTGTTTATGTACAGGAAAAACAATCTGAATAATATTTAATGTGTTTTCTGTTCATTATTATCACTGTGACGTATCATCTCTGTTATGTAATATTATGGCAAGTGATATAACACATATTATATGCACAGGCACTACATTCACAGGATTGTTCATAATTATTATATAGAGATTGTGAATTCCAATAACTGAAATTGGTAGATGAACAGGGTAATAATAAAATGCAATTCCCTTTATTAATCCTACAGGGACATTTGTCTCTAGGGTCTATTCTAATGGAAGATGAATAACCCAGGCGTCAGGCACATTCAACACCTCTAACTAGGGCATAGTGACATGCTCATTCAAGGCCACACAACACAGTGGGTATTCGAATTCGGTACCTTATGGGAATGAAGCAAAGACTTGTACTGCTGAGCCACGCTGCTCCCTAAGAGCACTCTATCACAATCAAAATGATTGATTTTGGTGCTAGCTTGAGTCACGATTTGATTGGGTTTTTATGTTGTTTTTTTTTGTTTTGTTCTGAATTCTCTGGTCATCCTACAGTGATTGGGTAGCAGGATATGTATGATCTTGTGTTTTGTACTTTGTGACTTCTTCATCTTCTTCTTCTTCTTCTTCTTCTTCTTCTTCTTCTTCTTCTTCTTCTTCTTCTTCTTCTTCTTCTTCTTCTTCTTCTTCTTCTTCTTCTTCTTCTTCTTCTTCTTCTTCTTCTTCTTCTTCTTCTTCCTCCTAGAGAAAAATAAGATTTTAAAAAAATATATGAGGGAACTTTCAAATTATTTGAATACAAACTATGTGATTGAGAAAATTTAATAATATTATCCATGAGTTCGATATTTTTATTGGAAAACAAATAAGTGATCCAGAACTATTAGCAACGTTAACATATTCCCATTTACTATATTTAGAAATTAAGGGGCATAATTCATTCATTTAATTGTGTGATAGACCTATAATCTGGGTTATGTCTCTTTAGTTATATCGGCGAGTTGGTACTTGATCTCCATAGTTATAGTACCTGGTATTACTGAAATATTGCTTGTCTTGTCCTCTTAAACCACAAAGAAAATTTGCACAATTCATCACATTACAAGGACTTAAAACATCTTAATATATTTAAGGATTAGTTTTTTTTTTAAGCTTTAAGGCTCAAAGAACGGGAAATTATCCCAGCTATCTGAGACGTTAAACAGACAATGATAATTGTTTCTTGCTATCAAATGGAAAAGAGCACCATAAAGTACTTTCTTTGACTCTCATTTACCCAGCTGACGGATGGGTGGAAGGATCAGGAAGAGATCTTGACTGCACATGGATTTTATTCTGATGCCTTTGCTTATGAAATGAGTGCTCTTTGCTTTATGAATGGATTTATTACATTACAATACACTGTCGACCAAGATTGGCTCACGTACAAATCTTTTAGTGCTAAAATGTTGGGCTCCAGTGTTTCCTATTTCATATTTTGATGCAGTGCTATTTTCGATATGCAAAGTCCCGATAACTGAATTGGTAGAGCACTCAACATAAAACTTCAGAGACTGGTTTCTGTACTAGATAAAGTTAAGGCATATTTCTCACCCTTCTGCTTTCCTATCAGTGATAAGACTAAGTTGCCAGCTCCCATTTTTCTGTCCCCCCCCCCCCCCCACCCCCATTTATAAAAAAGAAATCTTGTTGTTTCATTGATAATTTAATGATTTAAAACAACTTACATGACAAATCTGAAAATTTTATTAAATATTTGTTCATGGAATATTTCCATTTAAGTTCATAACAAAGGCTCCAAATTCTAAATGTGTCCTTATTTGAATGATCAAGCTAATGTGTGATCCGCTACCTCAAAGTGATATTATGTCGAGATGAACTAGGTGCAGAAAATTGATTTTTAACACTGCAATAAATATAAAACTTGGGTTTGATTTATATTCTTTAGTTTGAAGAGCAAATACAGTTTCTTACATTGCAGAAGAGCCAAAGCTCGTTTTTGCAACATTTAAATTGTAAATTTAATGATCCCGACATTATACCACTTTGAGACAATGGGTCACATATTCGTATGTTTAAAAAGAAAAAAGCTAGAGCATTTATAAAGTGCAAGGTCCACTTACAAAAGTGCTCAAAACGCTTTTCAAGGGGTTCGTAGCTAACTACAACACTTAACATGTAGGATGAGACATGACCCCTGTTAGTCGATATTACATTTTTTTCCAACAGACAACACTGTTAACGGCCAGTTACTAATTTTACAGCCGAGTACAATGAGAGAATACGGGTAAATAGCCTTTGCCGGGAACTCAACTATGCACCGCTCAGAGGCGACAGTCGGACAACTAGACCACTTAGTCACACAATGTAAAATGGAGGCCAGTTGTCAGAGTAAATTTGATATATTTGAAAAAAAAAAAAGGGGGGGGGGGGGGTTATTTTGGAATAAAAAACCAATAATCCTGATTTTAATTAAAAATGCAGAATTTTAGGAATCAATTCTATTTTACTGCCATCATGGGTAGGCAGCTCTGAATTTGTGTAGCTGTGTCCAATAGATCCATCAACAAAACAAAAAACAGATGTAAACTAGACAAATATCTTATTGGAAGGATAGCAAGAAATTATTCGTTTCTGTTTGATATCCCAGAGAATGGAATTAATTCCAGCTCTACGAGTCCCTACAAAATGATACAGGACGTTATGAGACTTGTTAGCAGGTCTTTCAAGCCAAGACGTAGCAGGTTTGGAACAATGATGATGCAAAAAAAAAAAAATATATATGTGTGTATATATATGGGTGTATATATATATATATATGTGTGTATATATATATGTGTGTATATATATATATATTGTATATATATATATATATATATATATATATATATATATATATATATATATATATATATATATATATATATATATATATATTATATATATATTTATATATATATTATATATTATTATTGTATGTCTTTTATTTTTTAATGCAATAAAAGAGTACAATTCTGTTCCCAGGTGTGGTCATCAATGAAAACAATCGTGAGGTTTTAGTAGTGAAAGACAAGAATAAAAAAGTAAGAAATGATGACATTTTTATAAATGTTTTTATAATTAAAACTGATTATTCTCTAGACTTCTTTAGATCATGAAAACATCAATATCCAGTGTTTGAAAAAGAAATGAGAATAACTTTTTATCAATTTGTAAGAATACAACAAAGATTTTTCTTTTCTTTTTTTTTTTTTTTTTACCAGATGTTTGAGATTAGTTTTGGACAAAAGTTTTACATACATTGAAAATCGTGTACCGCATCACAGTTGCCATTGAAACAGATTGCAATGTCTTTGTCATAGTGTAAACATATTTGGTTTTGAACTCATGACTCGTGTCGTGTTGTCTTAGAAAATTGCAATTAAAGCCTTCATTTCACGAATGGCATAAAGTCTTTTTGTTTTATTGTGTGACTATGCGGTCTCGTAGTATGACACTCACTTTGGATTGGAAGGTCCAGGGTTGGAATCCTGCTCTGAGTGGAACATAGTGGAGTCCTTGGAAAAGGCTCTTTACTCACATTCTCTCACCGTACTCATGTGTAAAAAAGAGTACCTGGATTTTATTGGCTTTGTTTCTGTTCGAAAATATATAATATTGCCTATCATGTCTCATCCTACTTGTTAAGCACTGCTGTTGGCTTGGGACCTCGTGTAAAGCACTTTGAGCCTGTATAGTGGATGCACTATGTAAATGCTCAATATTTTGTTGTTTTGTTTTTTATCTGATCCTTAAAGTTTTCTAATTGTTATTTAGAGGTAGTTTAGTCGTATATTAAGCAATCTTTTTTTTTTTTTTAACGACACATTATAAGTTATGATTTAACTTTAAAATTTTAACTCAGTGTTCTAGATCATTGATTTTTCTAAAACATGATTGTAACAAAATCATTCATTTGTCATTGATAGAACAAAGTCCTATAGAATGTTAACAGATCGTTATTTTGGCCAATTTCCCCCCCCATCATTCGCAGTGGCCTGGCGATTAAGGATTTGACTTCACCCTAGCCACCCTCCTCTTTTTCAAATGTGACTTCGAGGGGTCTAGGGTGCTCACATATCAGACGATTGTAGTGATTTATACAAAATCCTAATGTATGAAAGTTGAACTACTGTGAGACCTCGTCAGTAAATATCACATCACTCAAGTCAGAGTTTTTGTCGTCCTATAAACACTTACGCGTGCCTTTGTTTTTTCTTTGTTTGTTTTTTTTATTTTTGGTGTGATAATTGAGTCATATTTGGGAATTCCCATTCAGTATTCTTGTTTATAACAGACTCATTACTGAAAAATTGCACGTGAATTAATAAAAGCTAAAAGAATAAAATATTGGTAAAAAAAATTTTCTGTGAAAGCAAACACAAAAAAATCCCCCAAAATAATCAGAAACATAATGATAAAGAAAACAGATTAATCTGTTTACTTTGTCAATTTCTTTTTCTTATTTTTTTTTTGTTTATAGCACTTGTACCATTGAAATCTAATGCGGAACAAAGCATGTGCCTTTCACTCTAAATACATTTGCCTGTACTTCCGGTGTATTAAATGGACTTTCTTGACTAAGTGTGATGTCTATTATATCATGATATATAGAATCCGTGTTTGAATTTATTTATTTATTCATTCATTTATTTCTCTGATGTTGCACTTATTTCTTTGATGTTTCATTTATTTCTTTGATGTTTCATTTATTTATTTATTTATTTATTTATTTATTTATTTATTTATCGATCTATTTATATGTGAATTCATTTATCTATTTGTTTGTTTATTTATTTATTTGTTCATTTATTTATTTATCTTAATTATTATTTTTTGTATTGTGCCTAACACAAATGAAATAATGTATTCATACAGCATATCTCATTCATAAACGTTTAGAACAACCCACTTATTACAAACCATTGATGGTTTAAAAAAAAAATCTTCATATTTTTCAGTACAATGTTTGGAAGTTCCCCGGGGGATTGTCAGATCTAGGAGAAGATATAGGTGAGGCTAATTAATCACTAGAAATTGTCACTTCCAGAAAAGAAAAAAAAAAAGGAGAGAAAAAAATCAGGGGGCGTGTAGTTGGCGCCTATGTTGAGATGATAAAGCAGATAATATGTTCATAAGTCATCTCTTTAATGAGGATGACTCAGCTTCTTAAAACTAAATTACCTTCATTAAGTTATGGTGGCCTTGGGAAGTTGGGTAACCCTGGTGTTATAGGGTACTGAAAAGTAAGGGTGGGTGGGTGAGGGGGGG
>NC_088363.1:78222595-78285095 GCF_034508935.2 Berghia stephanieae
CCTCAAAATGTCGGGTTTCCGGTGTTATATACCTGGTAATGAAACTTTATTATAGTAGTGCCCGGTAACGAAATTAGAGCGCATTCTCAAAGTGGACAACTGTCCTTATGGTCATTTTATACATTTAATATTTGGACCACCAATGTCAAGTTGTAGTCTAAATGACATTATATGACTGAGGAGAAAAAAGACATTGCAATAACATGCGTGGTTCGAATCCCATTTTCTACTTCTTCCCCCCCCCCCCCCCCCCCCCCCCCCCCCCCCCCCCCACATTTCTTTAGCGTAAAGCGTAACACTTTATAACGTACTTATTGCAGTGCTGTACTGCCGCGGGTTCAAAAGTATCCCGAAGTAGACCTCAAAAAGAGCTGGGTGACGTCAATTTCGTTCCTTCTATATTACCAGAATTACTTGTTATAAGTAATCCTCACTCGTCGTGTCTGTGTGTGTGTATATATGTGTTTGTGTGCCTGTGTGTGTGTGTGTGTGTGAGTGAGTGAGAGAGAGAGAGAGAGAGAGAGAGAGAGCATTCATTTCATCTCGCACATCGCACTTGGTACTGTTTTGCATTATTTAAATCCTCCCTCGCGATTAAAATACTAATGAATAGTAAAAATAACCGAAGGACTTTAAGCTAGACAATTTATTATTATTTTTATGATCTAGTCACCACTCCAGTACCGTTTGGTTTGTGTATATTCCATATCCTCTCGTCGGGGTAATTGTTGATTTTTTTCGGGGCGGTCATGATTACTCATAAACATGGAAACCATTGAATGTTGCACGCGCAAGGGTAATTTTGCCAACTACATCCATTCATAATAGTAATCTATATATTTATTCGCACCCTATTTTTGGACCACATCTGGGGGTTATACTCGTAGTTTATAATAAACCCAATGACTGTTGAAGGGTTATTACTCACAATACAAACACGACGAGTAGACTAGTTTCTCGTCATCACGTCAGCAATAGTCTTCAACAGTCGTAACGTCACTTCCTTCCAAATCACGCATCGTAACTTAGTAACACTGGCTCTAAACTATCTGAACAATAGCGGACACTCGTATGAAATATTTCTCCGGCGAGCATGAAAGCGTATCCAGAGGAAAAAAAAACACATAAATTTGATCATGTTTTGACTTTTACACATTCTGACCAGAAGGCATATGAAAAGTTCTAGCCAGCACGAAGAATAAAAAGTAATGATTTTCTTTGTTTAGAACCAAGATGGTCGCCGTTGCCGGGCGGCGTGACATCAGACTACTGAATCCAATTACGCATACTCTACAAGAATACTAAGGCCTTTCTTGATACTTTCCTGGGGTCTTTTTACTGGAGTCAACGCCAGGCTGAACTAGGGTGAGACTTTTAGATAGTATCAGACTTAAAGCACAGATTTAGTGATATTATTAGATCTGGAGACTAAATCCATGAGTGATCTGTTGACGATCCCATCTTTTTGTCATGTAATATCGCCCAACAGTCGTCTAGTTCTATATGTTACGCGTTGCTGTTAGTCAGGGACCCTTTATAGAGCGCTTTGAGCATGTTTAGTGGATACTGCGCTATATAAAATCTCAAATTTTAAAACAAATTTTTTTTTAATTAATGCAATTGAATGCACTTTAAAGTGTTGCAACCGACGAAAAATACCGAAAAATGTTACTCAGTGAATTTTTTTTAACCGCAAAGAACTTGTCATGTATCGTTCAATAAGAAAATCATATTTTATTTATTCAATTTTTAAATTTTGCTAAACGTTGCATATTTACTTGTAATCAATTGTCTCGATATGGTTGTCTGTAGGGATGAATCCGATGCCTAACATTGAATTTTAAACTAAACTTTATAAATTTGACGGAAAATTATAAGGCTCTCATTAAGAAGGGTGAGTTTTATTTCTCACTTTAAAAAAATGAGTGAAAAGAAAAAAAACAAAAACAAAATAAAACTCTATAATCCTATAATCCATAACACCAGATTAACGCAATGAGTCACATTTAACATGCTCTTGTAATGTTTGATAGATAAGTTTTGCTTGAACCTATCAATGATTGGACAGCATGGGACAGCGCTACGGTCTTTGCTTCGTATCCAAACGTACCGAGTTCGAATACCCGCTGCGTTGTATGGCCTTGAGCAAGTCACCTCGCCCTAGCTCAAGTTTTTGCGGCTATTTCGTCTAGTGGTATAACCCTCGCCTTCGGATCGGAAGGTCCAAGTTTCAAGACCCGCTCTGAGCGGCACGTAGTTGTGTCCTTGGAGAAAGCTATCTACTCACATTCTCTCACCATACCTGGTGTAAAATGAATACCTGGCTGTTAACAGCGTTGTGTCTGAAAAAATATGTTATATCGCCTAACAGACTTCATGTCTCGTCCTACATGTTAAGTGTTGCTGTTGGCTAGGGACCCCTTGTAATGCGATTTGAGCACATTTAGTGGATATTGCGCTATATTGGAAAAACTCGTTTGCAGCGCTGCACTGCGGCTGACGCCTGGGTTATTCCAGTGGTCCCTTGGAATAGACCCTAAAGACAAGTTTCCCCTATGCGATGAATAAAAGAAATTTTTATTTATTATTTATTTATTTAAATAGCTTCCAAGTCATCATAGCTGGGACCCACGAGTAGATGCTACATGTACGTAGGCTGGAGGCTTTTGCTGTTTTCATGATAAAACGACGGGAAATAACGAGGCAATTTAAATAGGTCTATGCCGACGCGTGCATATATGCAGGATTGACACCCTGTCATGGTCTCAAGTGAGTAAAGAGCTACTCGACTATGCATAAAGATATATGTAGAATGAGGCCCCAGAATTTACTAGTTACTATAAATGAAAAACAATTAACGATTTGTTTACAATGAAATAAAAATAATGATGAAATTTAATTAAAAGAGATAAACAGTGATCGTGGCAGTTACAAATAGAGATATGAATATTTTACGTAACTTATGATAATATGTCAGGTTCGTAAGTTTACGTTTCCAGGCAGTTGATGGGCTTGGATGATCTATTCCTCTGATAACAGGATCGGACTCGTAAAATTCCACTTCCAGGCAATTGGTAAGAGGTTATTGTGTAGTCCTTTGACAGCGGGCTCGGGTTTGATCTTTGAAGATTATACAATCAAAGTTAAAAGCTCCGGCGTCTTAATGGTGTAGATATAATATCTACAAAGTCCCAAAAGATAAAAATCTTACAGTATATAGAAGGAATAGAACGACTGGCCGTCCGGCATAGATTGTGGAGAGAAAGTGAGTGTCGAATGTTAGACCTATCAGCTTTTATAATAAGTGGCTACGTGACAGAATGTAGAACGAAAAGTATTCACTAATTAGAAATTAATTCGAGGGAAGGCTATAAAAGGAAAGACGATCTAATATTAGAAGGTAAAGTTTATCTAAGCCTACCGAAATATAACTGGAGTGAGATGAATTCAGTTCTTAATAAAATAAAATTTAATAAGATAATTGTGAACAACCTTTACTGTGACACCCCCACCCACGTTTAAAATATACTCTTTAACCATTATGGGAAAGATAGATTTTACAAACGGAAGTAAATTTACTATCATGATACTCTAGCATTAATCCATTGTTATGATTTGTGCTACAATTAAATTATTTATTAACTAGACATGGAAATGTTTATATTAACGTAGGTATATGAATGGGTGACAATAACAATGAAAGATTGTGATTACAAATCATTGTGATAAACAACATGATGGCAATGTGATTACAAATCATTGTGATAAACAATAGTGATGGCAATGAAGCATGATTTAAGTCGATGATATGAAATGAATGAAAATGTAAATGGAATATTGACATTTCAATTATTAATCATAAATGAGTGAAAATTCATAACAATAATAGATAAAGAGAAGATTTCCCAAATCATGAATGGGTATGGTATATATATCCAAACAATACTCAATGTTACATTAAGTTGGGTCATCATGTTTACAAATAAAATTATCGAATTTGTGCGTTCTGATTTGGCATAGTTTGCGAGGTAACTAACAGTATGCATGGGAGGTTAAGTTATACCCTTCTCACGTGTTTACACTAATCGAGAAAGTAGGTCGGCGTGAATATTTTCACAGCCTGGTATGTGAGAGATACTGAAAGTGTAATTTTGCAAAAATAGACTCCACCTTAGTACTCTACTATTATTCATTTTGTTATTTCTTATGTACGTGAGTGGTTTATGGTCCGTTTCGACCACAAACTCTTTTAGCAGTAGATATCTGCTGAATGTCTTTAAAGCAAAGACGATGGCCAGTCCTTCACGCTCTATTACAGAGTATCGTGATTCTCTGTCCAATAATTTTCTGCTTGCATATAAGCAAGGCATTAGAGTTCCCTCATGTTCCTGTAATAGTACACCTGCGATGCCCTTATCAGACGCGTCAGTTCTTACAACAAATTCTTTTGATATGTCGGGTAATTTAAGAATTGGTTCTGAACAGAGTAATGCCTTTAATTGGTTAAAGCTATTCTGACACACTTCTGTCCAAACAATTTTGTTCGGTGACCCATTCTTTGTCAGATTTGTTAGCGGTGTCGCGATGTGCGCGAAGTTGTAAATGTATTTCCTGTAAAAATTTAGGAGCCCAAGTACTTTGCGTACTTCTTTTTTTGTCTTAGGTGGTTGCAATTGTGCGTTTTTTGTTTGTTTTTCTGTCTCGGGTGTCTGTGTCCCATGACCAACGGTATGATCAATCCTGCATTTGAAGCTTCGATATTAGTAAACATAGGTTGCGACACTGCGTCTCTATCAAAATACTTTTTTATCATATTTGCATGGAATGTCTTTGTTGTGTTGTTAATTTTAATCTCGTAATTAACATTAGATTTTACTGCTGTTATTTTGAATGGTCCTTTCCATGTAGCTAAAAGTTTACTCGAGTCATCGGGTAAGAGTATTAGTACTTTGTCACCAATCTCAAATTTTCTTGACTTGCTTTTTCGATCGGAGTATTCCTTGTATTTCTCTGCTTTTTTAGTGACGGATTCCTGTGCTAGCTTACACGTGTCCTCTATTCTGTCTTTCAGGTTTCTTACATATTCGTAAGCAAACATAATTTCGTTATTGTCCTCCTCATTCCCTTTACAAATGTCGGCTACTATATTGATCGGGCCGCGAGGTGATCGTCCATACATCAACTCAAATGGGGAGTAGCCTGTAGATTCTTGGGGTATTTCTCTATATGCAAATAGGATTGCTGGTAAGTATCTGTCCCAATCATCTGGTTTTTCTGCTGACACTTTTCTTAACATATTCTTTAGAGTGCCATTAAATCTTTCACAAAGACCATTTGCTTGGGGGTGGTAGGGAGTTGTGAATGAGTGTTGGATTCCCATGAGTTTCATGGTTTCATGCATCATATGTGATGTAAATTGGGGTCCATTGTCCGACAGTATCTCATTTGGTATGCCTATTCTAGTAAAAATTGTCATCAATGCTTCAGCTATGTGATCCGATGTAGTTGATTTCAATGCTATCGCTTCTGGCCACCTGGTTGCGTAATCGACTAGTGTTAGTATGTGTGTATGGTTTCTATCTGATTTTGTTAAAGGGCCTATAATGTCAATTGCAACTTTTTGAAAAACTTTTTCAATAACTGGGGTTGTCTCTAATGGCAATCTCGGTATTCTGCCTTTTGCGACTCTTCTTTGGCATGTGTCACACGATTTCACATATTCTCGGACGTCTTTAGTAATTCCAGGCCATGTGAAATTCTCGGATATTCTCTTCAATGTGGAAGAGCTCCCAAGATGTCCAGAAGTTATTGAATCGTGCGCTATTCCAAGGATTTTGTTTCTGTAAATACTCGGCGTGACCAGTTGTTTAGCTATTTTGTTTCTTTTCCTATGTAACCTGAACAGAATATCTTTTTCAATGATGTATTCAACTTTTGATTTCGTCCCTTTGTTTGCGATATTGAAATATGATGTTAAAGTCGGGTCCTTTTTCTGTTCTTCAATGAACGTGTTCCTGTCAAATTGTTCTGGTTCAAGAGAAATAGTCATTGGCTTCTCTGTTGTCTTAGTCATCTTTCTTGTTTCTGCTAGACAAGCTGTTTCTTGGGTTAATGACCATTCTTTTACATCTGTTGGTTGTCTTTAAGACCTTTTATATTGCCAACAATAACATCAGCGACGGGGTTGGGAAGTATACAGCATTCCACTATTCCTGTATAGTATGGGGTTTCTATGTACACATTAGCTGTTTCAAAGGTTTCGACTGTGCCACTGAATGTGATGCATTGTACCGTTTTTCCAGTTTTGTCTTCGTCATTGATCAAAGATGCTTTTATTCCTACTGTACTGCATCCTGTGTTCTCAATATTTTGCAATCAGTTCCATTAGCTTTGCCTTCACAAAAAAATAGCGATCCTGACTTGTGAGTTTGTGTTAAAAGTGACATACCTTTCACGCAATACACATTTATATTTTCTCCTGACATTACTCGTGTCTGATTATTTACACTGGTTTGGAGTGATGCATTTGCAGTTTCTTTCGGATATCCCACGATTTTGTAACATTTGTCTGCTGTGTGGCCTTTCATTCCACAATATTGACATTTAATTATAGGTTTGTTGGTTTTCTTATACTCAGTATTATTGTCAGTGCTATTTCTTGTTTTGTTTTGATAGGGTCGGCTATGGTCTCTATTGAACTGTTTGTTCCATGGTTTGTTACTATGGTCATCCTGTTTCACTTGCGTGTTCCGAGTGATTGATCGGCTCGTTCTATTTGAGTACTGAACTTTAGGTGTACCTGGACTCTGAGCAGCAGCAGCGTAGTATGGTTCCTTCAATGTTCTGCTAAGGGGTGTCAATGGATGTGCGCTGTTAAAGTTTTCTGCGTAGATTTTTAATTTGTCCAAGTTTTCTGGCTTTCTCTCTTTAAAGAATGCGACTAAATCTGGGTTGCAAGCTTGATAGATTCGATTCTTCAGCGTGAGATAGTAAAGGCCTGCAAAGTCGTCTTGTTTTACGTTTGCCAACTCAAGCCACCGATTTAGAAATTGAGTAATTCGGTTCACGAATGTATTAAAGTCTTCTCCACTTTCCGGTTTTGCAGTGTGAAACCTTTCCTGGTAACCATCTTCCGTTAATCTAAATCTTTTTAGTAGAGCGTCTTTAATTTTACCATAGTCATCTGCATCTTCAGTTGTTAAGGTATAGAAAACTTTTAGCGGTTCTCCGGATAAGCAGTTAATCAAGGCTGTGGCCCATTTGCTTTCTGGCCAACGATAACCTTTAGCCTGAACTTCGAATCGGTGTAAGAAGGATTCTAGACAGTCTGAGCGTTCATCGTATGTTGGCATGCGTGGAAGTTTCACGAAAAATTCATCACTATTATTATGTTTTCTTTCATGACCGGTTTTTGTTTTTTCAATTTCCAGCATCATTTGGGTCCTTTTGGTTTCTTCTTCTGCTAAAGCTATTTGTCTTTTTAGTTCCCTTTCTTGGACTCTTTCTTCTCGTTCTTCTCTACGTATTCTTTCTTCATGTTCTTTTTCTTCTCTACGAATTCTTTCTTCATTTTCTTCTCTACGAATTCTTTCTTCATTTTCTTCTCTACGAATTCTTTCTTCATTTTCTCTTCGCACCATGAAAATATCCTTTCCTGGGGTATTTCTAAGTCCTTTGCGAGACTTAAGTATCTTTTATATGCTTCCATTTTTGCAATAAATTAGTTACGATGTTTTATATATATTATATTGACAGGATACTGTTACTGAATGTTTTATTTATTTACACTTACTGGAATTAACTGTTCTATTTTTAGAAATCTCTCTCTCTTATTTCAACTTATTATGTATGTTGAATTTGATGCCTTTTATCGTTATATCTTATAAAGCAATGTGTCAATACAATGCGGAGTTATTATGACTTGTGTCAATAACAATGTGTCAATCGCGTGTACTCTAAACTATGTTACTACGAAAAATGTATCACCAATGTGTGTGACTCGTCGTTAGTTTGTGTACAATTATTCGCAATGACGCTAATATACTAGAGTGTGATAACAATAATAGGATGCCAAAATAATCCCAAGTTATCTATCACTAAATATAACACGACGGCTAGTAGACTCCTTTTATTATTATTTAGTTTTTAAAGACTCACTTTTCAGAACATAATATATAAGTGGTTTTCGGTAACAGTAATATGCCAAAAATGCATTTAAAACAAATCACTATGCAAAACAAATCACGATGTCTATAGTTACTATGTGATGCCCAACTCATGTAAAAGAGAATAATGAAGGATATATTTACCAACTCAGTTCGTGGCTGGGACCTCTCTCTTGTTCAATGGTTGTTCAACAATTGTAATTAGGCATTGAAGAGTGTTTAACAGTGATGTCTGAAATACAAAACAATAAAATATCGTAAGATTTACAATAGTTACAAAATGTGTTCACAACACTGAGTGATTGGTTGATAGGTGAATAAATCGTTATGGAATGTAAACATATTGAAAACAATTCATGAATGAGGCAAACAACAAAATGAAATGAGTGATATAATAACAAAGTGGACAAGGAATGAATGAATGAATGAAAAACTGAGTGAATAAATGAATGAATGAATGGATAATGTATGAATGAAAGAATGAAGGGAGGAATAAATGTATGAATGATTGGATAAATGAGTGAATAAACGAATGAATGGATGAATGAATGAATGAGTGAATAAATAAATGAATGAACAATGAATGAATGAATGATTTATAAATGAATAAATGGATGAAGGAATGAATCAATAAAATGCTATTCAATTTGAATGAAAGAATGAATGGATAAATTGCTATTCCATTTAAATGAAGAAATGAAAAAGAAAAAAAAAATTAATCCTGTAAATAGGGAGTTCAATTAAATATGATCAAGTGGGGCAATTAAGAGTTTTACAATTTAAACTTTAAAGTTAGATGAAATAGATATAAGTAACTAAATAAATTCAATTCTTTATATGTGTCCCCTCCAAAATGTCATGGTCTCAAGTGAGTAAAGAGCTACTCGACTATGCATAAAGATATATGTAGAATGAGGCCCAGAATTTACTAGTTACTATAAATGAAAAACAATTAACGATTTGTTTACAATGAAATAAAAATAATGATGAAATTTAATTAAAAGAGATAAACAGTGATCGTGGCAGTTACAAATAGAGATATGAATATTTTACGTAACTTATGATAATATGTCAGGTTCGTAAGTTTACGTTTCCAGGCAGTTGATGGGCTTGGATGATCTATTCCTCTGATAACAGGATCGGACTCGTAAAATTCCACTTCCAGGCAATTGGTAAGAGGTTATTGTGTAGTCCTTTGACAGCGGGCTCGGGTTTGATCCTTGAAGATTATACAATCAAAGTTAAAAGCTCCGGCGTCTTAATGGTGTAGATATAATATCTACAAAGTCCCAAAAGATAAAAATCTTACAGTATATAGAAGGAATAGAACGACTGGCCGTCCGGCATAGATTGTGGAGAGAAAGTGAGTGTCGAATGTTAGACCTATCAGCTTTTATAATAAGTGGCTACGTGACAGAATGTAGAACGAAAAGTATTCACTAATTAGAAATTAATTCGAGGGAAGGCTATAAAAGGAAAGACGATCTAATATTAGAAGGTAAAGTTTATCTAAGCCTACCGAAATATAACTGGAGTGAGATGAATTCAGTTCTTAATAAAATAAAATTTAATAAGATAATTGTGAACAACCTTTACTGTGACACACCCGAACGCTGTTATGGGCCTAATTTAACATTGTTGTAATGGACAATATTTTGCGTCATTTTTGGAGATTTCCATTACAACAATCAACAATGAGCCCATAATGAATTGGGTTATCAGACCTATAAATAAGTGCACGTCGGTCTATGCGTAATTTGTTTGTTTAAGGTATGAAGCGTTAAATTTCGTTGCGTTTTAAATCAGAGTGTGATTTTTAAAAAAAATATCCTGTTATAACTCAATCCGGCAACTCCTCAACTTCGTCGGCATTAAAAGATGTTTACTCACTTGTCTTATGCATGACTCACGAGGCAATCAACACGACTTATATCCACAAGTTTTCTTGTCAAGCTGTCTGAACTGTATTAATTCTTTATCAACGCCTCCTTCTCCGCTGCTGTTGCTGATGTTGTTATTTCCTATTTTGACAAGAAGATGGGGCAATAGATACTCTACTACTGTCCCGGTTGGGGGTGGGGGGGGGGGGGGCAGGCACTGGAAGAGGTAATCTTGTAGCTATAAGGCCCATGGGGCCGGTATTGAAATGTGTGTATGTTGCATTAAATGGATGGCGAAACAAACCCCGAGCATTTATATAGAGCAAGGTTAAAAATAACGTGATCAAAGCGCTTTACTTTACAATGGTTATATTGGTTTGGTAATCTATCACACAGTATTTTCCGCCAGATCAAATTTACTCAAGTTACCTGAATCGAACTGAGTGGACACATAGGTAAGAAATAACACCGGTTTCACCAGGATTCGTCTGATTATTCATTAGATCAAATTATCACCTTTGTTAATTTTCTATATTCTTTTTTATTGTTGTTGATGAAAGGACAATTCAATAAATCACGTTGAGGCGAGTCCTTTATGTCTTGATCGAAAGGTCGTGGGTTTGAATCCCAATATTATAAGCACTACAATTCGTGCTCGTATCAACAGAGATTTAACTATATTAATATTACAAACTTTAACACGGAAGTGCCGTCTTGGAAATGAACTGTTTTGTTTAGAAAATAGCGTTGACAATTTTGTTGAGCCTTAATCATCCTATGGTTTCATCGAGCGTCGATCATACGATTAAAGCTGCAATGAAATATACTTTTCTTCATATTTTGCAAGCTTCGATTTTCATATGCTTCATGTATGATTTGATACAAACTCTAGAAAAAAATGGCATGTGGTTTTGCCTCCTCGGGTTGTCAAAATGGCAAAGTTATTGGGTTGGACACTCGATCACACTGGTTTTGTTTATAGGTCCGATGAGCGCAGGCAGTGTCTGGCTATTTTCAAATGCAAAGTTAACCCTCATTTGAAACCTCGCTAATAAGCCATCCTAAAGCCAAGAAAACCAGCCGAGAATACTTTTATTTGTAAAGCAATATCACCGCTAAGCTCTCCGTACAAATCTTTGCCTCTTTTAAATGATGCGGGGCAGATCCTATAGTCCTTCAAATGAGCAGGCCGGCTTCAGGGACAATCGTAGCTCAACCAAATTGGTCTCAGATACTACGTCACATACTATGAGGCACAGCTTGAAAATAGATAAAAGATTGAGATCGATTTATCAACGGCCTATGATAATTTAATATGTTTATTATTTACAGGAAAAGTTTAAATCGATCTCTTCAATTCCACATAATCGTAAGTTTGGCTTACAATCGCATCGTTTATGGTTGGCCCCAGTCGGCAAAGGCTGTTTCGTGTTCGGTAGTAAACTATAGAAAAATGATGAAGTCATACTTCTTTCTAAAGACTGACGATTCTTGACTTATTGGTCGGTTTGGTTTTCGGTTCTATGGACACGAGCCCTAAGAACGAGAGCGCTGGCAGTAAAGTCCAGAAGGCCATGATTCAGATGACATTCATTTAAAATGGAGCTGATTACTTTCAAGATAAACCTTTTTTTTTTCTAAATGCTACTTAAAAAATTTTGTGAGCCAACTTGTGGAATAATTGTTACCTTACACAAAGCCATCAGTGACCCAAAAGCACCCATCATCATCCCAAACTACATGACAAGCAAATCAGATAGATACGCTACACGTAGATGCAATGCATCCAGCACAATATACAACCATTTACAAGAACAGACACATAAAAAAAACAGCTTTTTCCACGATCTATAAATGACTGGATTGTCCTGCTACCGGACATATCATAACGGAGGTTGATCTGAATGCTTGGGAACTTTCAAAACAGTTTTGAATGCACTCACTCGTCAAAGTAATCGGTGACAGTTCCCTGGTTTGATTGGACTGTAACTGAACATTTGCAGTGATGGGCCCGTGGGGAGTTTTGCAAATACAAACCATTGAAGCTTGAAGATTGAAAAGATAAATAATAAAAAAACGATAGCTTAAAATGGATTTTAATCAATGGTTAAGTTGTGACAATAAATTTAAATATTACTGCCTCGTGTATTTCAAAAGATTGTACACCAGACAAAACCTCATTGAATAACTGTTTTTAATAATTTTAATAATAATAAGCTTTAGTCTGATAATTGAATTAAATTGAGCTTTTATATAGGGCAATATCCACTAAACGTGCTCAAAGCGCTTTACAAGGTATCCCTGGCCAACAGCAATATTTAACATTTAGGACGGGGCATGGCGCCTGTTAGGCGATATTACAATTTTTTCGGACAGAGACAACACCTTTAACGACCAGGTACTCATTTTACACCTGAGTATGGTGAGAGAAAGTGAGTAAATAGCCTTCTCCAAGGACTCAACTATGCGCCGAGCGAGGCGCGAACCCAGGACCTTCCGATCCGAAAGCGAGTGTAACACCACAAGACCACATAGCCGCAAATAATCTTGAGACTAGACACTGAACAATAATTGCGATTTTTATTTGATGCAGATAGATCTGACTAAGAATGGTCCTTGTACTGACTAAGAATGACTCATGATACTAGGTATCCAATAGCAAACATTACCTCGTAACTTTTGTTATCTGAGGATGCCGATTATTTATCAATGGCGGAAAACAAGGATGTTAATAGATTTTTTGTCCTTCTTCCTCGAACCCATCGTTTTACACCAGAGCGTTTTAGACAATCTTGGGAAATTTGAGCTCTTTTGTCGCCGAGTCTTATTTCTAGGATTCCACTCAACGCGCCCGTCTCATTGTTTATTATCTCTAGCTATAGTTATGAAATCCGTAATTCAATATCATTGGAGTCAATTTCTCTATAATATAATATTTTATTGTTTACATTGTCTCGATATCTAATGCCTCATCTGAATCTCCTCCTAGTGACGTAATTGTAAGCTTTTGTATATATATTTTTATGCGTCACGTTCGTGCGTCATCCCTTATGACTAGATATTTTATTGATGGACGCGATGAGTCATCGATTTGATTCTTATCTCATAGTTCGATTAATTTTAGGGGATGGGCATTTCAAAAAGAAAAAATGCGAGTTAATTGGTCAGGCAGCATTGAAACAGGTACAGACAGGAGATTATCATAATCATGAGACATGCTGCCTTTATCAGAGATGGGCTTCAATGATTATGACAAATTGGGCACCGATTTCCATATCGAAATGAATTTCATTTATGTCGAATTGTTTTCTATCTGTGTTTTTGATCTGTCTACACACATTATCCATTTTCAATAGTGTCCAAATTTAAAGGGTTGATTTCGTAAAAAACAATTACAATATGTGATTATTTATCTATGATGCGGGTGGTATTATTTCTCCGTACATTACATATACCGTAACCTTGGGATATTTTAAATCAATCTCTCTACTCGGTGAGCCGATAAGTTATCTATTTTTTCTCTTTTCTTTTCTTTTTGTTTCTATTCCTTTATCGTTCATTCGTGTTATCTTTTTTTCTTTTTGATTTTCTTTCTTGTTCACAAATAGATCTGAAATCAACTAAGAAATCACTATATTTGCTTCCTTGATATCTCGGTTCAATAAAATCCCACTCCTGAGAGTGTTGTAATAACGAAAACTATGCCTTTAGTTCTGCATAGGTACTCGTATTCGCTTCATTACGCGGCGTTGCAGAGTTGCCAGTTAGGTGTTTTCAAAACCAGATTTTAAAAAAACAAACTTTGACCGTTTTCGAATTTGTTTGGCGTTTTCTTGGCATATTTATTTTTGAAAATCTCTTAATATTACGCAAATAATAGACAAATCAGCACTTATTACACATCGGGAGCTAAAGTCAATATGAAGTTTATTTTCATTAAGCAAGACACTTACTCTTGGCAACGGGATAAGAAAATAAAGATTTGTTTCTATCTCCATGTGCATTCTAGCAGAAAATGTGATGCCTGGAAACACTTGGCATTCTTTTTATAATATAATTAAATTTATCATTTTTCTCAGACTCACTCAGCTCTTTTTGAAAAATTAATTTTGCAACCACGAGATCCACCTGTTGATGAGCTGAAGGCTGCAAGTGTCCTCTCATGACACTCGCTTTCGGATCGGATGGTCCCGCGTTCGAGCCTCGCTCGGCGCATAGTTGAGTCCTTGGAAAAAGTTCTTTGCTCACATTCTCGCTTCTGCTTTAAAAAAAACTCGTCTTGATGAACAGCCTCTATCTCATAATCGTACTGCAATTTGTAGTTTTCCAGAGGAAGCGAGTGCTCTACCAACTGAGCTATTGGTACTCCTATCATGACATATTTCATGTTTGTTTTTTTTGTCATGTAAACTCTGTGACTTAATTAAATCTTTATTTATATTACCTACCCACTAACATCCATCGGTGGATCCCCATTGCTAAATTTGTTGAGCACTTGACATAACGAAAGTATCGACCCCGGTTCACTTGCAGATTTTTCGGTTTATTCAGCAGTAATGGTCGATAAGCTTGACTGATTAGATCTGGCAGAACGTCATTTCCGACAGAATACCGTCCTGACAAAAGAGTAGCTAACAATTGTTACTAGCCAAGAAACGCAACAGAAACCAGAGTAACGTCGACTCCATTTGCCTCCGATAGACTCGAGACTCGTAAGGATATGTATGTATCGATACCGTTATCAGTCGAGGACCTTGCTGTTTATTCAGCAATGATCGGGATGCTTGTCGGAAAGACATTTTACGATAATGTGTCGTCCTGTGTAAGAAGTAACAAGAGATTGTTACTGTTAATTAAACCAAAGAGCGTGTAGGTAACGATTGTTATGTTACCAAGAGCTCTCACTTCCCGCTTTTGGTAAGCCAAGCATCTACCGTCTTCTACTCGTATTTTCTTCATTGTATCAGTAAGCCTAGCGCGCATGATACACGCGGAGCACACCCACCTCGCTGTCTCGCCTGGCACGCGACAATAGCATTGCGGTTAAGAGAAGTGAGAGCTCTTGGTAACTACGTTACCCTACACACTCTTTGATTAAACGTTGAAAGAGAAACATACAATATCCAACTCTGTGGTCTTTTCGACTTTAAAGAACAAGTAACTGTCCTTTTCATCAACACTTCATTTTGCAGCATCTGCTTGAAAATTACCCAGTTAAACATTCTTCTCATTATACCGCTTGGCATAGCTCATTTAAGTATTAAATTGTACTTACTCACTTACTCATTAACTACCCGCAATCACTTTCTTATATTCCTCATCCTAGAAATAACTTTTTTATTCGGATTCACTCACTTTTTGCACCGATCTCACTCGTTGTTATTCTATTTGCTCACTTATTTGCACTTAGGTCACCCACTTTATAGCAGCCATCTTGATATTTCTTGTAATAAAAACACTCGGTGCCGGGATGGGTGGCCATTGTTGCATTACTAAGTAAGGCACTTTACACAGATCACCCGACAGTGTGAATATGTATAATTGTCAATAGCATATTGTAAGACAGATAATACAAAATAAGACGCCAAGTAGAGACATGTACTAATTAAAGAGGATATTTGGTTTCATAATATGGAGGTAAAAAATGAAGACTTGTGAAGAGCATTGAGCAAGATTAATCTTGGGAAGTGGTATTTATAGTTCTTCTTCCTTATTATTGTTTAAAGTTTATTATTATAATATTCTTACGAACTTACAATTCTGCTAAAGCAGGCTTGTGACTTCATCAGTGGAATACCCGATTTACACAAACACGGATTTGGTTCGACTATACTACGTCATGTCGATTCTATCTCCTAGCATCGCATCCCTGTCTACCAAGAAGTGCTGTCTACCCTTCAGTAACTGGATAGCCGTGTCCTATAAATGTTATATGATTCATGATCTGACCGAAACGTTATGCGGCAAACGTTCTGTTTAGATGGTAGTTGGTAGCAGTAATTGGTACTGTCCGTATCACGCTTCAGAAATCTGGACGACTTCGGCTGTGATAGCCCTGAAGGACTTCACACGATGGCATGTCTACTACATAGACATAGATTTTTTGATTTTCTATCAGTTCCTCTTGAGGTTTAAATTTTTCTTAGCCCATCAAGTTTTTTTTTTGTTGGTTTGTTTTTGTTTCTTTTGTTTTGTTATGTTTTTTGTTTTTGTTTTTGTTTTTGTCTATTAGGCTATGTGCGGCGATGTGGTCTTGTGGTATAACACTCGCCTCGGGATCGGAAGGTCCTGGGTTCGAGTCCCGCTCTGAGCGGCGCGAAGTTGTTTTTTTAAAGGCTCATTACTCACATTACCTCACCGTACTCATGGGTAAAATGAATACCTGGCAGTTAACAGCGTTGTCTCTGTCGGAAAAAAGTGTAATATCGCCTAATAGGCGTTATGTCTCGTCCTAAATGTTAAATTTAGCTGTTGGCAGGAGACCCCTTGTAAAGCGCTTTTTGCGCGTTAAATGGATATTGCGCTATATACATGCTTAAGTGATTTTCGTCTTTGTCTTCAGAATTCAAGTCAATCTTAGCTTTCCGACAGCAGCACGACCAGCGTAATGCCTTCGGACGTTCCGATATTTATATCTTGTGCAGGTAAAGTTAAAGATTTGTTATTACACAGTCTCCTTAATTTTGTTCATCCCACTTATAATCATAATCTTTAAGTGAGCAATACCACTGGACGTTCCGTATCTCTATTTTGTGATGTTAAACTTATTTATTTTTATATAATATTCTCATATTATATTTTTTTATCATCACAGTCCTGTTAATTGATCATAACGATTAAGGGTTACACAGGTAAGATATCTATAAAATATGCTCCTCTGCCCATAACAGACTATCATATTGTAACACCCCTTTATTCTTTTTTCCTACTAAAACACCTGCCAGATTATTGATATCTGATAAAAAATGATGATGTGAAGCAAATAATTTATAATGGCCCCTTCCATTTAATTTTATCATTTTGTTATCTTCAATGTTCTTGTAGGGTGGTATAATACAGTTTTTAACTGAAATCGCTAACTTATTGATCTCGAGGAAGTACCTCGCAGACTCGGTCTTCTCCGGTGAAAATAATTCCCGAGTCGGTCACTAATTATATACTCTTGTTAGACTCAGATATAACTCTTCTATCAGCACTAGTTTTAAAATGAAATTAAATACAGTCATTATAGGGTGGTTGACTTGGAAAAATTCGGTCCCTCGAAACGTGGAGACAAGTTGCCATGCTTCTGTACCAGCAAGAGTCTGTCTTTGAAAACTTTAAAAGAGTGAAAGAATACACGATTCTAGTGCTTAATCTTGTTGCTGTTGGTCAGTGATCCTTTTTAAAGTGCTCTGAGCACGTTTAGTGGATATTGCTCTATATAAAAACTCAAGTTTTTGTTTTTGTTGTTTTTTAAATCTATTATGACACATTCCGCTTCTCTTCCTTTCAAACTTTGTTAATAAATTACAGATTAACACCGCTATCTTTCGAGCTAAAGCCATGCAATGAAGAGATTGAAGCAGCCCAGTGGATGTCTATTGATGAACTCATGGGCCACAGGGAGACATCAGCCTTCAGTCGTCATATGGCCAAACTTATCGTCCGAGGGTTAGAACATGGGTTTGATCAGGTCGATATTACACCAAATTGGACCAAGTCCGTTTTCAAAACGGATATGAGGCTTTTCCACCGTCCTCTAAAAGATTAAGACTAACATTATCATGTTGGATGTTTGAAAATGTGGAGTAAAAAGTATTATTGATAACTGTGATGGTAAATTAACTCTTCCAAAAATGAATTCGGGTTCCAAACTTTTAAATAATGTCAATATATGTGATTCTTATTAATTGTCAATATGAAATAATGGTAATGTGTTGCAATGATTGTTTTTAATATTATTAATAACAATTTATCTATTTTTTAATGTTTTTTTTTAAACGAAATTTTGCTATTGAGTACATCGAAAAAAGATACTATGTTCTCTTTTTTTTTCAACTGGCATTTAACGACGAATCTTGTCTTAAAAGAAAATCCATCCAGTCAGGCCTGTTTTCATTAAACAACTATAGGGGATTCCCATTGTTGTCTGTTTAGGGTAAAATTATTTAGAATAAGAAATGCTTATACAGATTCCATAGACAAACTTTTGTCGTTTTTTGTTTGTTTGGGTTTTTTTTAGCATTGAGTCAGACCTACCACTGCACCTAAACGTTATTATGTCGTTGTAGACTTGCCGCGGAAAATTGGATCCATAGTCAAATATTTCAGAACTGGGTCTGATGTTTTTACTTTTTACGAAAGAGAATGAATGACTTGACTTTGATTTAGCGCCCTTTTGCCTCCTATTCATACGATTGGTGCAGTTAGACCGCCTCTTCTGTCCTCTGTGTGAGAGACCCTTTGACTTTGAGACAAGGGGCATTTTTAGACGTAAATTTTAAAAGTTAAGCTTTGAATTTAGTTTTTCAGCATCACTTTCATATCATCATAATACCGTTTTGAGATGATTGATCACATTAAAATTTGGCGTTTTAAATATAATTGGTATTTGTAAAATGGGGGATAAGAAAGTTCTGTAGTTTAATAAGAGGATAGGGGATAACATGAATTTTTACTGCATATGATTGTTTTATGTTGTATGATATACATATTCATGTTTACAACTAACTTCATTTTTAATGAAAGAAGCATTTATTTACACATATTTTCCAATTGTTGTGAGAGAAGATTTTAAAATGAAATCGTTCTTGATATAAATAATTTGAAAATAAAATGCATAACAATTTTGTTTTTGCGAAGTTACCTAACAGAAATTTAGTTAATGCCCTTTTTATGTTTTATTCGCCAATGTCGTTATTTATCCCTTAGCTTATTGTTTGAATTAATACTGTCTGATGGATTGAAGTCTCCTGCGAGTGAGGGGGTTTTCACACTTGTCTGATTTGGATAAAATCTCAAATGAGCTCACTGTACCTATTGTACATCTCTGTAATATTCTGGATTTATAAGATTACATTGCATTTTTTCAGGGTTCTTAATGGGAACCTATGACGAAATATAACCAGTATCTTCTGATGTGGGATATTATTTGAAGTTATCGCCCCTGCGCTAATTGTTGTTCAGCGATCCGATGTCTCTTATCGTTGCGAAATTGATGCAACATTGAGCTTGGTCAGTGACCAGATAGATGGCAGTTAACGCAAAACTCTTGACTCTGGTGTTTTGTCCTTGAGTAAGGCACTTTACACATATCACTCACTCTAATCAGGCATGAATAGTAGTATCGAATGCCTACACCTCTATTTTGAATCTTTTAATCCATTCTTCAAATTCCTTTCCTGCCTTATAGGCTGTCTCGTAGCCTCCTGATAGGCTTGTCACTGGGCAGTGGATGACGATGTGGTCCATTGTCTCAGGGCCTCCTTGGCAATGACGGCATGCATCTGATTCTCTCAGATTCCATCTATGCATGTTAGCTGCGGTTCTGCCATGTCCTGTCAAAATGCGGTTGGAGGTGACCCAGCATTTTCGGCTATTGCAGAGAAAGCCAGGTGTTCTTTCTGTTGGGTCGGGTATGATGTCGCCTCCCCTGGGGCTGTCTTGGTTCCACATAGACATCCATTCCTCTTTCACGTTGAAATGTTGTCTTGAAGTTTTAAAAGGTTTCCTTGATTTCAGTCGACGTTGTTGGGGCTTTTTCTAGGACCTCCTTCAATGGGACCCTGTCAGTGACCTCCTCAATTTTGGTATGCATTCTTTGGTTTAATTCTTGTCTTCTGATATCAGGCGGTAGGCATGAATAAGCATCTTGTTATAGGCAGTGGTGACGTGAGGTGTTGGAAAGGAAAACAAAAAAAAAAGGAACTGGCAACTTGAACTGAATGGAATGGAAATTTGGTTCCATTCGGCCTACGGGAGGAATAAATGAAGCATTGTGAAGTGCATTGAACATGGAAATGTTCTGCATCATAAAGTCATATGTAGTTATCTATTTATTTATATGTGCATTCAGTGTGCTGAATGTTGCAAAATTGAGTTACTCCTCGTTAAAAAAAAAAACAAAACAACAACAACAAAAAAATAAAACAACAAAAAAAACCCAACATTTCTTGGTATATGTCACTTTTGATAGACCCGTAACACTGGTTAAATGGGGAAAATGGTAGCCTAGTAAAATTGTATGATATAGGCTAACACGTTTATGGAAAAATAAGGACAAACCCATTTTACTACATCCAGCACACTGATTGATGGGTAAGAGTGTGTTGGGTTGATTTAACTTTACCTTAACGGCATATTCTGTAGGTGGGGGACAAAGTTGTGGAGTGATTTTGTGTTGGCAATGTAACTCGAGTTCTTGCCCCGTCAGACACTTTCGTCCCCCCCCCCCCCCCCCCCCCCCAAGGACAAGATCATTTATCGCAATTTACTCACTGACAACGTGGGTGATTCCTTTTAACATCAGACGTTGTTCGATGGATTATACATATACAGTGGAAACCATTTATAACAGGCCCGGTTATAACAGGGATCGGGTATCCCGTTTTTTACCTCTCTTTGTCTCTATTAAAAATTATCGGTTATAGCATGGCCTCACTTGCACCAAATCAATCGGCTATAACAGGGACACTGCCTTTTCACACGGGAACAATCAAGAAGGAAAACTGCTAAATTTTAGGCCTTGTCGCACATAGATAACTCTCTCTCTCTCTCTCTCTCTCTCTCTCTCTCTCTCTCTCTCTCTCTCTCTCTCTCTCTCTCTCTCTCTCTCATCGTTGTAGTCGTCGTCATAATAATGATAGTAATAGAAGTAGTGATAGAAGTAATAGTAGTAGTAGTGGTAGTAGTAGTAGTAGTAGTAGTAGTAGTAGTAGTAGTAGTAGTAGTAGTAGTAGTAGTAGTAGTAGTAGTAGTAGTTGTAGTAGTCGTAGTAGTAGTAGGAGTCGTAGTAGTAGTAGTAGTAGTAGTAGTAGTAGTAGTAGTAGTAGTAGTAGTAGTAGTAGTAGTAGTAATAGTAGTAGTAGTAGTAGTAGTAGAAGTAGCAGTAGTAGTACAGATCACTTGAAAAAGTCAATTATGTGCTTATTTCCCTTGTATTTCTGATGTAACAGGGATCGGCTATAACAGGACTTTTGCTCTGGTCCCACCATCCCTGTTATATCAGGTTTCCACTGTATATTCCTTCATGGAATGCTTAGGAAATGACAGCAAAGGCTTCTGATAAAAAAACAAAACAAAAAAAACTCCCAACAAAACGTGAGCATTTATATAGCACAATATCCACTAAACGTGTTCAAATAGATTTACAAGGGGTCCCTAGCTAGCAGCAACACTTAACATGTAGGACGAGAATATATGACACATGTAGGCGATTTTACAATTTTTTTTCTGCTGCTGACGGCCAGGTACTCATTTACACTTAAGTACTGTGAGAGAATGTGAGTTAAGAGTCCTTTCCAAGAACTCAACTATGCACTGCTGACAGCAGGACTGAAACCCAGGACCAACCGAGTGTCATACCACAAGACCACATACCCATACAATGTTATGATGGTCTCTCCATATAGCGCACTCTTCTGCTGTCGTGTACTGTCGTGAACCCGCCCAGCAGCTGCGTCAGAATGCAAAGTTCAACAAGATCTTTTCCAGATCGCTACCACAGAAAGTGAAATTGGACAAAGCCCCAAACCCCACTGGGACGATGTACGCTGCAGTTTAACAGATCTGGGACCTTAATCTGGTGGCTGTCATCCAATATTATCTCCTTAAAGTGGCTAGAAGGTCGGTAAATTCTATTCTAGTTCGGGGGAAACGACGCCTTATCGCATTGACGGACGCAATTAAGAGAGAAAACTCTGTAGGACTTCACATCGTTCAATCTACTTCTCAACGTCAAATTGAAAACACCTAACGTCCTTAAAGTATCATATTTTATGTCATTAATATACTATTTTTATTTTAAATGACTTGGGCATGGATAAAAATGATAAGTGGTCTTTAAAAGATACCGAACAAAAAATAATTTTAAATAGAATAGATAAACTTAAAATGCGATATTAAACAGTCCGACTCAGTCGACGAGGACCATTCTGTGTTATCAAACTTGCAGTCACACGAATTATCCGATGAAATGGAGATAAGTGAAAAGTAGAAAGCGATGGGAGCTGCCTAAAGCCTGGATCGTGAAAATACTAACGACAAGGTGAACATGGAAAGGCTTCGGATGGGGACTCACGCTAACACGTTACACTTCATTCGCACACTTCAACTACCGAAGAGTAAAGAGAAAGAGCCTACAATTTATAATCCACTTTATTCTATTTGTTTATTATTGTACTCACGAAAGAAACGTCCATTGTATGTACCGCTCCCATCCGCTTCCCTTTCCAATTTTCAATTATAAGTGACCAAGATTGATATGTTATGATTTTAATATCCCCAGGAGTCTGAAAAGGGAAAAAATACGATTAACGTAAAAATATATATATATTTAGGGAGCAAATACTGGTGCAAGTAAAGATCTGAAAAAAGTTTATTTTTTGTGATGATTTCTTTCTTGTAATTTTCGTTCTTGCTTTGCCTAGCACTGTTTCATACACACTTTTCAGATCAATTAAACGTTTAATGGTAACCCAACTTTCAGTTGTTTTAATTTTTTTCCACAATTCGATTTTTAGTCTCTAAGCCACCCCGACGTAAAACTACCGTTTTGAGATGGCAGGTCACAAACTTACCATACATCGACATAACCAGAATTGACTGTACCAGATACACCCATTTCCTGCTCGTTGAACGGCAGGTGAAAAGCTCGTGACATAACTATATTTAATTGCAATGTTACTCTCTTTTTATTCTGTGACGGAATGGTTAAGCTCGTAAAACTTTGATCTACGCCCTAGTAACACCGTTCACCAAATAGAGATTATTGCTCCCACTTAATTTTTTAAACATGCCTTTTAAAAATATCAGTTAGAATTCACTGTTGTACTCTGAAAAAACACATTTTTCTCGTTTTGCGCAGGAAAGTTTTACTACGTATTATTATATAGACAGATTAAGTTGTCCCCTGACTTATCATAAAGTTTTAAACCTAAGATTTCTATTAGAAGTCACATGGGTTTAAGGCTGTTTAACAACTTTGGAACATCTTGACATTTAACATGTCGATATGAGTATGATGATGTGTATACTTTGTCAATGTTATATCAGGTAAGGATGTTTTATGAGTGTATGACAGTACAACTGTATTTAATTTCTTCCTTTTTATTTCTTTCCTTTTACCACGAGTTGAATCCCTCCCCCATCTTTCTCATTAGCATCCTTAATGAAGTCGCGTGTGCTAAGTATTGAGTTTTTGCAGAACTGTCGGTGCCAATTCCAAGATGCATCCCGGTGATGTCTAATTTCGAAAATCCCACAGTATTAACCAGTTAACTGCCGTCCTCTGGAAAAACACGTATTTAAAAATTTGGTCAGAATACTCGCCCCTCAATTATCGATCGATTTAAATTACCCTCATCTTGGTAAAAACTCTCAAACCTGGGACCTCGCGAGGACTTTACTATAATCCCAGGTTTGAGAGTTTTTGCCAAGATGAGGGTAATTTAAATCGATCGATATTTGAAGGACGAGTTTTCTGGCCAAATTTTTCAACTCGTGTCTTTCAGAGTACGGCAGTTAACTGGTTAACAATATTAATCTGCTGATGAGAAGACCCGATGTCTTAACATTCCCTCTTTCCATCCATGGAGCACTTGCTCACCCCTGAACAACACGTGAACCCGTGTGCATTCTTGCACGTGGTTACTCAAGGGGGTAATAATAAGTACATTTTGGAATGAAGGGTTACCCATCTACAACCATTCGATGCTAGATAGTTAAGATTTAAGTTTATACAATATTATATTACATATTCAAACACAGATGGCCATGACCTATATATTTATCCCCCTTTAACTACTGGTTCACGAACGATATAAAATTATCTTCCCTCCCTCCAAGTCACCTACTGTCAATAGCAGAATAGTATAATATTTAAAAAGGATTCCACTTTAAAGATCATTTGTAAAATATGTCTCGAGAACTCTAGAGTAAGTACTAATTTGTACCATGGGGAGAGAAATTGAGACTTTTCGCCATTAAAAAAAATCTAAATATTGACGCTGTTTTAACTTTGTCACGTTACCGGTATTGATATACAAAGTTACAAGTAGATCTAGTGCTCAATTAGTTATATTGAAAATCTGGTTCTGTTAAAAACTATGATCAAGCTGTAGTTTTTCTAGCTATATTACGGACAGAGCCCTAAATTAATGCTGCTATATGATAAAGACCAAGTCATCTGGAGCCATTGCCTTTTTTTATCCTAAGACTATCGACTTTCTACCCGACTTCTAGCCTACTTTTGCTTATTATATTTAACGTTTTATTTTATCTTTACCGGTTCGCCTAAAATAATAATCATCTCGTTGATTATTTTTCAGGTTAAAGATATAAACTTTTACAACTCTAACATTAATCAAAACAGTAATTTGCCACACTCGCACAAGCTTTCCATTTTCTCCCCACTTTGCCTAATAGCGGCAGGTGATTTTTCAAAAATACTTGTCGCTCAACTATGTAATGAAAACAAACTGTTAAAACATATTTTCAAATATTTCCGCAGATAAATATTAGTTTAGAGCCAGGTAGACTCAACATATGAAAATGCTTCAAATCTTAAATGAGCAATATCTGGTAACATAGAACACTACTCGTAGATCAATAAGAGACCCATGTTGTATCGCATGGTGTCCGTAGGACTGAAATTCTCAGAAAAAAATGATGAAAGCGATGAATGGAAAATACTTTAGCGAAATGAAATCCCATAATAACGCGATGATATTGAGTTAATATAAACCTTTTGTGTCGTCAAACTGTCAAACGTTAAATTTGGCTACTGAAAGAAGATAGACACTCGTTTGAAGGGAAGAATAAAGGACGAAGGAATGCCAAATGCAAGAAATTATTATGTTGTCAAAGTCTCCATGTGTCATATAACGCTTTTCTCATAATTGTTAAGCTGTATGTATTCCTAAGGATTTGAAGAATCGTTTCTTTTCCTCAATATTTGGCTCGTTACGCAAAATTTAACATTCTAGTTGCTATCTCCTTTCAGAAATGAACGGGGGTTGGGGTTGGGAGGGAGGGGTAGTGGTCAAGTAAATGAAGCACTGTTTAGTGACGAAGATTGTGGGAGAAGGGGGGGGGGGGGGTGTCTAGGCTCGATTTTAGGGCACTTTCATATATTTTTCTCCTTACATACGATTCTTTATTTCCAATATGCTCATTTAGAACAATATGGAGGGTTCGAGGCCTTTCTCAATTGATTTTCAATGTTCCCTCCTGAAGAAATCAAGGCGAAAGGCGGTTTTTCTTCTGATCGATGTCGTCCCTTATAATATATGAAATCCAGCTTGAAGCAGAAAGAAAGAAAAATATTCATTCACTCCTAATCTTTGAAAAACCCTATCATTTCTTGTAAACGCAATCGTTATATTATACTGATTCGAACTTTTGACTTGAAATTTATTCAACGGTTACCTAATATTTTCGCTCAGTTTATTGGCTTAGATAGAGGTTGAAGTAATAGTATCGTTTGGTCTAATCACAACTCCACTTTTCAGTTATTTAACCACTCAATGAAAGTATCATAAGCCTTATTATGGATCATCTCATATTCTCCAGGCTGTTCTTTATTTGGTCACTGTGTGGTAAATGTGATCCATGTTTTGCCTGTTGTTACAAAAAGGGAAGCTTGGGAGACTTTTGTATCTTCAACGAAGGCCGAAAGGCTAGAGCTCAGCAGGTGGTCGCTGGTTCGGATAAGTAAGCATCTTCAACGATGTAGCTTTGAGACTCTTCTTCCATTTCTTGATCTAACTTTGTTGCAGATGGCCATTGTTTTCAATTTAATGTTTTGAAGCCTGGAAGTGGGGCACTCGCGGGATCTTCAATAAATCTCTTCCTTTGGGTACTATTTTGGTTCCAATCATCCCTCCAGGCCATTTCGAGGTCAAGAGCGTCGTATGTGCCGTAAAAAGATTTTCTTGATTTGAGACTTGTTTTTTTTGGGAACGGTTTTTACCAAGTTTTACGAGGGGTATTGATCACCGTGTTGGATGTTCGTTGGTGATGTTTTGGGTTGCAGCGTTGGTGTTGTTTTTGGAAATCCGCTTCTCGACGTGGGTGGGACGGGCCACTGACATTCATCTCAGGAAGCCACGATTATTGGTGTACTTATGAAGTCATTGAGTAGGGTGTCTAATTTTTCGGTGTGGGATGAGCGGGACAAAACTGGACAGCACTATTCAACGACACTGTTGCACAGGGCGAGGGAAGAGGTTCTAGGAATAATTTTTATTGGCCTCTCCCCCTCTCCCCATCCTTCATGATGTACCAGGTAGTTTTCATTCGGTTCCGTTTGCTTAATTTGTTTGCCGTATTTTCAATGTGTTGTTTATAAGTGAGGGTTCTGTCTAAGATCAATCACTCAAGTATTTAGGGTTGGGGCGTAATGATTAGTAGAATTTTTGAGTTGTAGCGATTGTCTTTGTCGTTGTCAAGGTGGGATAGTGTACACATGGTTTTTATTTTATTAATTTTCAGACACCATTTTTCACAATAGTTTTTAGATGAATGGTGTCTTGACTGAAGACAGTTTCGATGTTATCCGTATGTTTTGACTAATATGCGTTAGCAAAGTCATCTGCACATCCCGGCTTTATGGACTTGACGTTTGTCATATCGCTGATGTAAATAATGAAAAGTGTTGGTGCTATCACGGATTCCTGAAGTACGCCATTGTTGATAATTCTCTATATGCTGAAGCAAACGTGGCATTTTTTTTTTACCTTACATCTTATTCAGAAGTCGTTGTACTTCAGGCCGCCTAGCCAGACTGTCTTATGCTGCAGTATAAATACAGCCCGAGGTTTTAGTTTCTTTTCATATCCAGCTTTGATTAATCTGATGAGGGCAAAGGCTTGTTCGTGTGTATCACGCCCAGACCTGAATCCCGCTTGTTCAACTGGAATGAAAGTGTTAAGGAAGGGAATTATTCTGGTGAGTATTATGCTCTCGAGGATTTTGAAAAAGCTACTAAGTTGGGAGATAGGTCTGTAACTAATGGGGTTATCTGCAAGTTTTCCCGGTTTTGGGATTGCACGAGGTTGAAAAGACGACTTATTGGCTATCTGAAATAATCTCGTAGTGTGTTTGAATATAAATTCAACTATTAAAAAGGAATTCCGAGCGCATCCCTAATAATGTCATTGCGGAGATGAGAATTCATAATGTGGCAATATCATTTTGAGAATTCTAGACGGCTTTTGACTAATTGTAAGGAATTTACTCTTGGATCTGTTTCTGATTTTTGTTCTGATTGTTCAAAATATTTAGAATATTCATTTATCTCCCGTTTTACTGATGTTTGAACGACCTACAACTTTTACAAGGGCCGTAAACCCCCTAAAATGAACAACAACAACAACAACAACAAAACAACAATAATATTATGACAATCGTTCATTTGATGCATGCAGAGCATATCGTCCAAAAACAACTTTGCGGTCTCTCTCTCTCTCTCTCTCTCTCTCTCTCTCTCTCTCTCTCTCTCTCTCTCTCTCTCTCATTCATGCATGGAAAGGGTGGAATTGGCAGGATATGTTCATGATAACAAAAGATATATTTGAATTTGAAATTTAACCATCAAAGCTTTAATTTTATGCTATGCGCACTTTTAAAATATAAAATCGTAATTGCACCGATACTATAAACCAATATGTCTCGGGCTTGAAGAGGCTTTAGCGAGCGAGAGAATTAGGTGTTCGAAATGACATCGATTTTATCATAATTGTACCGAGTCAATGGGGCCAAATAAAGGTGTTATTAAACCGTGTAAAATGTGATACATAAATGTAATGTCATTAAAATCAAGCAGTCTGGGATGCTCTCTCTCTCTCTCTCTCTCTCTCTCTCTCTCCCTCTCTCTCTCTCTCTCTCTCTATTTCTCTCTCTCTATCTATCTCTCTTTCTCTCGTTATGTGTGTCTGTCTACCTACCTACCTACCTACCTACCTACCTACCTATCTTTCCTTCTTTTTATATACCTGCTATCCCTTATAAATTACCACATTTTTGTTTGTCTACCAATAATATGTAATAATGATAATAATAATTATGTAAATCATTTATACCGCGCCTATTCCATATACAAACAGTTCTAGGCGCCTTTTCAATATAAACACCAAAGCTACAATAACAGGTCATACACAAAACATGCTTAAGACGTCCATATCATGAAAAATAATCCATAAACGGAAACTGGTTTTAATCTGTCAAATATTTCCTAATAAAATAAATTTTAATATTATTTGTCTTAAAAATAGCTTCTGTATTGTATTTTATAAGGAAATTGGAAGAGAGTTCCAAATAGAAGGGGCATTTGATAAAAATACCTATCAGAAAACTTTTTGGAGCCTTTTTTGGAACAGTTAATCGGAGATGATCACAAGACCTTAAAGTTCTTGACGGAGAGAACAATGAGATAAGGTTGCATAAATATGGAGGAGCAGTACAGACATGTCAGCCTTTCGCCTTTTGTCTGTGTCATATATAGACTCGTTTGGAGCTTGTTTTTGTTCTTGACTAGTGAATTGCTTCCGGTGTGTTATAGTTGTTTAATCAGTGTTTCGATATGTATGAGGAAAGCTGTTGTATAGTTGAGGATAACTTTAGTTGGGTGCTTTGTGATAAAGGTATTTTTCTTTTCATAAACTACATTGCTTTGTTGAAGGTTAGTATATCCTGTTGCTGTTGGTATAATATTCTATGGACTAAATTTTTGTCTCTTAATTTTCCTTTGTGAATAGGGTGGATATTCTTTTGTTAGTGTTTATAAAGGTGGATGTGTCGCGGTTGTATCTGGCTTTAATTTTATATTCTCTGTCAGACCAATGTACTTTTCCTGCTGAATTTTATTTTGTAACTGTGGCTTGATAAACTTGTATCTAGACATTGCTTCTCCAATCTGGCAAGATTCCTTCTTTCGGCAGTTCCATGTATTAATTTGTTGTTGTTGTGGTTGGAAATTATTTGTTCGAGGTTGCGCAGGAATGAATAGCTTATTTCTAAATTTAAGTATTTTTGGATCACCAAAACTCTGATTTGAGCAATGTAATTTCTACCGAGGAGACCTTAATATAATTCCATTTTATCCATTGAAACGTTGTATAAATAACTACATCGTCCACTTTGTGAAAGCTTCAGATATAGTCTTACATGTGAGTGGGGCCTTATCTTTAATTGTCATGCCGTTGTGCATTGTTAGAGAGAATAAGCTCAAATATCGATTTGCACACATTCTAGAAGATTTTTCTACCAACAATATGATTAATTAAGGAACAGCTGAGGGATTTTTTAAAATAATAAATGGTTATAAAGCACTGCTCTTAGGTTGATATTAAAGTAAATTGTAACAAGAATTTATCGCTTCTTATGTGCTAAATACAGGACCAAAACTCTTCTAGATAACAATTATAAAACCTCATAGACAACATAACAAAACCTCATATACAACATAAAACTAAGTGGGTTCAAGCAAGTCATGAAACAAATGACACAGTGAGCCATGAAATCAAGACCAATATTTTTTTCTACACTAAGAACGAAGATATTGCTAGATGCCATTTTTGCAACGATGTCACCTTAAGGTTTCAAAATGATATCAAAGTAAGTTCTAAATCTATTACAGCAACAAAGCTAAACAAAAAATTGAAAATAAGCGTTAGGTTTTGATAGAAAATAGTCATTTTTTTTGGTCGTGAACTGTAAGTGATGACAGGAATATGGTACAATTATTTTTAGGAATGATAATGCTTTGTTCCACTCGAGTCAAACAATCTATGCTTTTCTTTTCCATGACTCTCCTGATAAGACCATCTCATCCGAGAGTCTAATACTAAAAATTTGTTGAGCACCACGAAGCATTGGATGAAGGAAATCCACTGAGTTTCAGGAGTGAGTAACGTTCTGGTGTAGATTGTTGTGATCCTACATGTACATATTTTCAATTCTAAATTACCGAACACAATAAATCTTTTTGATTTAACATTTATTGTAATGAAAAATATTTTGAGTTGGTTTGAGAGTATTGAACACAGGGTCTATAACAATTAGGGTTTTCAGACGTGCAAATAAGAACTCATCGCTGCGAGTCATTTGACTGCTCTTTGTTTTATGAGCAGAATTCCATTGGATATATATATATATATATATATATATATATATATATATATATATATATAATATATATATATATTTGTTTGAGGAAGACATAGAAACCATTGTATCGGCCAAAATACGCGAGTGAAATATATATATTTGAGTGTGTGTGTGTGTGTTTGTGTGTGTGTGTGCGTGTGTGTGTGAGTGAGAGAGAGAGTATATGAGAAAGAGAGACCCATCGTCTCAAAACGGTATTATGTCTGGATTAATCAGACCCAAGAAAGTGGGTCTCTTGCAATGTAAGAAATAGAATATATTCGTCACCATAAAAAGATAGAAAGGAACCCCAAGCTTTCATGTTAGTGTTAGAAATAGAATATATTCGTCACCATAAAAAGATAGAAAGGAACCCCGAGCTTTCATGTTAGTGTTAGAAATAGAATATATTCGTCACCATAAAAAGATAGAAAGGAACCCCAAGCGTTCATGTTAGTGTTAGAAATAGAATATATTCGTCACCATAAAAAGATAGAAAGGAACCCCGAGCTTTCATGTTAGTGTTAGAAATAGAATATATTCGTCACCATAAAAAGATAGAAAGGAACCCCAAGCTTTCATGTTAGTGTTAGAAATAGAATATATTCGTCACCATAAAAAGATAGAAAGGAACCCCAAGCTTCCATGTTAGTGTCTAAAATCTCAATCTCCAGCACCTAGTTCATCCCGAAATGATACCACTTTGAAACGATGAGTCACATATAGTCTCGTGTCTTACCCACATTTTACTATAATATATGTCGCATATTTCCGACAACTTTGTTCTTCATTCAAGCATGGACGAAGAGTTCGGCTCTCGAGCATAATTTAATATACATTATAATTATGATCAACCTTAATAGATTTATTTTAAAAAGTGAAATGGGGAAATACCAGACAGTCAAATCTGCGTGAAATCCTCCATTGAGGAGTGAAATCCAAAGCAGTCTTGTTTTTCTTCTTCCTTTAAAAAAATGTTTCTACCTTTTCTTTAATTTAATCTTTTTTAGAGTATTATTTTCTCGTCTAATACTTTTTTTATATAATTACCCACCCAATGTTATTTTTGGTATTGAACGTAGACGTCTAGACGTTTAAGTACTTGTGCACGATTTGCGATTTAAATTATCACTCCAGACTTTCACTTTCTCGCTGCCTACACCTATGTTCTCTGCTCTACCGCACACTGACAAAAGACTTTTTTTCACATCGAACAGAAACGTATAATCAACTGATTACGTTGAACACACATCTTGTCCAAAAAATAAGACTTAAACCCAAAACTAGTCCTCTTGTTTGAGGATTAAAAAAAAGATTTGGAGTCATTTGTATCCATCGATGTGCGAAATGAAATATTTAAATATTTTGATTTCTTTGATAAAAATGTATTTCTTCAATTTACGGCAGTTCGTTCCTGCTCTCCAAGTGGGAAGGTGTTTCTACCTGCTTGATTGTTGATAAAAACAGCGGTTTTTGCTGATACGGTAGATCAAGTTTTAAATGACGGAAGAGATGATCTTTCCTTTTTTTCGTGCGTGCTTTGCTTCTTCGAAACTCAAATTGGAAACTTCAGCAATCGGTTTTCCGTTGAGGGATGGTTACCTTGCTATCCGTGTGGTCGTAGAATTACATTGAGTTGAAATGTTGCGTCATTTCTGGATCACTCCACGAAATATCACTCTTTGAAAAGTTGTGCGATAATAGATGGGTTTTTTAAACAACTATCCTTTGCGGTAATTCGAAGAAGGATAGTTTTGAACGCCTGTGAACTTCAAAGTTCGCAGTTTTCACCCTTGCTTATTATATTGATAAACTGACGAGTTTTTTCTTTTAAATATTGCTATGTTCATAATTAACGTAGTGAATCATAGTTGATTGATGTTGATTCTGTCTTTCGCTTTTTATAAGAAAGCACTTACGGTTACTCACAATTTTAAGAAAAGGTATTGAAAGATTTGGGAGACTCTAACTTTAATCTTTTTAAAATCCTTTTCTTTATTTAATTTAGTTCGTTATTTGAAAGGCGTAAGGAGAGGGTGGGGTCTGTGATTTTATAACATTTTGATCAGAAGCACATGACTTTCATGCAGATATGTGTGACCCATCGTCTCAAAAACGGTATTATGGTAGAGCGAACCTGATCTTAAAAACTGAATTTAAAAGTAAACATAGAAATTGTGTCAAAATAGAAGCTTATATTAAGGATTATTAGGTTTTTTTTCCCCCAAGCTTCAGAAAATTTACAAGTCGTCTTCAAATTCAAATGTCTGCATCTAAATTATTTCGACTAGACTAATTACCAAATTGTCGCAATCGATTACACATTACACCCAATTTCTCACTTACTCTGAAAGAAAACCAAACCATAATATTTTAAAACTTTTGGCCATAAAACTCGTCCTTCAGAAGCCGATCGATTAAATAGAAAGTCTCATATTTGATATTTTTTGACAAGATGACTTGAAGTCCCAGGTTTAAGGATTTTTGACAGGATGAGGGTCCTTTAAATCGGTTTATATTTGAAGGGCGAGTTTTCTGGCCAAACTTTATAATGTGTTTTTAATTCAGAGAACGACAGACTACTTGTTTTAGACTTTTGTCAGATAGCTTCAAGACGACTTGGTTCAAAGACATCTCTGAGATGGGGTGTGGGAAAGATGGATACGTTTATTTACTGTCTGAGCTGAAGTTAAGAAAAGCAGAATTAGGTTCGAGTTTACAGATGTACTATTTTTAAAGATACAAAAGCCATACCACCCGCAACCCCCAAGTTGATCAATAGGAAATCATCGCAGACTTTTTTTTCTTAGATACGTCAGTTGAGAATTATAAGTAAAACGACTTTTTAAAAAGTGAATGAATGTACTGTGTGTTATAAAAGGCTTTTAAACTTGTTTTACCACCCGCAACCCTCGAGTTGATCAAAAGGAAATCATCGCAGACTTTTTTTTTATTACGTCAGTTGAGAATTAATTGAAAGGTATTGAACAAAAACGAGTAAAGCGGCTTTTTAAAAAGATGAATGAATGTATTGTGTTATAAAAAGATTTTAAACTTGTTTTCAGTCCATATTTTTTACAGTCCATTGCTTCTAGTAGCTTAGTATTCACTATAAGATTTAAGTAACAGTTTTGGGTCCCGTTGAACTGTAAGGTATCTCATCGCCATGACAGAATTAGCTGTCAATGGCAAGGAATAGTCGTGACGTCACACCTACCACTCTTCCGGTTCAAAACACATTGGAAGTGCGTAACCAGTCCTCCGCATATCTAACAATAAATAGGTTACATATTGAATCATTATGTGACATACCAATTTTAGAGCAGGATGTATAGACAGATTCTTATGATAACGGGACGTAAAAGAGCGAAGATGAATACTTTTTTTATTGACGACCAGCATTCATTTAGACTAGAAAATAAGATCGAAACCAGAGGATCGGTTGCACAAGGTATGTATCTAGTCCTCTGGAGGACCGGTTTTACTCGTCCAAGGAGATTGGAATCAGTATTTTGACATCATACTTTTGTTCCATAGCCACGTAGATATTGAGGTTTGAAATAAAATCTAAGTCAGGAGAACGTCTATCTTTCACGAAAGGTAGGGACCAGTCATACTATGATAATAAGGAGTGTTTTCTTCTTTTTCTTGTCATTTAAATACCGACCAGAAAATGATAAATGAAACAAGTAATATACATGAATTGATACAAGCATTTCTAGGATACATTTTCTTAGATTCAGTGGTCAGAACGTCTATATATAATTCATTTAATCCCAATCAGATCATATAGAAACAATATTGTTTTCATGTCATTATGTTCGCTGTTGAACTTTAACTTTAACATAAGGTGGATATCAGTGTGTACAGTGATTGAGTAATAATTGTTGTGATGACTATACTATTATAATACCATTCACACATTTATATACTTATTATGATTGTTCCAGCAATGTTAACTATTGAAATGTCCATTTTGGACAATATAGATCCATCATTATCACTATTGCTATCATTGACGGGTTGATATATTAGTGCCGTTTTCCCATAAATCAAAACATAATTCAGGTACAATCATGAAACTTCACACCCGCATATTCAAACTATACATCTACACTCATTTGCAACAACTAATTCATGCGGCGTCATTTGTGCTCATAATTGAGTGACGTCACAATCTTATTAAGACAACGCGGTTGAGAAAATGGCGACACATAATGAACTTCTCGTCAAACAGCGCTCCGTTATTGAATTTCTCACAGCACAAGGATGCTGTGCAGCGAACATCCACAAAGAATGAAGTCCATGTATGATGATATGTGTATTACTGATGGCGCATTTCGAAAGTGGGTTAGAATTTTCAAAGATGTCCCAACAGAAACAAAAGTGTTTGATCTCAAGGTACCACGCAGGCCACTTTTGCATCCGATACGAGTAATCAAGAAACAGTTGGCCGTCTGTTAAGGGCTAATCGAAGGGTAAAACAAAAAGATATCGCTGATGAAGTTGTGATTTCAGAAGAACGAGTACACCATATCGTGAAATTTCTCTTGGTTACAGAACGTCTCTTTAAATTGGGTCCAAGGCAGCTAACTTCAGAAATGAAATCACAGAGACATTTGTACCTAACATCTGATACGATATGACAAGGAAGGAAAGACTTTTCTGCAGAAAATTGTGACGGGTGATGAATTGTGGGTCCACCATTACGACCCGGAAACCAAAGTGCAGTCATTGGAGCACAAGCATAAATCTTCTCCAAGCCCAAGGAAATCCAAAGCCTCTTCGAGAAAGGTCTTGTTTACCATTTTCTGGGACATGGAAGGCATTGTTCACATGGAGTTTCTTGCACAGGTGCAAACAATGAACTCTGACCAATGTGTCAACTCTATGAGCCCTCCAAAATATCCTTGCACGGTACCAGGTGGTAGAGATTCGATATTGCAGCATGACAATGTGCAACCACACATTAATAGTCAAACCCAAGACTCATTAATTCGATTCAAACTTCCGACCCTACAGCACGCTGCATATGGACTGGATCTTGCCGTATCTGAACATTTCTTGTTCCCCCAGTTCAAGAAAAACCTTCAAGTAAACCGTTACAACAGTGATTTGGAAGTAGTGGCATATATTCGTCGATGGTGCCGAGCAAAATCATCGGGATTATTCGCTGAAGCATGCGCCAACTAGTTCGGTGTTGGCAACTCTGTGTTACTCCTGATGGCAATTATGTGGAAAAATAAATGGAACGATACGCAGCTTAGATTCTAAGCTTTCTTTTCATGTATTAGGTTTATATGTACCGTTGAAAACAGAAAAGGTATAACAAACCGGTAATTATATATCAGCCCACCCTTGTATTAATACGTTACAATATCCATCTCTGCCTATTAATTCTATACATATTCACACTTGAATCAAACGGTTTATCTGCTATGCGAAGTGTCTTACCGAAGGATACGTCTCCGGAGTCAGAATGAGGCATTGTCAGCCATGCCATTCTTTGACCATCTCAATATCGATACCTCTGATATAAATTAGTTCAATGCAATATATATTAATCAAGATTTCTCTCAAATGTTGATATCTAGCAAATTATTTTCAAATGTAATCAAATTAACTCTCGTTATCTTCATTTAGTAGGAGGAAAGTTTATTCAGGCCAATTATTTTTTTTTCGCTTCGAGTTATTAAAAATAATGATAAAGTTTCCAAGAATAACCGCCAAGAATAAGCTTCATTTACTCGAAAAGACTTGCATTTGTTCCTTTCTGTAGTATGCTTGTCTTATGTTGTACTGATTAGATTATCATAATTGAAAACAGGGTAAGTAATCAGAAATCCAACAAGGGCTATATTTGTTATAGCTCTCTTTTCTAGAGGTGTTGAGCAATTCCAATGACAACAAATATTAATATTCATGTATGATTATAATGATATACTATAAAGTGGACGACTAGCGTTTTTACTTTAACTATGGTTTTATTTCATGAGTTGAATATATACATATTTTAGTGATCCGCGTTTTAACGACCGGCAGTGCAAGGTTATATTTTACGATTGAAATCATAACGTTGAAAATAGACTGGAATTGTTACTTTATTCCACAGAAATAAACGGTTTTCAAATATGGCGAAAGTACAGGTACTGTGGAAAGGGAATAGGTCTTTACAAAAATATTAGTAAATGATCAGTTGAGTCTCTTTAAATCTTGGGGGAGAAAAGGCGATTTTAAAGAAAATAGTACACGACCTCGAATGCAGATAACAGCTGCGATTAAACAATGCATTTCTCTATGCCTGAATTAGATAATATACTATTACTTTACTTGCACCGGGAGTCTACAAACTGATTTGGATAGTATAATATAACTGCTTTCACCGGCCGTCTCAGAATTATTTTAGATGGCATACCATAACTGCTTTAACCGGGCGTCTCAGAATTAATTTAGATGGTCTTTTATAACTACTTTCACCAGGCTCCTACGAACTGATTTAGATAGTTTACTATAACTACTTTAATCGGGCGTCTCATAATTAATTTAAATGTTATACTATAACTACTTTAACCGGGTGTGTCATAATTGATTTAGATAGTATACTATAATTGCTTTCACAGGGCACCTACGAACTGATTTAGATAGTATACTATAACTACTTTGACCTGGCGTCTCAGAATTGATTTAGATGTTTACTATAACTACTTTTACTGGGCGATTCAGATTGATTCAGATGGTATACTATAATTCTACTTGCACCATTCGTTTCAGAATTAATTTAGACGGTATACTATAGCTGCTTTATCCGTCTCGGAATTGATGTTATATAGTAAACTATATCTACATTAACCGGACATTAACCGGGCGTTTCAGAATTTATTTAGATGGTAAACTATAACTACTTTAACCGGGCGTCTCAGAATTGATTTAGATGGTAAACTATAACTACTTTAACCGGGGCGTCTCATAATTGATTTAGATGGTAAACTATAACTACTTTAACCGGGCGTCTCAGAATTGATTTAGATGGTGTACTTTGTCTACTTGTACCATTCGTTTCAGAACTGATTTAGAAAGTATGCAATTACACAACTTCCAACGGGCGTCTCAAATAAAATGTCCCCTTCCATTGTTCAATTCTAAACAGGTTTATTCTTGATTGAAGACTTCGTTTAAATATCGCGGGTCCTCCACTGGTATGTGTGTGTGTGTGTGTGTGTGTGTTGTGTGTGTGTGCGTGTATGTATGTATGTATGTATGTATTTTTGTATGTATGTATGTATGTGTGTATGTATGTATGTATGTATGTATGTATGTATGTATGTATTATTATTGTATGTATGTATGTATGTATATATATATATATATATATATATATATATATATATATATATTCATCACGCTATAGACAAAATCGATAGCCCAATGGCTCTAAAGGACTAGTTAAGATTTTAATTTAAGCTTTACTCATTGTTTGACTTGGAATAAATACATTGATTGAGTAAAGTAAGTTTTGTTTCTTAAACTTAGAAATATTACAATTTCAAATTATGGACATCCTTATTTTAAACTCTTGTTTCGTTAATCTGGTTTGTAAAGATATAATACCAGATTGATGCAACGGGTCACACAAGAGAAAAACTGTTGCGTTAAGAAAGTAAGAAATCAAACTGCCACTTTGGGTGAATGCTATCTAGACTTCTTTCCCAAGTAGCTCACATCTTTTATAATTACAATATCGTGTTCCAACTCTTCCTTAGAGAGATAAATCTTTATCTATTTTCAAGTTTGAGAGGAATTAGATTTTTTTCTAAAGTTACCTACCTGTGTGTGTGATCTTCAGCTGAAATAACTGAGTGTGCAGTTTGTACTAAAATTACTGACTAAACAGTTATCTCTGAGTTTGGTGAAATTAGCATGTAATTAAACATGTATTTTTAACACAGTAAACATTGCACATTTTGCCTTCCCTTAATCACCTTGTTAATTAACAAACCTAAGTTTCAACGTGTTTAACAAGCATTATATATTTCTGTAAGGCTGTAAATAGATCAACTACTTCTTTGTACTTTATCATCTATTTGGCCTGCACCATCTGAACTTTAGAAGGATCGAGACAGTCTAACAAGTGGCTGCATTTTACAACTGTTATCCAATTACCAATTTTCTTGGATCAACTTTTATCAGTCTATAACTGTTCCTGTCGCCGCTCGTTCTTCCTATTTTTTCTATCAAAACAGGGATAAAATTAATCTTTTTTTTTTACTCTCTCTCTCTTTCTCTCTCTCTCTCTCTCTCTCCCTCTCTCTCTCTCTCTCTCCCTCTCTCTCTCTCTCTCTCTCTCTCTCTCTATCTATCTATCTATCTATCTATCTATCTATCTTTGCCGGCCATTTTAAGGATTTTCTTGAAAAGCCTCACATTCAACACAAAGATAGATTTTTTTCACTCAAATACAAAAGCAGTTCTAGATATATATATATATATATATATATATATATATAATATTATATATATATATATATATATATATATATATATATATATTCTTTCAGAAAAAAAAAATATCTAGATAGACGGTTTAAACATTGTTAAATTTGTATGAATGTAACAAAACAGATTCTTTAAATTTTGTGATGTGCAAAAGAAGTCAGATTGAGAAAAATGTTGGCTATATTATAGTAAGGAATGTGACGATTTTCCCAAGGTTGGTAAGGAGATGGTTAATACAATAAAAGATCAAGGAAACTTGTCAAATGTGCCCCACCGTGTCAATCTAGTAATATGTCGGGGTTACTCAGATGAAGAAAGGTTAGTTAAAAGGCAAAATTGTTAAACTTAAACCCATTCAAGTATTCTTTATATTAGGAAATTACATTAACGTTTCCACAATGAAAACATACCTAGTTTAACTCAAATTTCATATCGGTCATATCGTTTATATTATTGTATCGTATTATTTATGGTATTGAATCGTATCGTATCTTTTATGGCATTGTTTCGTATTGTATTATTTTAGAATGGAGCAAAGATACGTATTTGAAGGGATAAGAACTTGGACAGATAATAGGGGCTTTTAATAAACTAATCATCAAGTTCTCTCTTCTTGAACTCTGTGAGTTTATTGATAAACATACTTTCAATTCTGTGTGTAATCGCATCTCGTTGACTGATTGTAAATTCGACAATTTTCGGTAGTCTACATATCGTTGTTTCAAATTATTAACCATGTAGCACAAATAGGTATAATATTTCTATGCCACACTGCCTACACAGCGTCTTGTACAAAAGTAATAACTTAAATGCCTAATCAAACTAATTTGTCAAATTAACGATATTTCTCTATGTGTATAATTTGTTTCCCGATATCCCAGTGCCTATCCCTCTTTCCGTTACGTGGTAAATTGACACACTTCAATGCAGTTTATTGAGTAACCAACTTGAGTTCCGTTTTATTTTCCTAACTCGTAAAAATCATCCAGATGATGAAGAGGCGCTTGTTCCCTTCGTGTACCTTCCGTGCCACCTCCGTCCATCCTCCGTGCACCCTCCGTGCGCCCTCATTCGGTGTGTACAGAAGAGGTTTCCAATTCTTGGAGTGGTTCAGAATTCAAAATAAACAGAGTAAGAAGAGGGGTGGGGTGGGGTCAATGCCCTCTATACAAGATTGTTATGGGTGGGGTGAATTGCCGGAGTGGATAAAGCATTGTCCAAGCTGAATCCCCACTGTCGGCATCTCGTTTTATTTTTACCTTAAGCAATTGATACTATGCGTTTTGGTAAAATATTCACAACATCCGCCAGTCGGATATAGTGTACCAACACAAAAACGGTATAACCTTGAACTTTTATTAATAATAATACTACTAATAATAATAATAGTAATAATAATAATAATAATAATAATAATAATAATAATAATAATAATATAATAATAATAAGAAGAAGAAGAAGAAGAAGAAGAAGAAGAAGAAGAAGAAGAAGAAGAAGAAGAAGAACATTTGATCGCCATGCCAAGGGGTGGTAACCTGATGGCTTAGTGGTTTGAGCACTCGTCTCTCCAACGAAAAGACCGAAATCGATCCTAGGAGTAGTTGAGATTTTCTCGTGACCTCCACTCCTAACCAGTAATTGGTCTGGCGGAGAGTTACTTTGTGATAGAACGCCATTTTATCAAGAGAGTATTAGACAATTGCCGTTGTCCGTGTTATGCTACGGATGTCTGGATCAACTCCAGCATTTTGGCACCAAAAAAAAACAATTAAAAAATTGAGCTTTATATAGCGCAATATCCACTAAATGTGCTCAAAGCGCTTTACAAGGGGTCCCTGGCCAAAAGCAACATTTAACATGAAGGACGGGACATGACGCCTGTTAGGCGATATTACAATTTTTCGGTAAAGACAACGCTGTTAACGGCCAGGTACTCATTTTACACCTGAGTACGGTGAGAGAATGTGCGTAAAGAGCCTTTTCCAAGGACTCAACTATGCGCCAAGCGCGAGGCTCGAACCCAGGACCTTCCGATCCGAAACGAGTGTCATACCACTAGACCACATAGCCGCACCAAATGGATTACTTTCTGTTGTTTTTGTTGTTGTTTTTAAAGTCAGTGGTAGTTTGTGACAATCATTAAGGATTTTATTGTTCTGTCAAATAGATTTTTGATAGTTACGTACTTAGCGACCTGTGTTCTGTTCTGTCCCCATGACGAGTGCTTTATGAAGACTGTGTAGATTATCTATAACGATAAGTATTGAATTGTAAGCTTCAATTTATTATTTAAAGACAGATACTGTGGACGTTTAGGGATTCCCCTTTATCAACAAAACACGATGTATAAAACACTTTTTTTCCTTCGAACACCAAGCAGCAACATTTTCATTAGATTATCTATACAATGCCCAATGCGACCATTTGTACCTGTGCAAAGTGTGGTGATTTTTGAAAAGTGTCTTAACAAATGCTACAACGCCAAAATGTTGTATTTGATAGCAGCTATCCTATCCGGCTATTGATCATGATGAAAATCGCTATGACTATTACAAGACATCACCGAAGTCATAACGTGTACTGAGATTAATGAGATAGGGGAAAATAACATTGCTGGTCTGGATTTGTTGCTTGTAATCATATTTTCGGGGGTCCCGATAGCTCAATTGGTAGAGCACTCGCTTCAAAGGCAAAGGGACCGATCCTGGGTGCAGTCGAGATTTTTTCTGACCCTCCTGGCCACCCAGCAGTGATTGGGTAGCTGGGTCTGTTTGATCTGGTGGAAAGTACTTTGATAAACTAGCGTCCTATGAAAAGGATAGCAACCAATTGCTATTGTCCGTTTCACGCTAGAGAAACCGGGATAAACGCCTGCTCCACGGGCCGCATGGCTCTAAAGGAAAAAGAATCATATTATTATCTCTTGCAAAGAGGTGATTTTAATAGAGCAATGCCTTTTGGTCTGTAATACTAATGTAGAGACTTGGCCTTTATTCAATGTATTACACGCATTTCTTTGGTAAGAAACATTTATAAATACATTAAAAAATAATCTTTAGGATACGTTTATTATTATACCGAATTTTCTACTCTTGAAATGCGTCATCTTCTTATGCCTCGTGCGTAATTTCAGTGCAGATGTTTAGAAAGTTGAAACAGTTCAAAATCGTACAATGAAATTGTCTACATTGCTGATAGCGCAATTTGTGGCATCAACTTTTATACAGGTAGGGATGATAGACAGATGTTGCTGCTGCTAATGATGATGATTATAATGATGATGAAATGATGATGATGATGATGATGATGATGATGATGATGATGATGATGATGATGATGATGGTGATGATTATGATGATGATGGTGGTGGTGATGATGATGATGATGATGGTGATGATGATGATGATGATGATGATGATGGTGATGATGATGATGATGATGACAGCGATGACGATGGCGACGATGATGTTACTGCTGTTGCTGCTGCTGACGATGATGATGATGATGATGATGATGATGATGATGATGATGATGATGATGATGATAACGCGGTGGTGGTAGTGGTAATGATTGTAGTGATAATGATGATGATTAATGTTGTTATTGTTGATGATTATGATGATGATCAGTGATGATGATCGTCATTATCATCATGTTGACGTTGACAACAACGAAGGATACGTCAAAGATTATGATGTGACGCAATGATGAGTTAAAACGATACAGAATGATAATCCAAGTTGATTAAAATGTTGATTAGTTTGACGATCGTCGCTGTTGTAGTCAGTTTGAAGGGCCTAATTTGTTGCATCAAATACACAACATTGATAGCACCTGGTGCGAAAGGTGAGATTCTGGTGTCCCAATTAGAATATTGCCAAGAGAGCTTAGTCTGAATCGGGAGACGGGTTTGCCAGAGATTTTGATGGGAAGAAAGCCTAATTATTTTTTTACAAACAAATTTTAGATTAGTTTAAAGGATTGAAATTGAACGTTGAGTTGTGATTTGTAACGCAAAACATTTATAAAGAAGCTTATTATAAAGTATAACATCGAAATGATGATATAATATAGACAAACCACAAAGTTATTTCCAATACGGGTTGACCAGTTAACAATCGTGCTATAGAAAAACACGTATTTCAAAAATTTGGCCAGAAAACTCGTCCTTCTATTATCGATCGATTTAAATAACGCAGAAGAGTTGGAACCCCAAGACGTGGGTCATTTAAATCGATCGAGATATGAAGTTTGAGTGAAGGACGAGTTTTCTGGCCAAATTTTAAAAACATGTCATTCTAGAGTACATAAGCTAGCTGGGGAGAGGGGGGAGGATGGTGGGAGGGGTGGGGGGTTGGGGGGGGGGGGAGGTGATGTAAATTGTAGATTCTACGGTGTTGGCGGTTCAGAGGTAGGGTGTTTCGTCTTGTATCAAAGTCGAACGAGGGTGAGCGCGGTAGGTGGCCGTAAGGACAATGATGCTATAAAACCGTGCATATTATGTGATCCATCGTCTAAAACGGTATTATGTTGGGACTAACTAGACCCGACGTCTATATATATATATATATATATATATATATATATATATATATATATATATATATATATATATATATGCGGGTGGGACATCCAAACCCAATTCTGGGCCTAGTTTAACATTGTTGGAATGGACAATATTTTGTGTCATTTTTTGAGATTTCCATTACAAACAGTGAGTCCATAATGAGTAGAGCTATCAGATCTGCAAATAAGTGCACTTCAACTGGACCCCTAAAAGCGAATTTAGAAACAGATTGATGTGAAATGAGAAATTGGAGCTGTGTGCAATGCCAGAATTGTATTTATTCTCCACCGTATGAGAGTGAAATTAACACCAAGTTTTATATTTGTATATTTAATATTTTCAGCATCTACTTCATCCCGACATAGTACTGTTTTGAGACGATGGGTCACATTTTATTAACTCTACTCTAGTTGTGAATACATTCTGGACTAGAGGCAGTGATGGATGTTATGATAAGCAGATGTACAGTATTGTGTACCTTAAGGGGCGGTTTGGGTCTAATTATTAGGAAAATTCTTCCAAAAATTGATTTTGAGATTTTGGTAAAAAATATATTCAATTATCTTAGAAATAATATTATTGAAGTCCAAATTCTTAAAGTAAAAACACAGTTGAAAATGGTAGTAAGAAAAGTGTGAAGAACGGAAAGCTATTTTGCCATTTTCTCAATATATCATTTTTCTAAGGGCATGGGATAATGTGTCAAACGTTTCTCAGAATCTATTCAATTAAATTGTCTGAAAATTTCCACAGTTATCAATGAAGAAATGTAGTAAGTCGCCATAGAGAGATTTTTTTGATAAGATATTTGTATTTTGAATTATAATCCAAATTATGAATTTTCAACATCAATTTTGTTATAACATTTTGATTCTCAACTTTGTAATGTTCTTATTAGAATTCCATAAGCTAAAGCCGCAAAATTCTCTCTATGGTGACACACTATGGTACAATGTTGATAAGAGGGAAGAATATGGAGGTAATTCCTTCATTGGTCTTTGTAGAACGTTTGCCACAAGATTGTTATTTTTTTATGCCAGACCCTCAAATTAGGTCGCAAGACGGGTATTAACACAGATAATTTATATTTTTCACCAAAAGTGTTGTTTTTTAGCCTATAATGACGATACAGATTTATTAAAAACCCCAATATAGGTAATTAATTTTTTTTTAGAAAAGACCCAAACCTCCCCATAATCTTATCATTTCATAATTACTAGGCACTTGTCTCCGCTTATAACGAACGTGCTATTTATCGGTATATATAATTCAATCGTTTATATTTATTGAATAATTTTGAATTTCTAAGCATTAACAAAAAAGAGGTAACTAAGGAATAAGTCATTTACAGCAATTTGTAGTTTGTTACTCTTGATTAGTAAAACTGAACACAGATAAGAGACGCCGCACTCCAGCTAATAAAGTGACATTCTTGGCATCTGCTCCTCATTTGTGAATTTGCCATTGGGAAATAACATTCGACTCATCCATCGATACTTGAATGAGTTAGTAGTAGTGTCGTATGGTCTTCACACCTCCAAGTGTGACTCATTCAGCCATTGGATGTAGTCGTCATCAGCTTTGTGGATAGCAGGATAGCCGCCCTCTATGGATGTTGATGGACAGTGAAGTACCACATGGTCGATGTCCTGATTTGGAGCGTTACAGGCTTGGCATGTTGGTGTTGTTATATAGCCCCAAATGTGGAGATTAGATGCTGTTCTACCGTGTTTAGATCGTAGTCTGTTACAGGAGGACCACTGTTTTCTGTTTAGTCTTGAATGAGTTGATCCTAGTTTTTGGAGCCTCGGTATACGACCATCTATTTTGCGTTTTAGATAATCTCACAAAATGTTTCTTTGGGGATAGAACTGGGAGTAGGGAGGGCCTTAAGAATATCATCAACAGCACTGTCTGGTCGCTAACAACTTTGAATTCAAAACCCATTTTTGGCATCTGTTTCTTTATTGAGGGGGGGGGGGGTGGCAATGGGTCAGTTAAACAATCTTCGACGTCTAATTAAACAACCTTTCTATTGCTCAATGTTAACATCTAGTTCCAAGCACGCTTTCTTGTGCTATAGATCTATATACCTTGACAAATCACAGTTTACTTTTTAATTTTGGCCTGAAATTTTATTTAAATTTGAATCACTTTAAATTACACTCAACTAGACAAAAAAGTTTCAAGCCTTGGAGTTTAAGAATCCATATCATGTCGTAGTCGGAAAATTATGGCCAGAAATCCCGTCCCATAAATATTGGGAAAATTGGGTATGAAAGATGCCAAATATAAAAAAACATAACATTAATTAATGAATAATAAGCTTCAATTTATTGAACGAAGACAGAGAATGTGGACGTTTCGGGGTTTCCCCTTTATCAACAAAACAAGATGAATGAAACACTAAGGCCGAATAATTCGGCCTTAGTGTTTCATTCGTCGAGTTTTCTTGATAAGGAGGAAACCTGAAATGTCCACATTCTCTGGCTTCGTTCAATGTACTACTTATAATAATAATAATAATAATAATAATAATAATAATAATAATAATAATAATGGTATAGATTTATAGTGCGCCAAACATCCCTTCATCAGGAGGGCTCTGGGCGCATAACATAGATTAACTTAATAATTAAGCCCTAACACAGTACACGAACAACTCCAATTATACACATAATCAAAAGAAAGCCTGTCGGAATAAGAATGTCTTCAATCGACGATTGAATTCCTCTAGTGAAGACGAAGAACGTATCTCTAAAGGTAGTAAATTCCACAACCTTGGACCAGAATGCTGAAAGGCGCGTTCACCAGCCTTCACTCGACAGCGGGGTGTTTTCAATTTGAGGTCGTTATTTCTTTCCTCCGAGCTTTAGGCAGCAACATTTTCATCATTTTATAAATCAAAATGACAACTCATCTTGAGGTCAGGATTACTGCGCCTCAATCCGACATTATGTAAAGAGGAATAAATGACAAATGAAATTGTACTAAGGTTCTCTCAGTTTAAGAAATTCCATTTTCTATCTTCTACAAAAGACCAGAATTTAAAATAGGTTGTAAAATCCACTTTATCTTACTCACATTGTTAGCATTGGATTTCTCCAGATCAAAACGGTTGGTCGAAAAATAATTGTATATTTCATATATTTGACATCGCTTTTAATGTAACAAAAGACAACGAAAACCGCCTGTACTCCATTATTTTATCTTGTCATTTCTATTTCTACCAATTGTTTGAATTACCAGCCCAATCAATAGTTTAAAATGTTAATGGTTGAACTACGTAGGGTCGCATAACACAATCTTTCATTCACTACCTGGATTGTGGCGAAAGTCAATAAACATGATCAACTCAATTAAAACAGAAATGTTGTTTTGATATCACCCGATGATCTGCATTCCTCGATTTTAATAATCAGGTAAACCTTTTTTAGAAACTTTAACACATGTACATGTATGAGACATGCTTCACTTACAATTATCATTCAAAGGAAATGAGACATAATATTTCATGTGCAACATTTATTAACCAGTTAACATCTGTATCCGTAAAAAAAACAACTCGTATTTAAAAATTTGGCCAGAAGACTCGTCCTTCAAATATCGATCGATTCAAAAGAGCCTCATCTTGGCATAAACTCTCAAACCATTGACTTGGCAAAGTCAAGTCCCAGGTTTGAAAGGTTTTGCCAAGATGAGGGTCATTTAAATTGAACGATATGTGGAGACGAATTTTCTGGCCAAATTTTAAAATACGAGTTGCTTTTTGCAGAATACGGCTGTTAACTGGTTAAATTAAAAAAAAATCTAGACATGCCTTATTAAAATCGTCAAATGTATTTCAAGGATCAAGGTCGATTGTTGCTTTTCTGTTTTTTTTTTAATGTCCATTATGAAATTACCTTAGGGCAATTGAAACATGCATTCTATTCTCTTTTGGATTATTATTTTGGCGTTGTAGAAAAACGGTATTTGTAGTGTCAATAACCGCTTGAACCGCAGACGTCTAAGAATGATTTTATGCAGGTCAGTCTGCCATGTATTGTCAAACCGTCAGTAAAAGTTTGGTTAGAAAACTTTAAAACGTTGCTTTATCGTTATTCCATCGGTAAAATAACCAAGATTCGGTTATCTCTCTTTGACTATATCATATTGGAAATAGTTGCCTACCGACATACAACAATAAATATTAAATGTAAAGAAATTAAATAAAAATTGGCAAAGAATATTTAAAGTCTTAAAAAGTACATTGGAACAACAAACGGATATATTATAGTGACTATGTGTCGATAATATACTTATAACAGAATTCTTGAATTAGGATGTTTTCAATATAAATAAGTAATCAAATGAGTATGAAGATACTTTATTCACTGGGAAGGGTCAATGCTGTTATAATAAAAGTAGAGAGGGATAATACATAGATATCGTGTTATTGCGAGTGTGTAAATATCTCATCTAAAGAATAAATAATTATTTTGCGCTATCACAGTATTTTGGTTATCACCTTATTCATAGAAATATTCATCATTTGTTTTAGAGTAAAAGATTGTAGATAAGAGATTGGTTCGGAGTTATATAGTATTTCTAAGCAGTAAAATGTTGTTTAAATATAATTATTGAATCACTTCTCTATAATATTATCATTATTTCATACATAGATAAATGAATATGTCGGCTTTAAATTTTAGAATGATTTTAACTTTGAAATTAAAACAGGGCACAAAAGTTAATATCAGATATTAGTTACAATCTACATGATTGTGTTAATACCATCAATGACTGTGAAAATTATATTTCTCTTAAAAGATGGGACTATAGCTACGTCTAAGTAAGTGTCAGCGCATAGTTTCTCACAGCCGTGGGGAGGAAAGAGTTAAAATTAGATGTCTTTGTTTCCTTGTGACACAGTGCTGAAGACGACCGCTTCTTTTGCTGAATTGAATCTCTTTGTTTGTGAATAAGATTCATCTCTAATCACTTTGCTGATTTTTTCATTACATGATTTCAGATAAAAATACGCAAAGTCTAAAATTGAAGCGAATTTTAGCATTTTCTGGCAGTGCTTCAAAACTCTGTCGATCTTTGACTTTTCAGTTTTCAGATCTTTTGTTGTTACCACCCCAGCAAACAGTAACGTAGAACACTCATAATGTCACTAAACAGAAAAATCAGCCTATTGACTTAATTCACTCCATTGAGTTTTCTTTAAAAATAAAATCAAGGTTTAAGCTTTTTGATGATATAGATGGACTATTTTGTCCACTCTAACTTTATAAACCAAAATGTTACAATTTACATTTCCATATATTAAATTTCATTTGGCAAGAAGTGGATGGACCATTCAAACATGGAGTATAGAGGTCTAAATCATTTTTCAAAAGGCCAATTTGTCTTACTGTCATCTGTAACGATCTTTGATAATATCATTGATAAACGGTATGATTAAAGATGGACCCATTACATTACCATGTGGAATACCATATAGTGGTATATAAAAAGATGGTTCATTTTCTTTACAGCAACTCTCTGTTTACATCTTGAGAGAAAAGACCTTCTTCTTCTTCTTCTAGGTTCCATGCCTGGTCCAGGCTTCGGATACTGCATGAATTATCTCTCTCCATTCCTCCCTGTCTCTTGCTTTTTCAAACAGCTCTTGGATTGTTAGGTTGGTGAAGCCCTTCAGTTGGTCTACGAGTGTTTTTCTTTGTCTCCCCCGGGCGCGTTTACCAGGTATTTTTCCACAACTTGCCAGGTATTCATTCTTATCTTTCCTTACTATGTGTCCGAAAAAGGATAGTTGTCGCCCTTAATAGTGGATCGACAACTATCCTAGAAAAGACCTAATCCAGTCATAATCGTTACCCATTATTCCACATTATTATAATGCTTTCAATTTTGTAAACATGTGTTTATTGGGGGTCCGATCAACTGTTTTAAGAAAATCCAAACTTATTACATTATCATACTTATCTTGTGATTAAGTAGGAAGTCCTCTACTTGTCTTACATATCTCACTCACTGCCGCACGAAGTCCCGTGACTTGAGAAGCTAGAGGTGCTCCTCCCTTCTCTCACGCCACCTCTTGCATTCACATCCAACACCCTTTCCATAACATTGTTTCCACATTTGAAATAATATATGATTTTTTTTTTGTATCCTTATATTTTTAAGTCTTGTTGTTAGTCTCCCGAAGTCCAAGGGCCGGAATGTTGTTTGTCTTATGTTGTCCCTTTTTATACTTACTGACCCCTGAAAATACGGACCCCCCCCCCCCCCAAAAAAAAAAAAAAAAACCCACTATAATTTGTTATAGCGCTTTATTATAGTGTATATTAACCGATTCGCATCAAATTTGAACGGACGTTTCTACATTCATCGGCATTACGTAAAATGTAAATAAAGTCGTTATTTAAAAAAGCCCGTCATGGAAAAATAAAGCGATCAGTTCAGCGTACCTCAACGAGTTTTTGCTGTGGGAACGTTTCACAAAACATATTCCATAAAGAAAACACAAAACGCGTCTGTCAAGGAGTTTAATTTGAACAGGCGAAAAAATGAGTAGCGTGCCAAGTAAGGCTACCATCTGGATGTGGTCATCTTACTTCAATAAACGTGGTTCGATTCAAAACTTGAACAAAAATCCGGGAGTCACAACGTCGAATCCTGAGAAAATAATTGAAACTGACACCATACAAAAAACAAGCACTTCTCTTACTCACTGACCAACACACAACGGAAATGGTTGCCATGTGCCGATGGATGCTTGACAATATTGAATGCCATCCTAATTTAATTTGGTTCAGCGACGAAGCTCATTTATACCTGAATAAGCAATAAAAACTCTGGATTTTGGGATTCTCAGAAAGGTTTACATGACCAGAAAGTGACCGTTTGGTGTGCAATTGGTTGTTAAGGGATCATCGGTCATTATTCAGATGATTGTTCTATCAAATGGTAAAATTGTTATTTTTCTAACGTTTGTAGTTTTGTTGTAATTGCCTTTTCTTTGAGTTTCATGTTTTTGGGTCATGGTATGAGTCACATTTACTCTATTTTTCTCTCCACCCTTGACTAAATAGTGGTTTGGGTAATATGCGAAATTCAGGAAAACAATGCATCTTCATGCCGACTTGAACATAGCATTCTCCAATAGTTCTTATGGCAGTCCTGTTTATTCTTTGATGTTGTTAATCCATATCTTCTTTGGCCGTCCTCTCCAAATTGTTTTAGTATGTACATTGAGTTTGCTCTGCAGTATGATCTTTTAACATCTGTGATGTCGGTTAAGGTGACCAACGACAGTTTACCTCTTTAGACATTTGAGGCTTCAATGGGACAGTAAATATCTCTAGACGTCTATCTTATAATTTGTCTTCGATCCCATGAGCATCCTGTTGTTTTTACACTTTTGTAATCTGTTTTTTTTTTTCCAATTGCTGCTGTTACTATTGCAATTCTGTTCATGACTTATTTGATTTAATAGGCCAAATTGTGGGAGGCGCAAATTTGAATCCTCGGAAAGGCTATTTACCCATGTTTCCTCACCATAGTCAAGTTTAAAACAAGTGCCTGGCATTTCTCTGTATAAAAGATTTTTAAAAATAGTTCCATAACACGCGTCATGTCTAGTCTTACATGTTGATTGTTGCATGCTGTTGCCTAGTTTGTGAGGGGGAGTGTTGGGGGGGGGGGGGGGTGTCCGCGTAAAACGCTTTAAGCACTTAAGATAACTATTGCTCTCTATAAAAAAAAACAACAAAAAAAAAACGTGAGATTTATAGAGCGCAATATCCACTTAACGTATTCAAAGCGCTTTACAAAGGGTCCCTGACCAACAGCAATAAGTAACATGTTGTAACGAGACGTTACGCCTGTTAGGCGATATTACAATTTTGTCCCGACAGAAACAACGTTGTGAACGGCCAGGTACTCATTTTACACCTGATATATAAAAGCTTAAGTTTTAAAAAATTCCTTTTTATTATTTCTTTCTGTTTGGTAATATATGTATTTTATTTTTCAGCCAATCGCTTTATCTTAAAGCTTCAAGTTTGGACTCCGACATCTCTAAGAGTCTGAATGGTAAAAACATAGAAATGGAATGCACGTGTAAAATTAAGAGAAATTTGTCTGCTCAGAGACAAGAACCACCTACGATAAAATATGGTACAGCATGGGGGTAAGGATGCAATGAATATTATGGAGAACGGGGTAGGGAATGGTGGTAGGCGGTCGGGGTGACTAAGGTCAGGGTTACGTTTGGAATGGTTTGAAAATTAGGAAGAGGAGGGTATTGGAGTGAGGAGAGATTAGATAATAAAATACAGACGCCCATGGGAGTTTGTGATTATTTAAGGTGTCTTCTTCCGATCTGTTTCTCTGTCGGATTATTTGTGATGGGGATGGGGTGGAGGGATATGCGTCTGCGTTTGTGAATAAGTGTATGCATTTTCTTGTGCGCGCAGGAAGACCTGTTTTGTGTTTGCGCGCGCTTGGTGTGTGTGTGTGTCTGTTTATGTGAGTATGTGCGGACGTGCATATGTCAGTGTGTCTTATGTCCGATTGATGAAAAGTTCAAAACAAAATTATACGATTTTATGTTTCCTCAGATGCAAATTTGGTCAGACCTACGACAGAAATTCCATCTTTCACATTATTGGTCCTGTATACAATCACATGTGTGTGAATTACCATATGTATGCCGATGATACGCAACTGTACAAATCCGTTGTGCCATCATGCATACAGACGGTTTCATCTGATACTGGGCAGTGCTGCGCGTCCATTGGGCACTGGATGCAGGAGCATAAATTAAAACCAAATGATTACAAATCGGAGATCATGCTTTGCAGCACTCCTAAATTTTTAAAAGACCATGTTACGATCAATTCTCGTTGGTGATTGTCATATCAATGATATGTCATTCAAATCGAAAAACCTTGGGGTTGTGCTGAACGACTGATTTAGCATGGAGTATTAAATAAACCAGATGATCAAAACCATGAATTTTTAATTTAAAAAGAATCCATGGAATGAAACAATACATTCCTCTCCACTTGTTGACGACGGTCGTTTAATAATGATAATAATAATAATAATAATAATAATAATAATAATAATAATAATAATAATAATAATAATAATAATAATAATGATAACAATAATATTAATAATAATAATAATAATAATAATAATAATAATAATAATAATAATAATAATAATAATAATAATAATAATAATAATAATAATAATAATAATAATAATGACAATAATAATATGCACGATTATAAATTACCCCGTACCCAGCGTGTGGTCGGTTTTTTAGGGTGGGGATTTACTATACAATGTCGAAAATACGTGTCGCCAATTTCGTATATTATGTGTTCCTTAAAGCATTGACAAAATCATGTGATTGCTTTATGACTAATCCTAGCGCTATTGTGGTGTTCAGGTTTGAGAATTTATGTAGTGGAATATCCACTAAACGTGCTCTACACGTATTCATAGCCCTTTCCATCTAGTGTTCATGCACATGAGCTTACGAGTGTAAGGGTGATCAAGAGCGTGGCGGATATCGTTGAGTTGCAAATGATATCCGTGAAGTCGGGCTCGTTGTATCTGCGCATTATTAACAAATCGCCAAGGTTTGCACACCATCGGTCCTGGAGGTTAACTATTCCGCCATCTGCCTAAGAGACTTTAATAGCCACCACTACGAATAGGGCTACTGCATAGAGAGCATTGGGCTACTTCGATGAGGCGGTAGACAATTCCACACTTGGATGGATAGTACCGATCTACATCTCGTATATTATTATCTATTATGATATAATTGCAAAGGGCACCTTCGGAGGGACTCGCGCCAAGGAGGAATACAATCCCTACCTCACAGAGATGAACAGAGATGTGAAAAGAGATTACATGTTAGGATGTCGGTCATTGGGATTTCTCATATAGCCAGCAAATGACATTACTTGTCACAGCTGGGTTTAAAAGGACGCAGTTCCTCCACTCTGCAGATACCATTTACCTTCTATACCGAGCATGTCTTCCTGTCATGCCTTCCGTCCAAAAATTAAAAGGATAATGGATGAGAGTATTCTTCCTTTCGCGAGACAAAAGGAAATTCTACACCCCTTGCTGGACGGAATAGTTCGAAAGGCTGTGCCAAGTGTATCAGAAAACCGAATACTAGGACGTAATCGAAGTACTTCTGCATTATGTGGAAGGAAGCAGAGGTGGATGGAGACCGTGGGATGTCTCCAGCCTCAGTGTCTTTTTCGGCTGTTAGAGAAATTGGATCCCTACCGCTAATATCCGAAGGCTGCACTGGATTGTGGGACAGATATGATAGCTTCAAACATAAAAAAACAGTGTCTGCAAAGCGTACTGTCAGATTTAGGAATCGCTACACCAACAAGAAGAGTGAGACAGGACCACGATAAGTTATATGTGGCACAAAATGGTAAAGAGTTTGTAGAGACTGGGAGAAAAGCTTATCGGATTCAGTGCCAATTAAAGGAGACACTGGATGGCAGTCAGACTACGGTTCAGGTTGATCCACGATAGTCACTCTGCATCACTGGGACATGGTACAGTCTAAAACTTTACAAAATTAGAATGGGTTATTCCCCACATGCCAGTTATAGGAGAATTCTGCCAATTAATTAAGTAATAAAAGCTAATAGTGAAGCCACTTGCATCCATTTTAGAATACCCGAATACACAATGCCCTTCTTTAGTGAAAAAGAATCCCTTCCTGTTTAACGGATTTATTTTGTATTGACATCCATTTTGGGGGCTTTACTCATTAAATCACACGGCTAAAATGTTCTAAAAGTGTTGCAATTGCCGAAAATTAATAATTCAAAACTTAACCGCAGTAAGATTTAGCATTGCCCTATTTTTGATTGACGACGTATCTAGTGTCGTCACAGTAGTCCACTTAACATCATTTTTCTGCCGTACTTTGAAAAAATAACACACACACACACACACACACACACACACACACACACAAAGGTTTTAGAATTTTGGCCAGAAAAATCCAATGACCAATTATACTGACCATCATCTTGTCAAAAATTTTGAAATCTGAGACTTCTAGGATTTCAAAGTCCCAGGTTGGGAGTTTTTGACAAGATAGGGGTAATTTTAATCGATCGCTGTTAAAAGGAAAAGCTTTCTGGGCAAAATTTTAAAACGTTTTCTTCCCGAGTAGAGCTCTGTGAGTGCCTTCGAATGTGTGATGCAAGAGAGCAGATTCGTATCATTACGAGGTAATGTACGTTAAGTGTCATAATAAAATCGCAATGTGTACGAAGTAATATGCGCAATTATAAAACACACATTGACGAGATACGAGTAAGAAGGAAGATCTGTATAAATTGTAAAATTTAATTGTACCGTAAAGATTACTCGGTGAACTCGTGGGATTCCCGTGGGACATATTGCTGCAATTTACCATTAAATTACCCTCTGCCAATATTACGTGCTTTTAGCGTTATTGGTCACCTTGACATTACGTTCTCAGCAATCGAGTGGGCTCGAGTAATGGACCATCTGCAAGAAATATACTTTTGGTTGTAAGCATATTCATGGGATGATATCGGTGGACCCTTGATTCGTGTGCAGTTCAGTCAAACATTCGCAATTTCTGGTTGGTAGGAACGTTGTGTATACTGTCAAGGACTTTTACTTATACCCTTTAATTTTAAAAATGTAAAGTGTTAAAAGAGTATGGTTTTCTTCCATGGATAAACACATATACATGCAATATATTTTTGATGGGTAAATTATCCAATTGAATATCAAAAGAATGTATATATATATATATATATATATATATATATATAATATTATATATATATATATATATAAATATATATATATATATATATATATATATATATATATATATATATATATATATATATATATATACAATTTTCTTTTGATATCTACCGTTCCACGGTGCTCCAATTCGAAGGCATTTTGTTCTTCTCTACAATAAATTACTTGATAAACTCCACAATGGGATAGATGGATGGATTGGTTATACGCATTTAATGGCCATACACAACGGGTCATGGTGGATAGGAAAATAACAGACCTTGATTAAGTAAATGACCATCAGCAAGAAGAATCTCCATGAGTGGTGGCCGGGTAGTAGGAGTCCTGTCACTGTAATAAGCCGGGGGATGTCGATTCTCGTTTGATAACCGCATGAGTGACATTATTTTGGCCCTTTGGGTAAGGAATCGAACAAACAATATCCCATTTAGAATGGATATTTGGCTTTATGCATTGACGGATATTATGAGAACGTTAGTACAGACTGTAATGTACTCTTTGAAATGTAAATATTTATTGTTATAGCCTGATGAGAAATAGATAAATCATTGCAAAGAGCATTGAGCATGGTAAAAAGTATTTATATGTACTATATTTAAGAGCATACTTGCTTGTCATCTATATATTCATTTATATTTCTTGTATTACACCAGATACGTTGTAGGTTATCAAACTGTGTTCCAATATACACCCGGTGCTGAGAGGCCACAAAAAAACATTTAAACAGTCATACTCCACCCCCCCCCCCCCCCCCCCCCCCCCTTACACACATGAGCATTTGCACGCGCGCAAACACACATACACATATACACACATACGCAAGCACAAATTAATGCCAAAACACATACATATACTACCACCCACACCCCACCACACGCAAACACACACACACACACAATCACAAATACAAACACACAAACACACATACAAACACACACAAACACACACACACAAACACACACACACAATCACAAATACAAACACACAAACACACATACAAACACACATACAAACACACACACAGACACACATACACACACACAGAGACATTATCTTACCTGGTGAGTCGAGACGTCTCCCCATTGAGGCAATTACTACGTCATTGGATTTGTAAACTCCCTGTCGTCACTCACACAGCCAGGCTGATAAAACGGTTGTTTTCAATTTTTTTAAAAAAGAGCATTAAATAAAAACGCTTGAATCATGAGAGTTAGATGACCGAGTTGATTAAGTATCGCAATATCCACTCAACGACGAGACGCCTGCTAGGCGATATTACAAATTTTCGGACCGAGACAACACTGTTAACGGCGTTGTACTCATTTTACACCTTTTTCTTTCTATTCTCTCTCTCTCTCTCTCTCTCTCTCTCTCTCTCTCTCTCTCTCTCTCTCTCTCTCTGTGTGTGTCTCTCATTCTCTTACCCCCCCCCCCCCCTCCATGCTCTCTCTGACAAACACACACACATAAGAACACACACACACACATATGAGCACACACACACACACACACACACACAGAGAAAGAGAGAGAGAGAGAGAGAGAGAGAGAGAGAGAGAGAGAGAGAGAGAGAGAGATGGCTTCTACTGTTTCTTACTATAATTCTCTGGGATGGGACAGTGACCGTTTAGACGAGAATCTAATCTACCATTGATATGGAAGACTGGTGATCAGGTCATTTTAAAAATACCTTTTTTATTCTGTTTTGTAATATCTAGCTATACACGGAAATCATGATACGAAATATGCAGTTATCAGTATATACTAAATTTATCATAATTCAAGCATAAATCAACAGAATTTCCATTATCTTAAAGGTAACGCAACTGTCTATGCGTTGTAAAACTGTTATACTTCAGTTGGTATCCGTCAATCACAGTGAATCCATTTAAACTAAATGCAATGGCTAAGAAGAAACTATTATATGTATTTACGAAGTTCTTTCCCTTGGTTAATATAACTCTAAAAGGGACAATCCAACGTGTTAAAGCGAAACGAGTAGTTTTGTAATATTATAGCAGGTGTTATTCTTATGGTTCTTGGTAATCTTTATGCAAATTTTTATCCTTTCTACCCGAATTTGCACGTTTTAGCCAGATTCCCCCTGCTGATAACAGGATAATGAAATTGTTGATGAATACAGAATGTGGTAAAATGTCTTTACGGCCCAGCCGAGAAATGAATAATTAATAATTTACAAACTTGCGCAACGTCGATGGCTAACAGAGGCGTTATTATGGCATAAGGGTGGGTTCAGAAACATTGAGATAAACGTAATGCGGCTATGTGGTCTAGTACTATCACACTTGCCTTCGGATTGGAAGGTCCAGGGTTCGAGTCCCTCTCTGCGCGGCGCATTGATGAATCTTTGAAAAAAGGCTCTTTACTCATAATCTCTCACCGTATTCAGGTGTAAAATGAGTACCTGGCATTTAACAGGGTTGTCACTGTCCGGAAAATTGTAATATCGACACATCTCGTCCTACATATTAAGTGTTCCTTTCGGCTAGGGACCCCTGTAAATCGCTTTGAGACATTTAGTGGATATTTTGCTATATAATAGCTCAAGTTTTGGTGGTTTTTTCTTTTTTTAAAATTTGTTTGTTGTTTTTTTTTTTCGACCAAGACAGCGGGCAAATTCAAACCATAACATAAAGCTATGAGTAAAATGTCTCTCGTCTCAGTATCAGAGTAAATCAGGAACAGAAAATGGACGTTTAGGTTTAATCTATGGAATTTGATTTGAATTATTTTGTGGACGGTTTATTTTTTTTGCAGGTCTGATACCCCAACTCATTATGGGCTCATTATTGTTGTGATGCAAGATCTCAAAAAAATGACGCCAAATATTGTCTATTACAACAATGTTAAACTAGGCCCATAATTGCGTTCGAATGCCAGGCCTGCGTATATGTACACATCGAATATGTCCCATCATTAAGAAGAATGAATTTAGTTTCGTAAACTAATCAGGACTGAAATTCTGTAATTATAAGCATTTTTACTTTAATTTAAGTTTTCGTAATCTGGTTCATCATCCCGACATAATACCGATTAGAGGCGATGGGTCACAAATGAGACAAGACTCAAACAGTAAGAGGATATAGAGGCAGGAGTCATTAAAAATGGTTAAACTGTATAGTTTAGAATGAATGAAGCGGATCACTCGGCTTTGTTATAGATTTTAGACTGCCGGATTGGTGATTCGGTTCGTTCTGACTAAAGTACCTTTTAAGATACTCGTACTATAAATGCTAAATTTGGAAGACAAATTAGGGAACAGGCGCTGCTGATAGATAAAGGTCTGAAAAAGGGAATATGAAAGAGGACCAGACAAAGGAAGAAAGAAAACTACAGTTTAAAAACCATCCCCAAAAATCAGCCGGTGAAGATGGTCGACCCCCTCTTGGCACTGAGCTCAGCGAATAGTTTAAAATAAAAATCTGAACAAGTGTATATGAGAGGTGCCAGACAAAGCAAAGAAAGAAAAATACAAGAATAAAAAAGATCCCCAAAAATCAGTCTACCTCGACTTTTCTTGTATTTTTCTTGATCGCTTTGTCTGGTACCTTTAATATAATACACACTTGTTCAGATTTTTATCTTATACCGGTGCCTGCTCTTTATTTTCTTAATTTGATTAGTTCAAAACTATCGGAACATCAACCTCCGATGAACAACAACTATATACCTCAACATCAGAGTCATGACATCAAACAGTGAAGATTAGGAATTCCTCTATACTGAAATCATAAAGGTCGCTGAGGTTACACAGTCGGTTGACTATGCCAGCGAACAGCTTCAAGTCAAGTCAAGTCATATTAATGTTATTTACATTGAAAAATAAAAATCTGGATTTGGATCAGATTTACACATTTGAAAAATATACGTATAAATATTACGCCTTAGGGTCATTTGGTTTACTGCCTTAGCTTTAATATATCAAAGACTGAGACGTGGGATGTAATGTGAAATTTATTGTGTAAATTGATCATTGCCTTCTATTGCGTCGTTACATTTACCTTTCCTTTGGTTAAAGATCGTTTTCTCTCTCTCTCTCTCTCTCTCTCTCTCTCTCTCTCTCTCTCTCTCTCTCTCTCTCTCTCTCTCTCTTTCTTTCTTTCCTTCTCTCTCTCACTATCTATCTTTATCTACCTTTCTACCTCTATCTCTTCATCACACATCCACACACTCACACATACACTCACAATATATATATATATATATATAAACTCTATCCGAGAAAATAAATCTGACCATCACCGGGATAGACATGTCTGCAGCCTTTGACACGATAGATCGTCATGCCTGCTAAATATATTGAAAACAATAATAACTGATGATGTAATTAGACTAGTGCATTTCCTGATCGGTGAGACCTGGGTAAACACCAACGTGAACGGAGCAACAACCCAAATACCGTTCTTAAGTAATATTGAAACACCCCTCAGTCCGGTTTTGTTCGTTGTACATGCTCTAAAGGAAGTGCGCTCCGTTTTGCCTGCCCTCAAACTGTATTTGAATCCCACCTTCCATCAGAAATATCATACGCAGACGATATTTATTTCGTCACAAGAAAAGATCTCAACGTAAAAGTTGTACAAGAAGCATTAGAGAAACACGCGTTGAATATACGAGTAAAGTAAGGAAATTGAAGAATGGGGTCCCTCAGGGTTCGGTACTAGCGCCAATGTTGTTTAACGTTTACATTAGCGATATGCCGAACACTTCCTCCCTGAGGCTGGGATACGCGGACGACTGGGCACTCGTTACTCAAAGTAAAGTGTGGACCCGTCTCTAGAGCGTACTCAGCGAGGATGTCACCAGACTCAAATCCTACTTCGACAAGTGGTACCTGAAGATGAACACTTCAAAAACCGTGGCCACTGCATTCCACCTATGCAGTGCATGGCATACCCGTAAACTGAACGCTCTAGTTGGGGACCAGGTTATCCCATATGACCCGAAGCCAAAATATCTGGGGGGTTACGTTGGACCACAGCCTTACTTATCGGGAACATCTCAAAGGAGTTGCCCGGAAGATAGAAAAACGCAAAAGTTTTCTGAGGAAGCTGGCGGGATCAACTTGGGGTGCTAGTCAAGCGCTCCTGACGACGTTCGCCTTAGCGCTATGCTATTCCACCGCGGAGTATTGCGCTCCAGTATGGGGTAGAAGCAAGAATGTTGAGAAGGTTGATGTGAAATTTCTCAAGTCCATACACATAGTGTCGGGAACGCTGACAACAACGCCTGAAGAATGGGGCCCGATAATGGCAGCAATCCATCCCCCCGATGTCCGGCGGGAGACGCATACAAACAACTGGCTTAACCCTCTCAAGCGCATAATGGATATATCGAGCCGAAATAAGTCCCGGCAACCCTTGTACGCAGCTCTCTTGACTTCGGACAGAGCTGCATATCATATTATGAGGTCGACGTCGATTTGGACTCGAGGGGGCGGAGACATCGCCTCCTCGAAACTGGAGAAGACATTGGATGGCAGCCAATCGACTTCGGTCGAGAACCTGCTTAACAGCACGCTCACTACATCAGTAGGGACTTGTCACATGTCCAATAGGTACCCGTTGTGGTAACGAGCCCTAAACCGCAGAACATCTAGTCGAACGGTGCGTTGTGACAAAGCTTTCGGACGGGTTTTTGACGGTGCACAAGTGCGGTTCGGAATTTGCATCCCGGATCGATCGTCATAACATAGTAGTGTGAGCACCATTAGAAGCTGCTCCTTCGGATCGGAAGTTCCTGTGTTCTAGTTCAGCTCTTAGCGCTCCATAGCTGGAAAAGGTTCTTTACTCGCCGTACTCAGGTGTATAATGAGTACCTGGCTGTTAATAGGTTTGTCTCCGTCGGACAACTATTGCCGTCACGTCTCGTCCTACTGTTAAGATGTTGCTGTTAGCTAGGTGCACCTTGTAAAGCGCTTTGAGAACGTTTAGTGGATATTGCTCTATATAATTGGTCAAGTTTTTGAAGAAAAAAAAATAAAGTCAAGTTCTTGAAGTTTTAGAAATATTCTACTCCATTTATATAGAGCAATATCCAATAAATTGCTCAACGTGCTATATCTAACAGCAACATTTGATAGGTAGGACAAGACAGGACTCCTGTTAGGCGATATTACATTATTTTCCGACATAGACAACGCTATTAACGGACAGGTTTTTTTTTACACATGAGTACGGTGAAATAATGTGAATAAAGAGCCTTTTCCAATGGCTCAACTATGCCCCGTTCAGAGCGGGACTCGAACTTTGGACAAGCCATTCGGTCCAAAGGCGAGTGTCATACCACTAGACCACATCCGCACAACTGATACTAGAAATAAAATTCACTCGCCTTAATGAAGACGTATTATGCTATCCGTTTAGGTACAAATCGCACATCATTCACCAGCAAATTAAAATGTGTATTTTTAGTCTGATTGATATAATTTACTGAGAACGATTCACTAACAGGCTGTCTCAAATTAATAACAAAGAGCTGAGTGATGTCAAATTCGTTCCGTCTGAATCATCAAAAATCGTTTTCATAAATTGAGGTTCAAATTCGATTTTAAGCGGCTATGTGGTCTAGTGATATGACACTCGCCCTCGGATCGGAAGGTCCTGGATTCGAGTCCCGCTCTGACCGGTGCTCAGTTGAGTCCTTGGGAAAGACTCTTTACTCACATTCTAATAATAATAGTAGTAATAATAATGAAGATGATGATGGTAATAATGATAATGATAATAATAATAATAATAATAATAATAATAATAATAATAATAATAAAAATAATAATAATAAATAATAATAATATAATAATAATAATAATAATAATAATAATAATAATAATAATAATAATAATAATAATAATAATAATAATAATAATAATAATAATAATAATAATAATAATAATAATAATAATAATTAATAATAATAATAATAATAATAATAATAATAATAATAATAATAATAATAATAATAATATAATAATAATAATAATAATATATAATAATAATAATAATAATAATAATAATAATAATAATAATAATAATAATAATATATATAATAATAATAATAATAATAATAATAATAATAATAATAATCTTTATTCTTCAAATATATGGAAATTTGTCATTTGGTTTACAATGTTTAAAATTAAAAATACAACACATAAACAAAAATACATT
>NC_088363.1:78290095-78297595 GCF_034508935.2 Berghia stephanieae
TCTGAATTCTATCTTTCATGTTAGCGTGTACCCCTTCCAGTTAATCATTTCTGAAATGACTTCATTTATTTCCAGCAGGTCACGCCCTCTGGGCAATTTACTCTGTTGTTTACATTCAATTACCTGTTTTTGGTTTCGTTTATAATGTATTCTATTTCGGCGACCAGCGCATCCAGGTTCATTTTTAATCGTTTGAATTTATGGCTTCTCTCCAAATTTAAGAAGCTCGATATTGGCTAAAACTGTACTACTACTACTACTACTACTACTACTACTACTACTACTACTACTACTACTACTACTACTACTACTACTACTACTACTACTACTACTAGTACTACTACTACTACTACTTCTTCCTCTTCTCCGTCTGTAACTTCAAATTTTGAAAATTCCACAAGCCACAGTATTTTCCTTTCATTGGAGATGTCAGACTATTCCACAGTCTTATATTAATGTCGATGGTATGAACGAGTACAAGTGGACATCCACTCTTGGATGGCTTACTCTTATTTGGTTTAATATCACCGAGGGGTAATTTAACTTGATCTTTGCAAAATATTGTTTCTTTGTCACGCTTTCTTCTCTGTTGTAGTGGTTGGGGATTAATATCAGTTTCATGTTTTGTATCTCTATTGTTTTGATTTATAAATTTCACTGCTCTGTTTTGTATTTGTTCGATTTCTTGGAATTCTGATACTGACCAATGTAGGTCTAACTACACGATTTACTAAAAAGAAATATACTATTCGCATGACCAATAAATGCATTATCCCAATCTACTAAAACTACTCACACTTGAGTCCAGGGGTCAAGGCTTTTTGGCACACGACCCGATAGTAGTAGTTGTAGTACGGGCCTGGGGCTAGCGAGAGTAATGGTCTGGTAAACAAGCAACTGACCAGCGAGTAATTACTTCCCTTACCAACCCCCTGTCATGCGCCCGCCAGGTGTCGCTGCTCTCTCCGTTCGTTCAGACAATACCGAATGATGAGTACTCGGCATTAAGCCAAAGGTACAACTACTACCAGGGGCGGTTGGTCACATTGTATTTAAGGCGGCACAAATTCGAAATACAGAATCAAATTTTATTGGTCTAGTTAATTTAACTTAATTTGACCTACTTTGTATGTGTGTGTGTGTGTGTGTGTATGTGTGTGTGTGTGTGTGGAGGGGGGTATTGCAATTGTTTGCATATGTGCGTGTATTTGCGTGTGCGTGTATGTGTGTGTGTTAGAATATTAACGAGACGTACTCACAAAAGAGCATCAATTCTTCTTCTTCTTCTTCTAGGTTCCATGCCTGGTCCAGGCTTCGGATACTGCATGAATTATCTCTCTCCATTCCTCCCTGTCTCTTGCTTTTTCAAACAGCTCTTGGATTGTTAGGTTGGTGAAGCCCTTCAGTTGGTCTATGAGTGTTTTTCTTTGTCTCCCCCGGGCGCGTTTACCAGGTATTTTTCCACAACTTGCCAGGTATTCATTCTTATCTTTCCTTACTATGTGTCCGAAAAAGGATAGTTGTCGATCCACTATTAAGGGCATTAGTTTCCTTTGTTGGTATGTTTGTTTTAGCACTTCTTCGTTCGTTTTGTGTGCAGTATACGATATTCTCTGCATCCTTCTCAAGCACCACATTTCAAAAGCTTCAATGTTCTTTTGTGTTTCTGCATTTGTAGTCCAGCTTTGGCATCCGTATAACAAGATTGGCCACACGTAGCACTTCAAGACTCGGAATCTAATCCCGAACGACATCTGTTTGTTTTTCAAAATGTTTCCCAGGTCCATGAAGGCCTGTTTGGCTTGAGTTATTCTTGCTCGTATGTCTCGGTTACATCTTCCATCTGTTGTCACTATTGAACCTAGGTATTTAAAACTTTCTACGTTGGTAAGTTGCTCGCCGTGAATCGTTATATTGCAGGTGTTGTTGTTTTCGGGGTTTTTCTGTATTACCATGCATTCCGTTTTGGTGATATTCACTTCCATTCCCTTGGCTTCACTATCTACTACCACTTTGTCAACAATCTTTTGAAGTTGGATTTCTGATGTTGCAATGAGTACCGTATCGTCTGCGTATCTTATATTATTTATGTTGTGACCTCCTACTTTTATTCCCTCCATATTATTTATGCCCCTAATGATTGTTTCTTGGTATAGATTAAACAGATCTGGTGAGGCAACACACCCTTGACGGACTCCTTTCTTAATAGGAATGGAATTTCCTGTAGAGTTTCCGATTTTGATAGATGCCTGCTGGGTGTAGTATAATGTTTGCATGAGTCTGAGGTCTTTCTCATCAGCGCCAATGGAGTGCAGTTGTTTTAGTATTTCTTCGTGGCGTACTCTATCAAAAGCTTTTTTGTAGTCGACAAAACAGAGGTATAGTGGGGTCTGAACCTGTATAGCTCTTTCACTTAAAACACGGAGGAGGTATATTGCGTTCCTTGTCCCTCTGTCAGGTTGGAATCCATATTGTTCTTCTGCGATTTCGGGGTTAATCTTATTCCTTAGCCTGTTGATAATTATACGCAACAGTATTTTGTTGATGTGGCTTATTAAACTTATAGTTCTAAAATTTTCGCATCTGACTGCACCTGCTTTCTTTGGTATTGCTATGAAAATAGAGTTACAGAGATCTTCTGGAATTTTCCCAGTATTGTATATATTGTTGAATAATATGTGAAGTTCATCAATTGCTAGATCTCCTAGGCTTTTTAATACCTCTACAGATATTTCATCAGGGCCTGTTGCTTTACCATCCCTCATTCGTTCCATGGCATGTTCAATTTCACTTTTGGTGATGTTTGGTCCGCTTAATGGTTCTTTGAATTTCAGTGGTGGTTCATTTCTATTTGGATCATTGTACAGTTCGCCTATGTATTCTACCCATCGGCTTTCTATATGTTGTTCTTCAAATAGCAGTTCCCTTGTTTGTTTTGGATACAACTTCCTGCTGCTTTGCTTTTCCTTTTCCCTGATAGTTCTTTTATTCTTTGGTGAGCTTGTTGGGGGTTGGGTTTGTATTCTCTTTCGATTTCGCAGCATTTCCAGTCTAGATAGTTCTCGTGTGCCTCGATGCATTTGGATTTAATGTGGTTGTTCAATGTTTGGTATTCTGCAGACCCTCTGTTGCATTTTCGTCTTTCTTCAAATAGGTTTAGAATTTCATTTGTCATCCATTCCTTTTTGCTGTTTATTTGAGCTATTGGTAAATGCTTTTCTGCAGTTGCTTTGACACACTTTTGGAATATATCAAATTGTTTTTCACATTTTTCGTTATCAGGTTCACTTTGGCTTTGTATCATGAGTGCATTTTCAAATTCTTCTCTCATTTTTGTTTGTATGCCATTGTCTTTGCATAAACTGTAATCCCTCTTTATTCTACCAGCTGTTCTCTGAATAGCTTTAAACTTTATCCTTACTGTACAAACAACTGGGACATGGTCACTGTCTACATCGGCGCCTGGATAGGTTTTGCAATTTAATATGCCTTTCTGAATCTTGATGATACTGCTATAAAGTCTATCTGGTTCCTTGCTCTGGTGATTGCCATGTCCAGGTTCTTCTTGGGTGTTGTTGAAACCAGGTGTTTGAAATCATTAATTTATTTGTTCTACACCAATCTGCCCAGATGTTTCCTCGTTCATTTCTGTCTCCGAGTCCATGTGGTCCGATTATGTCACCATCTCTGCCTCTGCCAATCTTAGCATTTAGGTCCCCCATTACCATAAGGACTTCTTGTGATTTACACATTCGTTTTGCTTTGTCTAGTGAATGGTAAAACTCTGTCATATCTGCATCTGTCGCCTCTTCTGTTGGTGCATAAACTTGAATAATATTGGTGTCAACTACAGGTCCTCTTAGCTTAACCAGCAAAACTCTGTCTGAGATTGCTACGTGCCCTTTGTAAAATTTGGTTGATTTTTGGTCTAAGATCATCCCTACTCCTTTTTGGAAAGAGGTTCCACCACTCCATATGATCTTATATGTCGTGTTGTTTTCTTGTTTTGACATGGTTCCCTGCTCTTTCCATCTCATCTCTGCCAGGCCAAGAATATTTATTTGGAGCCGTTTCATTTCTTTTAGAATGTTGTTTAGTTTTCCTTTTTGGGCACAGGTCCTGACATTCCATGTCCCAATTTTGGTTTTGTCACATTTGTTAAATTTATTTCGCCTAGTAATTGGCTGACGGTTCGGTGTGACCTGACGAACATCACGCTCCCAACCGAGCGAGGCAGCAGTCTTCCGTGAAAACATGCTCCCCTTTACGCTGTCACCGTTTAACTTTTTGGACTTATTCATGCAGTTAACTCGGCAAAGTTACAAGAATGGTTTGCCATTGCCTATTCTTGTCGCCCTCTGCAGTTGGCCAGCTTGACCTGTTACCGTTCGACACCACGAGGAGGTTGCAGTAGGGCTTGATGATGATCTATCTTTGCAGACTTGGCATCATCCATTTGTCGAACGAGCATCAATTATCTTGGACAAAACTTGTCTGTTAACTTTCATCTGTTCATTATAACGACTCACAGACGCAGCATATCCTGTTTCCAACTGATTTCTTATATCTACAACGTTGAAAAGTTTATAATTAACAGCATCTGTGACATGGCTATTTGATTCAGAATGTTTCTTCAGAGCCTGAGAGATGTGCGCAATATCACTGAATCCTCCTGTTGTCCGTTATAGCATACATCACCAAAAATCAAGCAACAAAAACAATGAAGCGTTTTACGGCTTTCACTGGCAGTAAGCCATTCAACATTTTAAAAATAATTATTATTAAATCGGCGCTGTCTCCTCGGTGTGTTAGAAACTAAGTTAAAATTCACTGGTTTGTGTGGACCTAAATCTTTCACCACTATTTTCTCTTGATGGGATAAGTGTCGGAATCGATTTTCAATTAAAAAATCAACATGATTCATGATTGGTTACAAATTACAGAAATAACTTTTAAAAATAAAATGATTCAAGATAAAAACAGGTAGGTTTCATAAACAATGACAACAGCGATAATACATTTTCTCTGAATACTAACGGTATGACACACATCTTTAGAATAATTGAATTTAAAAATCCACATTAAATTCCAAACGCAAAGCACTTGTTAACTTCACACACAATCAGCGACATCTTTATAATTATACTATTATTAGACAATGCACACAATACAAGTTGAGTAGGGATCGTTGGGAGTGTGCGGGGATGAAGGACTCCGTGGGGTCAGGGATTTTTATTTATAGTACCATGGGGCTCTTCTCGGTGCATAATTTGTTTACTGTTCTTTTTGATATTTAATATATATTTAAGCAAAACCAACAATGATAAAATATATATTTATTGCCATTCTCTTCATCCGTATATCTAAGTGAAGCAAAGCCTCTTCTTTCAGTGATAAAACTGATATGGTTTTAATTTATCCCAAGTAGGACCTCAAGGCGTGCATCGCTAGATTGGCCGTCTTGGCCTAATTATTTTAGCAGTGAAAGACAATAGTTAGTTGGGGAGGGAGGGTGGAGGGAGATTGGGGAGTGGTAACTAACTTTCTTCAAGGTACAACAGAGTATAGGATAAGGACAGGACGGCCAAACGAAGACTGGCTCATATAAACAAAGAAAACTTCCCCACCACACCACACCCTCCGCTCATTGTCACCCGCGCAGGCAACGGGGGAAAGATGAAACGTGCCGAGTTGACGCCACCTTCGCGGAGCGACGCACGAGTCATCAAATATTAAATTCAAAACAAAAAGCAGTATGTGCTAAATTTTTAATTTTATCAAAATTTTAAGATTGAAGTTTTTTGTTTGGTTGACATGCTAATCTACGGAAAATATAGGGCGGCACAAAACAACTTCGCTCTATTGACCGACCGCCAGTGACTACTACTACAGGTTCCATAGGTACTATAATATTGCCATATTTTGTTGTTTTTTTAAAAACCCAACTTTTTTACAATTTTGGCCAGAAAACTCATCCTAATAAATATTGATCGATTAAATAAAATGACTCTTACTTGTGAAAAACTTTCGAACCTTGGCCTCCGTGATGTCTCAGGTTTTAGAATTTTTTGACAAGATGTGAGGTCCATTTTAATCGATCGATGTTTGAAGGGCGAATTTTCTGGCCAAAATTTCAAAAAAGGTATTTTTTTCGGAATACGGCATAATAATATACTCTATAATAGACAGGTCTTGGTATGACGTAACCTGGCAAAACACTATAGACCGTACATGACAGCTGATTTTAAAAACAATAATAGAAGCTTCAACTACTAGACTTAGTGGTTGATTACGAAGTATGCTATTATTATTTAGACTACATAATAATAATACTAATAATAATAATAATAATAATAATAATAATAATAATAATAATAATAATAATAATAATAATAATAATAATAATAACAATAATAATAATAATAATAATGATAATAATAATAATAATAATAATAATAATAATAATAATAATAATAATAATAATAATAATAAGAAGAAGAAGAAAGAAGAAGAAAGAAGAAGAAGAAGAAGAAGAAGAAATTTTGTAGTATTATCATTATTATTATTATTATTATTATTATTATTATTATTATTATTATTATTATTATTATTATTATTATTATTATTATTACTATTATTATTATTATTATTATTATTATTATTATTATTATTATTATTATTATATATTATTGTTGTTGTTGTTGTTATTATTATTATCATTATCAGCATCATCATCATCGTCATCATTTTTATTATGATCATCAACAGCATCATCACCATTAAATGAATTCTCAGATGACTCACTAAAGTGACGTAGGCCTATTGATAAAAAAAATCATATTCCGTCAAATACATTATTGTTTCCATGAAGTTTGAATTACGTATGCTTTCACACGCCCTAATCAAATTAAACGCATGCGAAGATGAAAAACAATATATACGTGAGTGAAATACAAAAGAAGTATTGGAGAAAATGAAAAATAAGATAGGCTTCTATCAGAATTGTTGCATTTTGAAGGAAAATGATCTTAATGTTTAATAATAGCGTTCGAAAATGCTTTGGATATGGATTTAAAGAATCACTAATTTTGGATAATTAACAACAGATTGTGTTCATCTTATTATACAATAGGGAGGCTTATATTTTAATATTAATGGTTGTTATTATTATTATCATTTATATTATTATTATTATTATTATTATTATTATTATTATTATTATTATTATTATTATTATTATTATTGTTGTCGTTGTTATTATTATTATCATTATCAGCATCATCATCATCGTCATCATTTTTATTATGATCATCAACAGCATCATCACCATTAAATGCATTCTCAGATGACTCACTAAAGTGACGTAGGCCTATTGATAAAAAAAAATCATATTCCGTCAAATACATTATTGTTTCCATGAAGTTTGAATTACGTATGCTTTCACACGCCCTAATCAAATTAAACGCATGCGAAGATGAAAAACAATATATACGTGAGTGA
>NC_088363.1:78302595-78360095 GCF_034508935.2 Berghia stephanieae
AATAAATAAATAGTAATAAAATTTGTCTTTAGACTCTATTCCAAGGGAAGACTGGAATAACCCAGGCGTCAGCCGCAGTGCAGCGCCGCAAAGTGAGCTAGGGCTAGGTGACTTGCTCAAGGCCACACAGCGCAGCGGTGGGTGATCGAACCCGTTACCTTTTGGGTACGAAGCAAAGACCGTACCGCTGAGCCACACAGTCCCATACTGTCTTCAACAAGTGACTTCCACAAGCAAAAATGTAGAAAAAAAATGACAATCATCTTTTCGCAGAGTATAATGATTTTTAGAAGCAACATTTTATAGAGGATACTTATTGAATTTATTATTCTCTTTCCCAAAACCAACAATATCAATTAAACCTAAACTGTGTCTATTGATAATAAAGTTTTCTCATATCTTTATCTTTAACCAGTGCCAGCCCCCTGTCATGGTCTCAAGTGAGTAAAGAGCTACTCGACTATGCATAAAGATATATGTAGAATGAGGCCCCAGAATTTACTAGTTACTATAAATGAAAAACAATTAACGATTTGTTTACAATGAAATAAAAATAATGATGAAATTTAATTAAAAGAGATAAACAGTGATCGTGGCAGTTACAAATAGAGATATGAATATTTTACGTAACTTATGATAATATGTCAGGTTCGTAAGTTTACGTTTCCAGGCAGTTGATGGGCTGGATGATCTATTCCTCTGATAACAGGATCGGACTCGTAAAATTCTACTTCCAGGCAATTGGTAAGAGGTTATTGTGTAGTCCTTTGACAGCGGGCTCGGGTTTGATCCTTGAAGATTATACAATCAAAGTTAAAAGCTCCGGCGTCTTAATGGTGTAGATATAATATCTACAAAGTCCCAAAAGATAAAAATCTTCCAGTATATATATAGGAATAGAGCGACTGGCCGTCCGGCACTATGCGGAGAGAAAGTGAGTGTCGAATGTTAGACCTATCAGCTTTTATAATAAGTGGCTACGTGACAGAATGTAGAACGAAAAGTATTCACTAAATAGAAATTAATTCGAGGGAAGGCTATAAAAGGAAAGACGATCTAATATTAGAAGGTAAAGTTTATCTAAGCCTACCGAAATATAACTGGAGTGAGATGAATTCAGTTCTTAATAAAATAAAATGTAATAAGATAATTGTGAACAACCTTTACTGTGACACCCCCCACCCACGTTTAAAATATACTCTTTAACCATTATGGGAAAGATAGATTTTACAAACAAAAGTAAATTTACTATCATTATACTCTAGCATTAATCCATTGTTATGATTTGTGCTACAATTAAATTATTTATTAACTAGACATGGAAATGTTTATATTAACGTAGGTATATGAATGGGTGACAATAACAATGAAAGATTGTGATTACAAATCATTGTGATGAACAACATGATGGCAATGTGATTACAAATCATTGTGATAAACAATAGTGATGGCAATGAAGCATGATTTAAGTCGATGATATGAAGGTAATTTACTGAATGAAATGAATGAAAATGTAAATGGAATATTGACATTTCAATTATTAATCATAAATGAGTGAAAATTCATAACAATAATAGTAAAGAGAAGATTTCCCAAATAATGAATGGGTATGGTATATATATCCAAACAATACTCAATGTTACATTAAGTTGGGTCATCATGTTTACAAATAAAATTATCGAATTTGTGCGTTCTGATTTGGCATAGTTTGCGAGGTAACTAACAGTATGCATGGGAGGTTAAGTTATACCCTTCTCACGTGTTTACACTAATCGAGAAAGTAGGTCGGCGTGAATATTTTCACAGCCTGGTATGTGAGAGATACTGAAAGTGTAATTTTGCAAAAATAGACTCCACCTTAGTACTCTACTATTATTCATTTTGTTATTTCTTATGTACGTGAGTGGTTTATGGTCCGTTTCGACCACAAACTCTTTTAGCAGTAGATATCTGCTGAATGTCTTTAAAGCAAAGACGATGGCCAGTCCTTCACGCCCTATTACAGAGTATCGTGATTCTCTGCCAATAATTTTCTGCTTGCATATAAGCAAGGCATTAGAGTTCCCTCATGTTCCTGTAATAGTACACCTGCGATGCCCTTATCAGACGCGTCAGTTCTTACAACAAATTCTTTTGATATGTCGGGTAATTTAAGAATTGGTTCTGAACAGAGTAATGCCTTTAATTGGTTAAAGCTATTCTGACACACTTCTGTCCAAACAATTTTGTTCGGTGACCCATTCTTTGTCAGATTTGTTAGCGGTGTCGCGATGTGCGCGAAGTTGTAAATGTATTTCCTGTAAAAATTTAGGAGCCCAAGTACTTTGCGTACTTCTTTTTTTGTCTTAGGTGGTTGCAATTGTGCGATTTTTGTTTGTTTTTCTGTCTCGGGTGTCTGTGTCCCATGACCAACGGTATGATTAATCCTGCATTTGAAGCTTCGATATTAGTAAACATAGGTTGCGACACTGTGTCTCTATCAAAATACTTTTTTAGCATATTTGCATGGAATGTCTTTGTTGTGTTGTTAATTTTAATCTCGTAATTAACATTATATCTTACTGCTGTTATTTTGAATGGTCCTTTCCATGTAGCTAAAAGTTTACTCGAGTCATCGGGTAAGGTATTAGTACTTTGTCACCAATCTCAAATTTTCTTGACTTGCTTTTTCGATCGGAGTATTCCTTGTATTTCTCTGCTTTTTTAGTGACGGATTCCTGTGCTAGCTTACACGTGTCCTCTATTCTGTCTTTCAGGTTTCTTACATATTCGTAAGCAAACATAATTTCGTTATTGTCCTCCTCATTCCCTTTACAAATGTCGGCTACTATATTGATCGGGCCGCGAGGTGATCGTCCATACATCAACTCAAATGGGGAGTAGCCTGTAGATTCTTGGGGTATTTCTCTATATGCAAATAGGATTGCTGGTAAGTATCTGTCCCAATCATCTGGTTTTTCTGCTGACACTTTTCTTAACATATTCTTTAGAGTGCCATTAAATCTTTCACAAAGACCATTTGCTTGGGGGTGGTAGGGAGTTGTGAATGAGTGTTGGATTCCCATGAGTTTCATGGTTTCATGCATCATATGTGATGTAAATTGGGGTCCATTGTCCGACAGTATCTCATTTGGTATGCCTATTCTAGTAAAAATTGTCATCAATGCTTCAGCTATGTGATCCGATGTAGTTGATTTCAATGCTATCGCTTCTGGCCACCTGGTTGCGTAATCGACTAGTGTTAGTATGTGTGTATGGTTTCTATCTGATTTTGTTAAAGGGCCTATAATGTCAATTGCAACTTTTTGAAAAACTTTTTCAATAACTGGGTTGTCTCTAATGGCAATCTCGGTATTCTGCCTTTTGCGACTCTTCTTTGGCATGTGTCACAGATTTCACATATTCTCGGACGTCTTTAGTAATTCCAGGCCATGTGAAATTCTCGGATATTCTCTTCAATGTGGAAGAGCTCCCAAGATGTCCAGAAGTTATTGAATCGTGCGCTATTCAAGGATTTTGTTTCTGTAAATACTCGGCGTGACCAGTTGTTTAGCTATTTTGTTTCTTTTCCTATGTAACCTGAACAGAATATCTTTTTCAATGATGTATTCAACTTTTGATTTCGTCCCTTTGTTTGCGATATTGAAATATGAAGTTAAAGTCGGGTCCTTTTTCTGTTCTTCAATGAACCTGTTCCTGTCAAATTGTTGTGGTTCTAGAGAAATAGTCATTGGCTTCTCTGTTGTCTTAGTCATCTTTCTTGTTTCTGCTAGACAAGCTGTTTCTTGGGTTAATGACCATTCTTTTACATCTGTTGGGTTGTCTTTAAGACCTTTTATATTGCCAACAATAACATCAGCGACGGGGTTGGGAAGTATACAGCATTCCACTATTCCTGTATAGTATGGGGTTTCTATGTACACATTAGCTGTTTCAAAGGTTTCGACTGTGCCACTGAATGTGATGCATTGTACCGTTTTTCCAGTTTTGTCTTCGTCATTGATCAAAGATGCTTTTATTCCTACTGTACTGCATCCTGTGTCTCTCAATATTTTGCAATCAGTTCCATTAGCTTTGCCTTCACAAAAAAATAGCGATCCTGATTTGTGAGTTTGTGTTAAAAGTGACATACCTTTCACGCAATACACATTTATATTTTCTCCTGACATTACTCGTGTCTGATTGTTTACACTTGTTTGGAGTGATGCATTTGCAGTTTCTTTTGGATATCCCACGATTTTGTAACATTTGTCTGCTGTGTGGCCTTTCATTCCACAATATTGACATTTAATTATAGGTTTGTTGGTTTTCTTATACTCAGTATTATTGTCAGTGCTATTTCTTGTTTTGTTTTGATAGGGTCGGCTATGGTCTCTATTGAACTGTTTGTTCCATGGTTTGTTACTATGGTCATCCTGTTTCACTTGCGTGTTCCGAGTGATTGATCGGCTCGTTCTATTTGAGTACTGAACTTTAGGTGTACCTGGACTTTGAGCAGCAGCAGCGTAGTATGGTTCCTTCAATGTTCTGCTAAGGGGTGTCAATGGATGTGCGCTGTTAAAGTTTTCTGCGTAGATTTTTAATTTGTCCAAGTTTTCTGGCTTTCTCTCTTTAAAGAATGCGACTAAATCTGGGTTGCAAGCTTGATAGATTCGATTCTTCAGCGTGAGATAGTAAAGGCCTGCAAAGTCGTCTTGTTTTACGTTTGCCAACTCAAGCCACCGATTTAGAAATTGAGTAATTCGGTTCACGAATGTATTAAAGTCTTCTCCACTTTCCGGTTTTGCAGTGTGAAACCTTTCCTGGTAACCATCTTCCGTTAATCTAAATCTTTTTAGTAGAGCGTCTTTAATTTTACCATAGTCATCTGCATCTTCAGTTGTTAAGGTATAGAAAACTTTTAGCGGTTCTCCGGATAAGCAGTTAATCAAGGCTGTGGCCCATTTGCTTTCTGGCCAACGATAACCTTTAGCCTGAACTTCGAATCGGTGTAAGAAGGATTCTAGACAGTCTGAGCGTTCATCGTATGTTGGCATGCGTGGAAGTTTCACGAAAAATTCATCACTATTATTATGTTTTCTTTCATGACCGGTTTTTGTTTTTTCAATTTCCAGCATCATTTGGGTCCTTTTGGTTTCTTCTTCTGCTAAAGCTATTTGTCTTTTTAGTTCCCTTTCTTGGACTCTTTCTTCTCGTTCTTCTCTACGTATTCTTTCTTCATGTTCTTTTCTTCTCTACGAATTCTTTCTTCATTTTCTTCTCTACGAATTCTTTCTTCATTTTCTTCTCTACGAATTCTTTCTTCATTTTCTTCTCTACGAATTCTTTCTTCATTTTCTTCTCTACGAATTCTTTCTTCATTTTCTTCTCTACGAATTCTTTCTTCTTTTTCTTCTTTTATTTTCTCTTCGCACCACGAAAATATCCTTTCCTGGGGTATTTCTAAGTCCTTTGCGAGACTTAAGTATCTTTTATATGCTTCCATTTTTGCAATAAATTAGTTACGATGTTTTATATATATTATATTGACAGGATACTGTTACTGACTGTTTTATTTATTTACACTTACTGGAATGAACTGTTCTATTTTTAGAAATCTCTCTCTCTTATTTCAACTTATTATGTATGTTGAATTTGATGCCTTTTATCGTTATATCTTATAAAGCAATGTGTCAATACAATGCGGAGTTATTATGACTTGTGTCAATAACAATGTGTCAATCGCGTGTACTCTAAACTATGTTACTACGAAAAATGTATCACCAATGTGTGTGACTCGTCGTTAGTTTGTGTACAATTATTCGCAATGACGCTAATATACTAGAGTGTGATAACAATAATAGGATGCCAAAATAATCCCAAGTTATCTATCACTAAATATAACACGACGGCTAGTAGACTCCTTTTATTATTATTTAGTTTTTAAAGACTCACTTTTCAGAACATAATATATAAGTGGTTTTCGGTAACAGTAATATGCCAAAAATGCATTTAAAACAAATCACTATGCAAAACAAATCACGATGTCTATAGTTACTATGTGATGCCCAACTCATGTAAAAGAGAATGATGAAGGATATATTTACCAACTCAGTTCGTGGCTGGGACCTCTCTCTTGTTCAATGGTTGTTCAACAATTGTAATTAGGCATTGAAGAGTGTTTAACAGTGATGTCTGAAATACAAAACAATAAAATATCGTAAGATTTACAATAGTTACAAAATGTGTTCACAACACTGAGTGATTGGTTGATAGGTGAATGAATCGTTATGGAATGTAAACATATTGAAAACAATTCATGAATGAGGCAAACAACAAAATGAAATGAGTGATATAATAACAAAGTGGACAAGGAATGAATGAATGAATGAAAAACTGAGTGAATAGATGAATGAATGAATGGATAATGTATGAATGAAAGAATGAAGGGAGGAATAAATGTATGAATGATTGGATAAATGAGTGAATAAACGAATGAATGGATGAATGAATGAATGAATGAATGAATGAATGAATGAATGAATGAATAAATGAATGAACAATGAATGAATGAATAATTTATAAATGAATAAATGAATGAAGGAATGAATCAATAAAATGCTATTCAATTTGAATGAAAGAATAAATGGATAAATTGCTATTCCATTTAAATGAAGAAATGAAAAAGAAAAAAAAATTAATCCTGTAAATAGGGAGTTCAATTAAAATATGATCAAGTGGGGCAATTAAGAGTTAAACTTTAAAGTTAGATGAAATAGATCTAAGTAACTAAATAAATTCAATTCTTTATATGTGTCCCTCCAAAATGTCATGGTCTCAAGTGAGTAAAGAGCTACTCGACTATGCATAAAGATATATGTAGAATGAGGCCCCAGAATTTGCTAGTTACTATAAATGAAAAACAATTAACGATTTGTTTACAATGAAATAAAAATAATGATGAAATCTAATTAAAAGAGATAAACAGTGATCGTGGCAGTTACAAATAGAGATATGAATATTTTACGTAACTTATGATAATATGTCAGGTTCGTAAGTTTACGTTTCCAGGCAGTTGATGGGCTTGGATGATCTATTCATTGACCCACAGCCAGTTGAAAGGGTTCATCCTAGCGATGGACTCCTTCCACCCGTCCATAGAGTACACTTATGAGATTTCAACCTCTGAGGTGAACTTTTTGGACATCAAGGCTGTATTGACCAGCACGGGAGTACGGACCACTGTACACTACAAGGAAACGGACAGTCACAGCTACCTGCTCTATCGCTTGCGGAGACTCTGTCTGGAAGATGATGAGTTTGCGCTTCAACGTGATCGCATGCTCGATTTTTTTAGGGCACGGGAATATCCCGAAAGGGTTTTGCTTAAGGCTGTCCGGAAAGCCAGCCTCGTGTCGAGAGAAGCAGCAATGAGGCCTCGCAATGCCAGGAAGCAGGAGACACAGCGTCCCATTTTAGTCCTCACGCATCACCCCCATGCCGATCAAGTGAGGAACATCCTATTGCAGAACTATGGGATCCTCCAGGCGGGCGAAGACACCCACAGAGTTTTCTCAGAACCCCCGTTGGTAGCATATCGACGGGATCGTAACCTGAGGGATCTCCTTGTCAGAAGCCGCCTGGAACCCATACCTAGGGATGGACCTAAAGCCAGATCGTGTATGCGACCCCGATGCAAGACTTGTGGCACCTGTGGGAGTATGACAGAGTCAGCTTTCCAGACAAGATTTGGGACATCAGGCGGCCGTTTACTTGCACTGACCGTAATCTAGTCTATGCGATTACGTGCTCCCTGTGTGGGATTGCTTACGTTGGTGAGACCGGAAAGAGGCTGGGTGACAGATTCGTGCAGCACTTGCGTGACATATCGAACTGTGCAGACACAGCAGTGGCCAGACACTTCAATCTGCCAGACCACTGCGATGTACAGTGTGTGCGTGTGTGTGTACTCAGTTTTTGCCATTCGGACACTTCCGCCCGTCGACGTAGGGAAACTCACCTGATCAAGTTGTTGGGAACGCTGACTCCACGCGGACTCAACACCAGGATTGACCACCACTAGATGTCAACGTCACCCATATTCATCACCACTGCTGCTCTCACTTCTGCCACTACAGCTACTGCTGCTGCTACTACTACTACTTCTACTACTTCTACTACTACTACTACTACTACTACTACTACTATACTACTACTACTACTACTACTACTACTACTACTACTACTACTACTACTGCTACTACTACTACTACTACTGCTACTACTACTACTGCTACTACTACTACTACTACTACTACTACTACTACTTACTATACTACTACTACTACTACTACCACTACTACTACTACGACTACTACTACTACTGTTCATACTACTAAAAGTCAACTCTACCTACCTACCTACTACTATCTATCTATCTATCTATCTATCTATCTATCTATCTATCTATCTATCTATCTATCTATCTAGCTAGCTAGCTAGCTAGCTATCTATCTACTGATTATCCACCGATTCATAGTCATCTACCTTCCTAGCTCTCTCTCATTGTGTCCAATCATCCACTTTTTCATCCATTAATATACATATAGACCCAGCTCTCTCTCGGCTGTTTACTCGCCCTCTCTCACCTCCCCTCCACCCTTTCTCTCTCTCTCTCTCTCTCTCTCTCTCTCTCTCTCTCTCTCTCTCTCTCTCTCTCTCTTTCTTTCTTTCTTTCTTTGTCCCCCCCCCCCTCCCTCTTTCTCCTCCCCCCTCTCTCTCTCTGATTCCCCCTCTCTACCGGTCCGCCTCAAACCAACCCCCCCCCCCCCTCCCCGCCCCCCCCCTTTTTTTTTTTTTAAAAAAAAATTTTTCTTTTTTTTTTTTTCTTTTATTAATTTCTCTCTCTCTCTCTCTCTCTCTCTCTCTCTCTCTCTCTCTCTCTCTCTCTCACTCTCTCTCTCTCTCCCTTCTCTCCCCTCTTTTCTGACCATCTACCTATCTATCTGCCTATCCATCTATCTATTTATTGGTGTATTCCACTTTACTATCGCATCGTTCCTTCGCGAAGATTCGACCTTTGCTCATCCAACAACCCCCCCCCCCCCCCCCCACCTCCGCCGTGACCCTTTCACCTCGCCCCCTCCACCCCCCCTACTGTTCCACTACAGCGTTCTACTACTACTACTACTACTACTACTACTACTACTACTACTACTACAACTACTACTACTACAACTACTACTACTACTACTACCAATATGTCTTTTATCTTCCATTATAGTCTGGAAAGTTCTGTTCCCTGACGCTGACCTTTGCTTATCAATTAGATCACCCCCCTGGGGCACCCTATCCTCTACCCACGCCACGCTAACATTTCATTCATACTGCAACCACCATTGAATACAGACGATACAAGTTATTTTTCATTATATTTTATTTGTTTTCCACGTTTATTTGTGTATTGTTGTGCTGACGAAGGGTTTGTACCCGAAACGTCCATTGTCTGTTTTGTTCCCATACGAAGCCTTTCCATTTTCCCTCTTTCGTTAGTATTTTACGATCACCGGCTTCAGGCAGCCCTTACCGTTTTCTACTTTTGATGATCTATTCCTCTGATAACAGGATCGGACTCGTAAAATTCCACTTCCAGGCAATTGGTAAGAGGTCATTGTGTAGTCCTTTGACAGCGGGCTCGGGTTTGATCCTTGAAGATTATACAATCAAAGTTAAAAGCTCCGGCGTCTTAATGGTGTAGATATAATATCTACAAAGTCCCAAAAGATAAAAATCTTCCAGTATATATATAGGAATAGAGCGACTGGCCGTCCGGCATAGATTGTGGAGAGAAAGTGAGTGTCGAATGTTAGACCTATCAGCTTTTATAATAAGTGGCTACGTGACAGAATGTAGAACGAAAAGTATTCACTAATTAGAAATTAATTCGAGGGAAGGCTATAAAAGGAAAGACGATCTAATATTAGAAGGTAAAGTTTATCTAAGCCTACCGAAATATAACTGGAGTGAGATGAATTCAGTTCTTAATAAAATAAAATTTAATAAGATAATTGTGAACAACCTTTACTGTGACACCCCCTTATTAAAATTTATCACTTTGATATTTTCTAAATTTCATTGACGGCTTTAAAGCTATTAGTCCTGATTTGAGACGCGAGACTTGACAGTTTTTGAAAAAGGCTTGGGGTGGGGATGGGGGGGGGGGGGGAGGGGGGGGGGGTTATCACCCTCCTTACCACTCATAAAAAATCGTCACATTCGTTACGATATATATCAATAATTTTATAATTCTAATTTCTTTTGTATATCACAGCGTTTAAAGAAAAGTTTTCGCCATAGCTATAAAAAAGTTGACACTGTGTTGTAGAGCTTATTTAGTTGAACAATATTATGCATAAAATCTACTTGTTGCTTTTCTGTTTGAGTGAAGAAGAATCTATTTTTGTATTGGGTCGTGTGATGTTTCAGGGCAAATTCCGAAAAACATCTGGTAAGGAGAGAGTTAATCGATCGAGAACTGGAGTGAAGTTTTCTGTGCAAAATAAAAATTGTGTTTTCTCAGAGACTATGGAATAATGAGAGTCGATATTTGTAATTTACTGGTCCATGGGGCGCTTCAAAGGACTACAAGAACGAAATGAAAACACGGCCAGCTTCTTGTGCGGTTATGTGGTCGAGTGGTATGACACTCGCTTTCGGATCGGAAGGTCCTGGGTTCGAGCCTTGCTCGACGCATAGTTGAGTCCTTGGAGAAGGCTCTTTACTCACATTCTCTCACCGTACTCAGGTGTAAAATGAGTACTTGACCGTTAACAGCATTGTCTCTCTCTCCGAAAAAAATATAACATCGCCTAACAGGTGTCATTTCCCGTCCTACATAATGTTAAATGTTGCTGTTTGCCAGGGACCCCTTGTAAGGCGCTTTGAGCACGTTGAGTGGATAGGATAATGGGCTATATAAAAACTTTTTTTTTCTTCAGAAAAGTAAGTACTATTATGTCGTTCAGTTTTCCTTGCATAGAATGGGATGGCTGCCCTTATGACTTAAAACAACCACTGCTTAGAATTACAACTTCTCAATACTGCAAAAAAAAGTATCACCTTTTTGTCCTCGTAAATACAGCTATGTTGTTTTTAATGGAATGGAACACCAAACCTTAGGCTGTTCTGCTTGGATTACATTCAATGAAAAGCATGAATGGGACGGGTGAACAGTGCCCTCACTGTAACTAAGCAAATGAATAAAAATACAGTAGTTGCCGATAAGTACACTAATCTACGTAGAATGTTTGTAGATGTTCTTTAGATAACTGTGCCATAAACATCTATAATGGAATGCTAAGAACTGTGGAAGATATCAGTCGGAAGTGACTTGGTCATTAAAGTGTGCCAGTTGTTTGGTTGAATCCTAGTCAAAACTGCAAAACAATAATTGATTTGGCCCGTCAAAATATATTCAACAAAGTTCTTTTTGTTGTCATGAAGACTTGTTAAAATGAAAAGATCACTGTGCTTAAATTCTGACACAGAACTTACCAACTACCATGGAAGGGTTTTTGCAACCAAATTAAAATTGGTTAATAAAACACAATCTGACAACTCAAAACTCGTCAAAAATCAAGCCAATGGTATTCTCTATAAAATCACTAATGTTGCTTCTAAAAATCATTATACTCTGCGAAAAGATGTTTGTTATTTGTTTTGTTTTTCTACATTTTTCCTCGTGGAAGTCACTGGATTATATTAAATGCTGTCTTCGTCTATCCACGAAAAGTGCAAATCAAATCATTGCCCAAAGGCAAAATGAAACATGGTATTCCATTATAGCAATAACGTTCTAATAATCAAACAACAACAACTGAGAGATGTTGCATCTAAATGATACACTATAACGGTTTGATTACTTTGCAATGATACGGTATATCCAAAAAAAAAACCAGGTCAAAAATTACCCCCGCGTTTATCCGGTATCATGTTGGAATTAACAACATGACGAAATTTAACCAGTATGTCAACATAATAAGTGTAAAACGAAATGCCTTTTTGAGGATAGCGAATTTTGTGTCTAAATCTTCAAAATTCTTAGATCTCAATTCATGCTTAATAGATCAAACCTAAATACTCAATCTTAAGCATCAGATTCATTTCGACTCAATACCGTTTGGAAACGATTGGTCAAAAATTATAAAATAAATAAATATGATTATTTATATAGCACATTTCCAGGGATAAACCATGCTAATGCGCTTCATGTCACAACGATTCATTATTTCCCCGATATGTTTTATGGAACCATATTTCCGTTTCACACAGTACGAGTTGCCCGTTAGAGTTGTTTTGGGTTGTTTTTTTTTTTTTTTGCGCTAACACTCCTCCACTATCCAACACACATCGAAAAGCCAGGTACACATTCAAACCTGAGTCGAGTATAGGAATTTTGAATTGTGATTTCTGTTTCAAGTGCCCACTTTGGTTAACTTATATGTATCGCTGTATGAGGGAAAATATCCATTGACCCCTGAGTAGAAGATAGAGAGTGCTTGTATTGTGTCTAATCTCTGCCTCGACTTATTGTGACCCAACAGCTTCTTGTACGGCTATTTGGTCTAGTGGTATGACACTCGTTTTCGCTCGGCGCATAGTTGAGTCCTTGGAAAAGGCTCTTTACTCACATTCTCTCACTGTACTCAGGTGTAAAATGAGTATCTGGTCGTTAACATCGTTGTCTCTGTCCGAAAAAATTGTAATATCGCCTAACAGGCTTCATGTCCCGTCCTAAATGTTTAGTGTTGCTGCTGGCCAGGGACCCCTTGTAAAGCGCTTTGAGCACGTTTAGTGGATATTGCCCTATATAAAAGCTCAATTTTAATTTTAAATTTTAAAATGGTTTTATGTCGGGGTGAACTTCATTAGGAGAAGAGGCCTCTTGTGCGGCTATATGTTTTTCTGGTATGACACTCTTCGTTACAGGCTTCCAGTCCCGTTCTGAGCGACCCAACGTCCATTCTTGGAAAAGATTTTTATTCACATTCTCTCACTCTAATCTGGTGTTAAATGAGTACCTGGCCGGTTACAGCTTAGTATATGTCGTAAAAAAAGTAATATTTCATGTTTCGTCCTACATGTTAAGCGTTGGTGTTGGCCAGGGGGCCCTTGTTAAGCGCATTGTTGAATACACATTCTATAAATTGAAAAAGGAGGAAAATGCAAATGGATAAAACTCAGTTCTATGGACTACAACTGGAAGTTACAAAATATGTGTCGACAGGCCGTCAAGCCGGCAATACAAAAACTGGGCAAACACCCCAATTAATGTTTCTTTTTATCTCACCTTCACTCCATTTCTTTTTTTTTTTTCTTTCTCCTTGGAATGACGTATTGAGAAAAGAGCTCTGAGGATTATTGGGGAGTTTATTTTCAAAACAGAAAGATCGGAATGCAGTGTAGTAAGGGAAAATACTCATTTTGGGTTTATGACCTCTGTTGGTCCTATCAACTATCAGGATCGTGATTAAACGACTTGATATGACGGAATAAGGTCAGTTAGATTTGTTTGTTCTTTTTTTTTTGGGGGGGGGGGTTGTTTTTTTGTTTTTTGTTTGTTTGGTATTTTGTTTGTTTTGTTGTTTTTTATTATTTTTTCTTTGGGGGGGGGGGGGGGACTTTTTAAAACTGGTTAGTTTAATTTATAGAGTATTAATTGCCCAAGTGGTAGAGTACTTGCAAAGAGATCGGTGTCGAGCCCAGGTTTGAGTCGATGATAATTTCTTACTGTGGTCATTTCTCACTGTGTCTCTTCGACATAAGCGTGCCATGTTAAATCTAACGGATAATTTCTCTTGAGCTTTTTTCTATAGCGCAATATCCACTAAGCGTACTCAAAGCGCTTAACTGGGGGTCCCTTGGCAACAGCAACACTTAGCATTTAGGACGAGACATGACGCTAGGCGATATTTCATTCTTCGGAAAAAGCCATCGCTGTTATAGAAAAGGTACTCATTTTACACCTGAGAATATGAGTAAAGAGTCTTTCTCAAGGACTCAACTATACCCCGCCCCGAGTGGGACTCGAACCCTTGACCTTCCCATCCGACGGCAGCAGCTTCTTATGGTTCACACTATTATGTTATGACGATCGACCCAATCAGCAAAGTCCGGTCCGCATTCGTGCACCGTCGCGAACCCGCCTGGTAGCATCGTCACAACATACCTTTCGACTAGATGCTCTGCCGTTTCGGGTTCTTGCCCACAGCGTGGACATATTGGACAGGAAGTTAGACCCCACTGATGTAACGCACCGGCCGTTAGGCAGCTCCTCGACCGAAGCCGATTCGCAGCTACCCAGTGTCTCCTCTTACTGGTATCAAAGCCTGGCAACTTCTCACCAAGCTTAGAGGAGTGTAGGTCCCCGCCCCCACGAGGGATTGAATTAGTCCAAACCGACTTCCATCTCGTATGTGCAGCTCTGTCCGTAGTCAGGGATTCTGCGTACAAGGGTTGCCGGGACTTATTTCGGCTCGAAACGGGGGCACCGTTCATTATGCGCATGAGAGGGGTATCCCATTCCCTCTCTCTTTGATCTTACTCAGCCAGTTTCCCGTAATGGTCTCCCTCCGGACATCGGGGGGCTGGATCGCTGCCATTATCGGGCCCCATTCTCTAGGGGTTGTTGCTAGCGTTCCCGACACTATGTGCATCGACTTGCGAAGTTTTACATCCACCTTCTCAACGTTTCTGCTTCTACCCCACACTGGAGCGCAATACTCCGCGGTGGAATAGCATAGTGCCAGGGCGGATGTTCTCAGGAGCGCTTGGCTAGCGCCCCAAGTCGATCCCGCCAGCTTCCTCAGAAGACTGTTGCGTTTCTCTATCTTCCGGGCAACCCCTTCGAGATGAACCCGATAGGTAAGGCTGCGATCCAACGTCACCCCTAAATATTTTGGACGCGGCTCATATGGGAGTGGCTGGTCCCCGACTAGGACATTCAGTTTACGGGTGTGCCAGCCACTGCATAAGTGAAATGCCGGCTAGTGTCATACCACTTGACCTCATAGACGCACTCAATATAGACCATAATATAAGTACGGTACGGTACAAAAATGAATATAACAGCATGAAAAAAAAAGAACATAATAACATAAAGGCTAGCACTATTCAGTATCAGATACTGAATAGCGGTTTTGCACTATTCAGTATCAGATACTGAATAGCGGTTTTGCACTATTCAGTATCTGATACTGAATAGTGGTTTTGTACTATTCAGTATCTGACACTGAATAGTGGTTTTGCACTATAATACGGTGGGGTTTTTTTTTTCCGAAACCTGACAAAGTTATGGGAAGAGGGCAGCTGTGGGAGTGAATATGGGACTCAGAGAAGTGTACACCAGTGGGGAGTGAACCTGGGACTGGGTTTCGGCGGGTTTCCAAATAAAGAGCAATTACTTTTTTACGAAACACGACGACACCTGGCAATATCCGACAAAGTTATGAGAGGTAGGCAGCAGCGTGTGTGTGTGTGTGTGTGTGTGTGTGTGTGTGTGTGTGCGTAGGGGGGGGGGGGAGGAGAGGATGAACCTGAGATTCAGGGAATAATAATATAATAATAATAATAATAATAATAATAATAATAATAATAATAATAATAATAATAATAATAATAATAATAATAATAATAATAATAATAGATCTTTATTGTCCATCAATATGGCAATTTGTCATTTAGTTACACTTGTAACCCATAGATACTCTCACCGTACTCATGTGTAAAATAATTACATGGCCGTTAACAGCATTGTCTCTATCGGGAAAGTGTAATATGAGTCCCATATTCACTCCCACAGCTGCCCTCTTCCCATAACTTTGTCAGGTTTCGGAAAAAAAACACCGTATTATAGTGCAAAACCACTATTCAGTGTCAGATACTGAATAGTGCTAGCCTATGGGAAGTGTATACCAGTGGGGAGTGAACCTGGGACTCTGGAAAGTAGGCAAAGCGTGGGGAGTGAACCTGGGACTCAATGAAGTGTACACCAGTGGGGAGTGAACCTGAGACTATGGTTTTCGGCGGGCTTCAGCTAGTTTCATATAAAAGCAATTAATTTTTTACGAAACCCGACGAAACCTGGCATTATCCGAGAAAGTTATGGGTAGTAGTCAACAGTGCTGGGGAGTGAACCTGAGATTCGGGGAAGTGTACACTAGTGGGGAGTGAACCTGGGACTGGGTTTCGGCGGGTTTTGAAAAAAAAGCAATTACTTTTTGTTTACAAAATGCACCAAATCCCAACAAAATGGGGCAAAGTTATGGAAAGTAGGCAAATAATGGGGAGTGAACCTGAGACTAAGGGAAGTGTACACCAGTAGGGAGTGAACCTGAGACTTTGGTTTTCGGCGAGTTTCAGCGAGTTTCACATAAAAGCATTCACTTTTTTACGAAACCCGGCAATCTCCGACAAAGTTATGGGAAGTAGGCAACAGTGGGGAGTGAACCTGAGACTCAGGGAAGTGTACACCAGTGGGGAGTAAACCTGAGACTTTGGTTTTCGGCGGGTTTCAGGGAGTTTCACATAAAAGCAATTACTTTTTTACGAAACCAGGCAATATCCGACAAAGTTATGGGAAGTAGGCAACAGTGGGGAGTGAACCTGAGATTCATGAAAGTGTACACCAGTGGGGGGGGGGGGTGAACCTGAGATCTGGTTTTCGGCGGTTTTCAGCGAGTATCACATAAAAGCAATTACTTTTTTACGAAACCCGGCAATATCCGACACAGTTGTGGGAAGTAGGCAACAGTGGGGAGTGAACCTGAGACTCAGGTAAGTGTACACCAGTGGGGAGTGAACCTGAGACTATGGTTTTTGGTGGTTTTCAGCGAGTTTCATATAAAAGCAATTACTTTTTTATGAAATCCAACGAAACCTGGCAATATCCGACAAAGTTATTGAAGTAGGCAACAGTGGGGGGTGATCTTGAGAATCAGGGAAGTACACTTGTGGGGAGTGAACCTGGGACTCTGGATTTTGTAAAAAAGCAATACCAAGGGGGAGGGGGAATTACTTTTACGAAACCCGCCACAACCCGACAAGGTTATGGGAAGTAGGCAGCAGTGGGGATTGAATCTGGGATTTGGACACCGATGAGGATTGAACCTGGGACTGCGAGAGGCTGATACCAGTGGACAGTGAGCTCAGAATGTACTTTATTTCGAAACCTACTGAAATTGTCAAAAGTTATGGGAAGTTGGCACCATTGGGCAATGAACCGGGATTCAGGGAAGTGCACACCGGTTGGGAGTGAACCTGGGACTGTGAGAAGAGGATATCAGTGGAAATGAACCTGGTTGGGTACCAGACGAGAATGAAGCAATTACTTTTTTACAAAACCCACCGAAAAACCATAGACTTAGGTTTACTCCCCAATAGTCTACACTTCCCTGAGTCTCGGGTTCACTCCCCCACTGTTGCCTACTTTCTTTCCATAACTTTGTGGGATATTGTCGGGTTTCATAAAAAAGTAATTGCTTTTTTTTTACGAAACCCAATCCCAGGTTCACTCCCCAATGGTGTACACTTCCCTGAGTCCCAGGTTCACTCCCCACTGCTACCTACTTCCCATAACTTTTTCGGGGTTCGGCGTGTTTTGGCAGATTTCGTAAAAAAAGAAACACCCCTAAAAATACCACCTGTATTCAGAAAATAGATGTCAATTGTAGTCTAATATTCAGTATATCTATTTAAATTATTATTATTATTATTATTATTATTATTATTATTATTATTATTATTATTATTATTATTATTATTATTATTATTATTATTATTATTATTATTATTATTATTATTTATTATTATTATTATTATATTATTTATTATTATTATTATTATTATTATTATTTTATTATTATTATTATTATTATTATTATTATTATTATTATTATATTATTATTATTATTATTATTATTATTATTATTATTATTATTATTATTATTATATACTAATATTAATATATAATACGGCAATTAATGCACGGAAGTACATCGCTCAATTAATAATGGCAGAAAGTCTGGCCACATATTTATAATGAATCGGGTTGGTCTTAGATGACCAAACAAACAAACAAACAAACAAACAAACAAACAAACAATCAAACAAACAAACAACAACAACAACAAATGAGACAAACAAAAAAAAGCAAGATTTTAAAACATAATAAACAATAGAAGAGCACATCAATGAAAAACAACAACGAGATTATAACACATAAAAGATATTCGTAATAAATCGATAACTGATTAAATTACTCGAACTACTTGATTTAAAAAAAATAATAATCATAATAATGATGATGATGACGATTACAACAACAACAATAATAATAATAATAATAGTAAGTAAGTAGAAATAATAATAATAATAATAATAATAATAATAATAATAATAATAATAATAATAATAATAATAATAATAATAATAATAATAATAATAATAATAATAATAATAATAATAATAATAATAATAAAAGAACAATAGTATAATATCAACATTAAAGCATATTACAAGCAAATAAAATTATTAAAACAAAAGTTTAAAAAATAACAATAGACAGAAGGAATTTTTGAAATATTGGGGAAAAAAAATGTTATCCCTGCCGGGATTTGAACTCTCGAACCTTAAGCTCAGAGTCAAACAGCATATATCCACCAAGCCATGGTGTCACTGAACAATTAGTGACATTTAATCATGTCTATTTAGATATTTAAAAATGTATTTGAATGCCACTCTTACTTTGATATTTTGAACTATGTTAATTGCACCATAGCAAAAATTTAAAAATTACGATCAAAATATTTTTACAACTTTGAATCGGGCTGTCAGTTACTGCACGTGTTCAATCTGGAAGTAGGTCAGCAGTTCAACCGAGATTGTCGCACTTTTCACTCTCTCTATAAAAAAGAGTTCCTTGTGGATACTGAATAGTGGCAAAGCACTATTCAGTATCAGATACTGAATAACCACTTCCTAACATAAATGGAACGCTTCGGGCTCAAAATCCTTCTTAGGCCGATAACAAAAAAAAAACAGTCTAAAACATTAACAGATCACTTTAAATCCACACAGAGACAACAGAAAAGCATTAACGTATTTTTCTGGGTTTTTTTTAATTGGCCGAAAAAGTGTTGTGTGTCCGGAACATTCCGTCTTTGGTATTTTTTTTTTTTTTTTTTTTTTTTTTTTTGTAGCTTTTGTATTTATATATTGTACATTACTTTTTTTCAGTCCACAAGTTCTAGCTGTTTAGTATTCACATCGACATGGGCCAGCGTCATATCTCATCATTTGACATCGATGACCTACTGGGATTATGCAAGGAGGCCAGATTGCCCCCAAATTGGCCACAAATCGAATATTGAGCTATTGTTACACTAATGGTGGCCTAATAATATAATACCCGGCTTATGGTCTCGATAACTCAGTTGGTAGAACACTCGGTTCACACGCAGAGGGACCAAGTAAAATTCGCGGGTGAAGTCGAGATTATTTTTTTTCTGACCATCCCCCGCCCCTGTCCACTCATCAGTGATTGGGGAGCTAGGTATGTTAGATCTGACGGAAAGTACTGTGCGATACATTAGCTTCCTATCCATAGTGTAGCGAGCATCTGTTATTTTCCGTTTCACGTATAAAAGCCGGGACAAACTTCGGCTCCATGTCCATTTGGTCCTGAGGGACTGGGGGTTTTTTTTATGGCTTCTAGATCCGGCCATGGGATGTACAAAGTTGATTTCTTGAGAAAGGCTCTCATTTTTTTTTCTTATACTCGGGTATAAAATTAGGCTGACGGTGTTGTCTTTGTCGGCAAAAAACGCCTCAAAGGCCGGATGTGTCGCTTTCCACGATAAATGCTTTTATTGGCTTAGGATCCCTTGTAAAGCGCTTTGAACATAATTTAATGGATAATGCACTATATAAAAAGCTCACCTTAAACGAGAGAGAGAAGAGTGGGGGTTTTGGAGTAAGGACATTGTGAAGCTTTCGTAAACTGTAACTGGCTTGATGGGAGTTTGGTGCACGATTGTGAATGCCTATTATTGCAAGATGTTTGTAAATTCTTTCTGATTTCACTCTCTTTCTATAATCCCACCATGATACATTTGCTGTATCGACTAATTATGACAGCAATAGAGGAGAGACGTCGTGACAGGACACCTTCTACTCTTCCGATTCCAAACTCCTTGGAAGGGTGAACGTAACCAGTCCTTCGGAGGACTAATTCTGGATAGGTGTCATATTGAATCATAAGTTGGCATAACTATTTTAGTAGGATGTATGCCCAGATTCTTTAAGATTATATAACGTAAAAAAAGCAGCGAGGATGGATGATCTTTATTGACGACCAGCATATTTAGACTAGAAAATAATATGCCATCACTCTGAAACCAGAAGACCAATTACACAAGTATGTATCCAGTCCTTGGGAAGACTGATTTTACACTTCCAATGAGATTGAAACCGTTTTTTTATATCACAGTTTTATTCGTATTGAAGGGTCTCCTGAATGATGAGTTTAATGTTTAAGTCGAAGTTTTTGCTCTTTTCAACAGCATCCATTAAAGAGTCACTCCATTTGGAGCTTTGCATTTTAACGGACAAGCAAATGTATGGTTAATGAAAGTAGGTTTTATTATGAATCACTGACATTGTTTTTCTACCTTGCTGACAATCAATCAGTCAGCATATCCACAATAATTAATTTCCTTTGTGTTCTTATTTGTTTGTTTATTATGCAGGTGTCCTCACCCATCACTTAAGCAAGATGAGTGGCTGACGGAATCTGTTGAAATGCACCAACCACATATCGGAGGAGGCCATGTCAAAACAGTGTCAAGAAATAAATGCATGGATTTGTTTGAAGTATGATAGATATACTGCAAGTTGCACTCATCAACACTGTCGCATTCCAGTGCACGTACTTCGTGTGGCCAGTTTATCAACCAGTAGATACACTGCATTTCCGTGACGTGATATAGTAGCTTCCAATGGTCTTGTCTCACACTGGTCTATCCTGGCGGCGAATTCGTTGACGTGAGGCCCAGACAAAAATGACTGAATGGACCCTTGGAGCGTTGTTAAGCATTAACCAATCGGAATACGGAGTGGCTATTCGTCAGTACTGACCCCCAGGCGCTGGCACCTGCGGGTCAGTACTGACGAACAGGCACCGGCGTCTGGGGGTCAGTACTGACTAATACTATTACTATTACTAGTACTGATGCCAATTGGTCAGTTCTGACCTGGCCACGGGCGTTGACGGTACCAAAATTATGGAAAAATGCCATTTTTAAAAATAACTTGCTCTACGACAAATAAATCAGCATTTCCTGTCCCATACTAGTCGCAGGGAAGCCCTTGTTTTCACTAAATCTTTTTGTCGGTTTACGTGAGATTTGTTTAATAAATATATCAATTAATTAAACAAGTGAAATTGTCCAATCCTGAGAAAAAGACCAAATTTGGTGTTGAAACGCCAAATTGGAAGCCCTATATTTCGGTTCATCCAACGCGCATGCTCACTGCACTGATGCGTGGCGCTAGAACTGAAAGTGAAAGCTCTTTCATTGTCTCGTCTTTCTTCATTCCTGTCATTTGAAATTCGGCTTGCTCGCATCTTACTGAGACAGGAAAAGTAGAAAACGGTAAGGGCTGCCTGAAGCCGGTGATCGTAAAATACTAACGAAAGAGTGAAAATGAAAGGCTTCGTATGGGAACAAAACAGACAATGGACGTTTCGGGTACAAACCCTTCATTAACACAACAATACACAAATAAACGTGGAAAACAAATAAAATATAATGAAAAATAACTTTGTCGTCTGTACTCAATGGTGGTTGAGGTTGCAGTATGAATGAAATGTCAGCGTGGGTAGAGGATAGGGTGCCCCAGGGGGGTGATCTGATTGATAAGAAAAGGTCAGCGTCAGGGAGCAGAATCTTCCAGAAAATAATGGAAGATAAAAGACATATAAGTAGTAGTAGTAGCAGTAGTAGTAGTAGCAGTAGTGGTAGTAGTAGTGAGTGGTAGTAGTATAATAGAATGGACAAAGTATTATAAAAGAATCGTAACAGGAAATATTAGAACACATTTTCCTCTATTTTTCTTTAAATAAAGCTATAACGAAAATATACGGGGAAAAAAAAACAATAAAAACAAAATAACCCAAAGAAATAGAATGGACAACATAAAATAAAATAGAATCTTACGGTGGCTTGAAATAACGAGTCATATCGTTGCCCCAACGGCATCTAACGCGTTAGAAATCAAACTTATCTAGGTGACCAAGTGTTACTGTGTGCCATCGGATAAGTTGGCCTGAGAGCCTGGAATTTTAATTGTTTTTTTTTTTTTAATGGTATACTTTTGGAAGTGACGAATAAGTGCGAAGAGGTCTTTGCACTGACGAACAGGTCCGATGTTCGTCAGTGCTGATCAATGGTGGGCGGTGGCACAGACCGAAGAGAGGTTGTCTGTGGGCGGTGGCACCTGTTGTTCAATACTGACCAATAGACACCAGGTTATTGGTCAGTACTGACCTCCAGGCACTGGCGTCTGTTCGTCAGTACTGACCCGCATGTGCTAGCGCCTGGGAGTCAGTACTGACCAATAGCCCTAGCCATCGGAATATTTCCTGCATTTAGCCCGTTACTGCTTCCTTCCTGTGGCATACAAACATACCTAGCCCCATTGAGCATTGAGCTACTTTAAGAAAATAAATAGGAAATGCTAAAGCGATGCATTTATGGAGCCTGCTCTAATGATGACAATTTGATTGGGAGATTATTTCTTATTCCCTTCCCAAAGTCCTAAAAACACGAAACTTCTTTGATATGCATTTCTCTATGCGGTTGACCCCATCAACAATACCTAAGTCAAGGTTTTCGTCATTCACAGACGCCTCTGTTTAAACTGAAGTGATGTTACGTGACCATAAAGCAGGAAGCATCAATTTGAAGAAGCAAGCGGATTTTGCCCTCAGGGAAATTAGTGCCACGTCTGTTATAAAAAGTCTGTCTCCCGAAAATAGGGTTCCTATTGTCAGAGACAAACATCCTATGGAAGTCCCACAGAGAAAGATACCAATAGGCCAAATTGTAGAGCACTACCCTGGAAATTGGTATGTACGAGTATCAATCCCGGCGGCAACCTAGTTTTCTTCCGATCCTTCTATACAAACAGCAGTGATTGGGTAACAAAGACTTTTAGATCTGGTGGAAAGCATTTTGCATCATAGATGGAACCCGGAATAAATGCCGGCTTCATTATACCTTTTAGCTCTGCACGACTATTTATTTTCTGTTCTACATTGAGGCTTGAAGAAGAATGCTTTGTTTGTTCAAAAGTGCCGGGATTAAATTTTTGAAATACGTGCGGCTATGTGGTTTTGTGGTATGACACTCGCTTTGGTGTACTAGAGAGCATGATGTTACCAGCACAAAATAACCAAACTAGTCGACGTCCTTGCAACGCCCACTTCTAGGCAATAGCCTAGCTTGTCAGAAACTAGAAAACAATCATAAAATTCGATTGAAATTTTTAGTCCAGGGCCCAATTTTATGTAGGTGGACTAGGTTTAGTTAGTTAGTAGTCTAGTAAATGACTTGCTAGTGTTAAGCCTAAGAGGAGCAAGGGACTAAAAATCGGATTCCGAATTAAAGTTCTCTCAATCTAAAAATAGTTGTTATCTTGTCGACGCTATGATGTATTCGAGTAACTAGTCTCAGACTGAACTTGAAGTCCGACCTCAGCAAATGACTAAAACTTGGCCAAACAGCCCAAAAGTGCCGTGATTTTTTTCTGGAACTTGCTTGGTCCGCTTACATAGAATCTGATTTTTTCAAGTCCTTGAGTCAGAGACTAAGCGCTAGTCCGCGTTAAAAAATAGGCCTGGTCGTGTATTTTTAAGAGTACGCATGTTGAGCATGTTATTGTAAAACAGAAAAGGCACTCACTATACCCGATACTTTTGAGGAAGAAGAAGAAGAAGAAGAAGAAGAAGAAGAAGAAGAAGAAGAAGAAGATGAAGAAGAAGAAGAAGAAGAAAGAATGAAAGAAGAACAAGAACAAGAACAAGACGTAGAACAAGAAGAACAAGGACAAGAAAAAGGAAGAAAAACAAGAAGGACAACAAGAACGGGAATAACAACAAGAAGGAGAAGAAGAAGAAGAAGAAGAAGAAGAAGAAGAACAACAACAACAACAACAACAACAACAACATCAACAACAACAACAACAACAACAACAACAACAATAACAACAACGAAACGTACAAGACCAACAAAAACAACAAAAACAAGAAGAAGAAGAAGTAGAAGTAGAAGGCGTTTTTCCGGTTCATTTTCAGACCAAGATTGACGCAGTTGAGTTCTAGATCTTTCCTCATAAATTTTCTATTAGAAGAAAACAAACATCGCAACAAAGTATAGTTGCCATAAACACTCAACTCCACGACCAGACAATTCTTGATATGGTGCTACTTCACCCACATAATTTAGTATAAGGAAACCCTAATCCTGTATGCCTCTAATGTTAGACGTAGTTCCTTCCATTAAAACTATGGTTTGGTGTTTCAATACCACCATGATCCTACCCCATACAACTATGGACTCCAATGTATTGCTTTCTGACAAAACAATGTAAAAGATAAAAAAAATTTTAAAATGTTTTGATATTGAACCGGCGCTCATTATTAGCGATATGTTCTCAGTTAATGATTAATAGTTGTTTATTTAACCTTTAAAAATTATATGCCGCGTGACTATATTTCAATACAAAAATAAATTAGTGAATGAGAAGAATAGGAACATAAGTTATGAATTTAAGGATACGTTTATTGAACGAGGAACGTGTCACAGAAGTAATCCCTCTTCTTTGAACGGCGTGGGTATCTGTTGCACGGGTTTAACAACAAATCAATATTGGGCATCAAGAGGATTTTATTTCGGACTGAATAAACAAAGCTGTAACTAGAGCTAGACTGCATCGTAAGCAAAATTGTTCACACGCCTTGTAAACTCTCGGGGTTGCACAATGGTCCGAAAAATGTCACCTCAGCATACGGCTTTAAAAGCATAAGTTGATCAAGATGAAATAGATAATTAATGGTTATTCCCCTTGTCCCGCAAAATAATAAACAGTCGAACATATTGTTTGACGTGTTACGTAAAATTAAGCATTTAGAATAGATAAGTTGAAGCGATATAATAAGAAAAATAAAACCTTATCTTCCCAGAATGTTTATATTTAGCCTTTGAAGCACTGATCATGGATCCCTGATTCACATTGATGTTACTTCTCCTCTGTTCAATCTCTTAAAAATTGTAATGTCCCGTGTGTGATTCTCTTACTGCTTACTTACTTCCGGTGCCATCTCTTAGGTAGAGGTTGACTCTCTGTTGCACGCTTTTTTTTGGCTACATTCAGTGGCAGAGAGTCCACTCCAGCCTTTCATATCATCCATCCATGTTGTCATGGTCTCAAGTGAGTAAAGAGCTACTCGACTATGCATAAAGATATATGTAGAATGAGGCCCCAGAATTTACTAGTTACTATAAATGAAAAACAATTAACGATTTGTTTACAATGAAATAAAAATAATAATGAAATTTAATTAAAAGAGATAAACAGTGATCGTGGCAGTTACAAATAGAGATATGAATATTTTACGTAACTTATGATAATATGTCAGGTTCGTAAGTTTACGTTTCCAGGCAGTTGATGGGCTTGGATGATCTATTCCTCTGATAACAGGATCGGACTCGTAAAATTCCACTTCCAGGCAATTGGTAATGGGTTAATATGTAATCTTTGACAGCGGGCTCGGGTTTGATCCTTGAAGTTTATACAATCAAAGTTAGAAGCTCCGGCGTCTTAATGGTGTAGATATAATATCTACAAAGTCCCAAAAGATAAAAATCTTCCAGTATATATATAGGAATAGAACGACTGGCCGTCCGGCATAGATTGTGGAGAGAAAGTGAGTGTCGAATGTTAGACCTATCAGCTTTTATAATAAGTGGCTACGTGACAGAATGTAGAACGAAAAGTATTCACTAATTAGAAATTAATTCGAGGGAAGGCTATAAAAGGAAAGACGATCTAATATTAGAAGGTAAAGTTTATCTAAGCCTACCGAAATATAACTGAAGTGAGATGAATTCAGTTCTTAATAAAATAAAATTTAATAAGATAATTGTGAACAACCTTTACTGTGACACCCCCCACCCACGTTTAAAATATACTCTTTAACCATTATGGGAAAGGTAGATTTTACAAACGGAAGTAAATTTACTATCATGATACTCTAGCATTAATCCATTGTTATGATTTGTGCTCAATTAAATTATTTATTAACTAGACATGGAAATGTTTATATTAACGTAGGTATATGAATGGGTGACAATAACAATGAAAGATTGTGATTACAAATCATTGTGATGAACAACATGATGGCAATGTGATTACAAATCATTGTGATAAACAATAGTGATGGCAATGAAGCATGATTTAAGTCGATGATATGAAGGTAATTTACTGAATGAAATGAATGAAAATGTAAATGGAATATTGACATTTCAATTATTAATCATAAATGAGTGAAAATTCATAACAATAATAGTAAAGAGAAGATTTCCCAAATCATGAATGGGTATGGTATATATATCCAAACAATACTCAATGTTACATTAAGTTGGGTCATCATGTTTACAAATAAAATTATCGAAATTGTGCGTTCTGATTTGGCATAATTTGCGAGGTAACTAACAGTATGCATGAGAGGTTAAGTTATACCCTTCTCACGTCATTACACTAATCGAGAAAGTAGGTCGGCGTGAATATTTTCACAGCCTGGTATGTGAGAGATACTGAAAGTGTAATTTTGCAAAAATAGACTCCACCTTAGTACTCTACTATTATTCATTTTGTTATTTCTTATGTACGTGAGTGGTTTATGGTCCGTTTCGACCACAAACTCTTTTAGCAGTAGATATCTGCTGAATGTCTTTAAAGCAAAGACGATGGCCAGTCCTTCACGCTCTATTACAGAGTATCGTGATTCTCTGTCCAATAATTTTCTGCTTGCATATAAGCAAGGCATTAGAGTTCCCTCATGCTCCTGTAATAGTACACCTGCGATGCCCTTATCAGACGCGTCAGTTCTTACAACAAATTCTTTTGACATGTCGGATAATTTAAGAATTGGTTCTGAACAGAGTAATGCCTTTAATTGGTTAAAGCTATTCTGACACGCTTCTGTCCAAACAATTTTGTTCGGTGACCCATTCTTTGTCAGATTTGTTAGCGGTGTCGCGATGTGCGCGAAGTTGTAAATGTATTTCCTGTAAAAATTTAGGAGCCCAAGTACTTTGCGTACTTCTTTTTTTTTTTTTTTTGTCTTAGGTGGTTGCAATTGTGCGATTTTTGTTTGTTTTTCTGTCTCGGGTGTCTGCGTCCCATGACCAACGGTATGATTGATCCTGCATTTGAAGCTTCGATATTAGTAAACATAGGTTGCGACACTGTGTCTCTATCAAAATATTTTTTAGCATATTTGCATGGAATGTCTTTGTTGTGTTGTTAATTTTAATCTCGTAATTAACATTAGATTTTACTGCTGTTATTTTGAATGGTCCTTTCCATGTAGCTAAAAGTTTACTCGAGTCATCGGGTAAGAGTATTAGTACTTTGTCACCAATCTCAAATTTTCTTGACTTGCTTTTTCGATCGGAGTATTCCTTGTATTTCTCTGCTTTTTTAGTGACGGATTCCTGTGCTAGCTTACATGTATCCTCTATTCTGTCTTTCAGGTTTCTTACATATTCGTAAGCAAACATAATTTCGTTATTGTCCTCCTCATTCCCTTTACAAATGTCGGGCCGCGAGGTGATCGTCCATACATCAACTCAAATGGGGAGTAGCCTGTAGATTCTTGGGGTATTTCTCTATATGCAAATAGGATTGCTGGTAAGTATCTGTCCCAATCATCTGGTTTTTCTGCTGACACTTTTCTTAACATATTCTTTAGAGTGCCATTAAATCTTTCACAAAGACCATTTGCTTGGGGTGGTAGGGAGTTGTGAATGAGTGTTGGATTCCCATGAGTTTCATGGTTTCATGCATCATATGTGATGTAAATTGGGGTCCATTGTCCGACAGTATCTCATTTGGTATGCCTATTCTAGTAAAAATTGTCATCAATGCTTCAGCTATGTGATCCGATGTAGTTGATTTCAATGCTATCGCTTCTGGCCACCTGGTTGCGTAATCGACTAGTGTTAGTATGTGTGTATGGTTTCTATCTGATTTTGTTAAAGGGCCTATAATGTCAATTGCAACTTTTTGAAAAACTTTTTCAATAACTGGGGTTGTCTCTAATGGCAATCTCGGTATTCTGCCTTTTGCGACTCTTCTTTGGCATGTGTCACAAGATTTCACATATTCTCGGACGTCTTTAGTAATTCCAGGCCATGTGAAATTCTCGGATATTCTCTTCAATGTGGAAGAGCTCCCAAGATGTCCAGAAGTTATTGAATCGTGCGCTATTCCAAGGATTTTGTTTCTGTAAATACTCGGCGTGACCAGTTGTTTAGCTATTTTGTTTCTTTTCCTATGTAACCTGAACAGAATATCTTTTTCAATGATGTATTCAACTTTTGATTTCGTCCCTTTGTTTGCGATATTGAAATATGAAGTTAAAGTCGGGTCCTTTTTCTGTTCTTCAATGAACGTGTTCCTGTCAAATTGTTGTGGTTCAAGAGAAATAGTCATTGGCTTCTCTGTTGTCTTAGTCATCTTTCTTGTTTCTGCTAGACAAGCTGTTTCTTGGGTTAATGACCATTCTTTTACATCTGTTGGGTTGTCTTTAAGACCTTTTATATTGCCGACAATAACATCAGCGACGGGGTTGGGAAGTATACAGCATTCCACTATTCCTGTATAGTATGGGGTTTCTATGTACACGTTAGCTGTTTCAAAGGTTTCGACTGTGCCACTGAATGTGATGCATTGTACCGTTTTACCAGTTTTGTCTTCGTCATTGATCAAAGATGCTTTTATTCCTACTGTACTGCATCCTGTGTCTCTCAATATTTTGCAATCAGTTCCATTAGCTTTGCCTTCACAAAAAAATAGCGATCCTGATTTGTGAGTTTGTGTTAAAAGTGACATACCTTTCACGCAATACACATTTATATTTTCTCCTGACATTACTCGTGTCTGATTGTTTACACTTGTTTGGAGTGATGCATTTGCAGTTTCTTTTGGATATCCCACGATTTTGTAACATTTGTCTGCTGTGTGGCCTTTCATTCCACAATATTGACATTTAATTATAGGTTTGTTGGTTTTCTTATACTCAGTATTATTGTCAGTGCTATTTCTTGTTTTGTTTTGATAGGATCGGCTATGGTCTCTATTGAACTGTTTGTTCCATGGTTTGTTACTATGATCATCTTGTTTCACGTGCGTGTTCCGAGTGATTGATCGGCTCGTTCTATTTGAGTATTGAACTTTAGGTGTACATGGACTCTGAGCAGCGGCAGCGTAGTATGGTTCCTTCAATGTTCTGCTAAGGGGTGTCAATGGATGTGCGCTGTTAAAATTTTATGCGTAGATTTTTAATTTGTCCAAGTTTTCTGGCTTTCTCTCTTTAAAGAATGCGACTAAATCTGGGTTGCAAGCTTGATAGATTCGATTCTTCAGCGTGAGATAGTAAAGGCCTGCAAAGTCGTCTTGTTTTACGTTTGCCAACTCAAGCCACCGATTTAGAAATTGAGTAATTCGGTTCACGAATGTATTAAAGTCTTCTCCACTTTCCGGTTTTGCAGTGTGAAACCTTTCCTGGTAACCATCTTCCGTTAATCTAAATCTTTATAGTAGAGCGTCTTTAATTTTACCATAGTCATCTGCATCTTCAGTTGTTAAGGTATAGAAAACTTTTAGCGGTTCTCCAGATAAGCAGTTAATCAAGGCTGTGGCCCATTTGCTTTCTGGCCAACGATAACCTTTAGCCTGAACTTCGAATCGGTGTAAGAAGGATTCTAGACAGTCTGAGCGTTCATCGTATGTTGGCATGCGTGGAAGTTTCACGAAAAATTCATCACTATTATTATGTTTTCTTTCATGACCGGTTTTTGTTTTTTCAATTTCCAGCATCATTTGGGTCGTTTTGGTTTCTTCTTCTGCTAAAGCTATTTGTCTTTTTAGTCCCCTTTCTTGGACTCTTTCTTCTCGTTCTTCTCTACGTATTCTTTCTTCGTGTTATTTTTCTTCTCTACGAATTCTTTCTTCGTGTTCTTTTTCTTCTCTACGAATTCTTTCTTCATTTTCTTCTCTACGAATTCTTTCTTCTTTTTCTTCTTTTATTTTCTCTTCGCACCATGAAAATATTCTTTCCTGGGGTATTTCTAAGTCCTTTGCGAGACTTAAGTATCTTTTATATGCTTAAGTATCTTTTATATGCTTCCATTTTTGCAATAAATTAGTTACGATGTTTTATATATCTTATATTGACAGGATACTGTTACTGACTGTTTTATTTATTTACACTTACTGGAATGAACTTTCTAAATCTTGACACAGTTGTTCCTTTCGAATGTTACTTTTAATAGATCTTAAGTTAAAAGTTCCAATATTAAGATTAGTCCACATCAGGTAAAAATTAAAGATTCCACACAGTGAATAAATGGAAACATAAGACTATCCACTGAGCCGAAGCTCAATGTCAACAGGTGTCAGCAATCCCTAGAGAAATCGCCTATGCAGATGATGTCGATTTTATTGGATCAACACCAGCAAATATAGACATCATACAAAATACCCTCATGAAATATAACCTCCAAGTCAATGCCAATAAAATCGAATTTACAACAATATCGAGGAACAAAGAGGAATGGAAAAGAACAAAGAAAGTCGGCTCACTAATTGGAGACACCGAGGATGTACAAAGAAGAAAACAGCTATCAAACGCCGCACTCAGTAAACTCACCAATGTATGGATTAGAGGTGACAAAATAAAGAGAAAAACCAAACTGAAACTGTACCATGCTCTTGTAAAACCGGTACTTCTGTATAACTGCGGCACTTGGGCGTTGACAAAATCCGAAGAAGAACATCTGGATGCCTTCCATCGCACACAGCTAAGAAGGGTACTGGACATCAAATACCCCAAAAAGATCTCAAATGAATCACTCTATAAGATCACAAAAGAAAGACCAATCTCCCTTGACATTTTACAACAACGATGGCAACTTTTCGGTCACATACTACGCAGGGACAAAAACATACCAGCAAACCAAGCCATGTCGGGATACTTCCAAAAACACGGGAACGTTTTCAGAGGAAGACCGATAAACAACACTCCCCGTGATCCTAAACAAAAACCTCACAACACTTGGACAAAGCATTAGTCTCATAACGGCAGGGGACCTTGAAAATCTGAGAACCCTAGCAGAGGACCGGCAATATTGGAGACACCTCACACAGGAAATACTGGAAACAGCCAAGGCGACCCGATCTTTCGGTCGAGACGCGAAAGGCATCTAAGTCAAGTAAGTCAGGAATGAACTGTTCTATTTTTAGAAATCTCTCTCTCTTATTTCAACTTATTATGTATGTTGAATTTGATGCCTTTTATCGTTATATCTTATAAAGCAATGTGTCAATACAATGCGGAGTTATTATGACTTGTGTCAATAACAATGTGTCAATCGCGTGTACTCTAAACTATGTTACTACGAAAAATGTATCACCAATGTGTGTGACTCGTCGTTAGTTTGTGTACAATTATTCGCAATGACGCTAATATACTAGAGTGTGATAACAATAATAGGATGCCAAAATAATCCCAAGTTATCTATCACTAAATATAACACGACGGCTAGTAGACTCCTTTTATTATTATTTAGTTTTTAAAGACTCACTTTTCAGAACATAATATATAAGTGGTTTTCGGTAACAGTAATATGCCAAAAATGCATTTAAAACAAATCACTATGCAAAACAAATCACGATGTCTATAGTTACTATGTGATGCCCAACTCATGTAAAAGAGAATAATGAAGGATATATTTACACTCATTCGTGGCTGGGACTCTCTCTTGTTCAAGTTGTTCAACAATGTATTAGGCATGAAGAGTGTTTAACAGTGTGTCTGAAATTGAGAATGCGCTTGGCCAAGGAGTTCACAACATTGCCATCCGGAAGTATACGGACCAACACACAAACTCTGTGTAACCATGAACTTTAATAGTCTGGTTAATACGTTTAGTGAGAACAACTCACAAACGCGGATGGCAAAAACAATAACAAAGGCCTGAGTGACGTCATCTGCATACTATCTATACAAAACAATAAAATATCGTAAGATTTACAATAGTTACAAAATGTGTTCACAACACTGAGTGATTGGATGACAGGTGAATGAATCGTTATGGAATGTAAACATATTGAAAACAATTCATGAATGAGGTAAACAACAAAATGAAATGAGTGATGTAATAACAAAGTGGACAAGGAATGAATGAATGAATGAAAAACTGAGTGAATAGATGAATGAATGAATGGATAATGCATGAATGAAAGAATGAAGGGAGGAATAAATGTATGAATGATTGGATAAATGAGTGAATAAACGAATGAATGGATGAATGAATGAATGAATGAATGAATGAATAAATGAATGAACAATGAATGAATGAATAATTTATAAATGAATAAATGAATGAAGGAATGAATCAATAAAATGCTATTCAATTTGAATGAAAGAATGAATGGATAAATTGCTATTCCATTTAAATGAAGAAATGAAAAAGAAAAAAAAAATTAATCCTGTAAATAGGGAGTCCAATTAAATTGTGATCAAGTGGGGCAATTAAGAGTTTTACAATTTAAACTTTAAAGTTAGATGAAATAGATATATGTAACTAAATAAATTCAATTCTTTATATGTGTCCCCTCCAAAATGTCATGGTCTCAAGTGAGTAAAGAGCTACTCGACTATGCATAAAGATATATGTAGAATGAGGCCCCAGAATTTACTAGTTACTATAAATGAAAAACAATTAACGATTTGTTTACAATGAAATAAAAATAATGATGAAATTTAATTAAAAGAGATAAACAGTGATCGTGGCAGTTACAAATAGAGATATGAATATTTTACGTAACTTATGATAATATGTCAGGTTCGTAAGTTTACGTTTCCAGGCAGTTGATGGGCTTGGATGATCTATTCCTCTGATAACAGGATCGGACTCGTAAAATTCCACTTCCAGGCAATTGGTAATGGGTTAATATGTAATCCTTTGACAGCGGGCTCGGGTTTGATCCTTGAAGTTTATACAATCAAAGTTAGAAGCTCCGGCGTCTTAATGGTGTAGATATAATATCTACAAAGTCCCAAAATATAAAAATCTTCCAGTATATATATAGGAATAGAACGACTGGCCGTCCGGCATAGATTGTGGAGAGAAAGTGAGTGTCGAATGTTAGACCTATCAGCTTTTATAATAAGTGGCTACGTGACAGAATGTAGAACGAAAAGTATTCACTAATTAGAAATTAATTCGAGGGAAGGCTATAAAAGGAAAGACGATCTAATATTAGAAGGTAAAGTTTATCTAAGCCTACCGAAATATAACTGAAGTGAGATGAATTCAGTTCTTAATAAAATAAAATTTAATAAGATAATTGTGAACAACCTTTACTGTGTCGAACAATTGATCTTGATTTTGTGCTTGAATCAATTGTTGAACTCGATATAATGATATCTGAAATATATTAAGAAAATATTTACTACTTGATATTAAAGTATAATTTATTATAACCTTATCTTTTGTTAATTTTAAAAAATTGCCCCTTTTTAAATTCTAGTCCGACTTATCACACTATTTAAAAGGATTCAGATGGGTTTTTTTATTGTAGTAAATGTTTTAAAGCCAAAGTGAAAAAATAGTGAAGTAAATACGACATTATAGTATTGAAGTATAATTTAGTACCAACTCAGTAAGTTAAAAAAAAACACCCAACAACCCAAAGCCTGTCCTATTTTATAACGGAAAATAGTTTGTATTGCCTGGATAATTCAATAATCCCATTTCATCGACGAACTCCTTGAAAACCAAGCATAGTGAGTATTATATATATATATATCATTTTTCATCCAATTAGCTAAGGACGGAGTCTGGCCAAAATATCAAACAGTAGAGCATACAGATGTGAGTAAGTTTGATTCCGCGACCTAACGGACACTTTTCATGACCATCATCAAAAATCAGATGGAAAATAATAATCTGACATGTTGTGTATTTTTTTCTTAAAATTTTTTTCAAAATTGTTCTGTACAGTCCGTGTTAAATTTTTTGACCTACGAGCACAAATCTAAAACTCATAAAACTATTTCAACAGATTGATATTGGATAAACTTTCTAATTTTGTTTTAATCAAGGGTAATTTTATCGCCCCTTGACTCAAACTATTATTTACAAAATCTGCTAGAGCATAATGATCGGTCACTTGACGTGGGGAATCCCCATCTGGCCGCGCTGCTGCCAGATGTATCAGTGCGCATCTGCAGACTTTAATTATTGGACCAATCTTGATCGTTGATATCTCAAAAGATGGACGTGTACAAACGTTCTATGTCTCAGTCTATGTTAATTTCCACATCGCAGTAGTTTAATAATTAAAGTAGATGAGTGCCTGTTGGTTATTAGCCCATCTTTCTGTGGGTTCTCCACCGATGTCCACAAGTGTAATATATAACAGCCCTCCTAATTAGACAGGCTACCAGTACAACACAGAGGTTTACCGATAATTGGATTGATTTTATGTGATCATCTGATCAACTCCAAACTTCATAGCCGAGTGGCCATGAAACTACTCCACTTGACGACAGAAATCTCTTATAATTCACCTTTAGCCTTTCCATCCCTTTGTGAACTATATATGGACTACGCCAACATGCGTTTGACTGCATTTCGCCAATGCTTTTTTTATAATTAAAAAAAAATCGGAATTCTATTCTTCTTGTTTCTGATTTTTAAAATGCAGACATCAAAGAAAGTTATGACATCATAAAACAAAACGACAGTGTTTGTAGGAATTAGTATGCGATTCGCCGACAATTGCCCCCCCCCCCCCCTCCCCACACACACACCCCACCCCTTCCTCCATTTTAACCAGAACACTTTTACTGGATTCACCATAAAAAAGATGGCCCCAAATAATTTGTTAATTGCTCTTAAACCGTAGACGCCTTTGAAGTATGATATTTTTTTTCTAACAAGATTAAGGCCATGTTATATGATCGATAAATGTAGTAAAACTATACTGGCCAAAATCTAGAAAAGGTCTCTTGTTATATTTATAGCTACATTGTTTTGTTTGTTGCAAAGATTTTGATTAGTCTATTTCTAATCGCTTGGTTTGGTGTCTTTTCTTTCTTTGCCACGTGTTGAAGAGATGGTGCAATTTACGAGAGAAAAAAATGACTAACAATGAGGTGATATTTGAAATGTCGGCATTTGTTTTGTCAACCTTTTCGTTGCACACGTCAAAATAGACGAAAGCCGTCAATTTGTCTGGATCAGCAATAAAGGAAGAACTCGACATACGAGGTTGCGCCATGTCATATCTGACGTACTTTGGAAAAAAACATATTTAAAGAAATATTTGACCAAAAACGCCTCCTTGAAATATTGATCGATTCAAATTACCCTTATTTTGTTGAAAATTGTCAAATAAGGAAATTATTTGAAATTCCAGGTTTGAGAATTTTCGGCATATTAATTAATTGATATTTAGGTGACGAGTTATCGGGCCAAAATTTATAAATATGTTGGATCTAATTTTTTTCAGAGTACGGCAAAAATGGAAGGAAGACTCACAGCCTTAATCTGATAAAATTGTTTATTTTCATTTTGGCCAGATAATGTCACTTACAATTTTAATCATTTCAAATGGCCCTGAAGATAAAGATTTTAAAAAGGTATGTATGAAAGAGTTGCAGACAAATCAGAAAGTAAAATTCCAGAAAAAAATATCCTATAAAATCGATCTAACAATCAGGTAACCTCTATGGTGTTATGGTAGCACATATGACCGGTAATCAGGAGATCTGAGGTTTGTTCTCTGGTCAACGAAGCCTTTTTCTTTGAAGAGGGGTGGGAGGGGAGGGATGTTTTTGTCTTGTATTTTTCTTTCTGCGTTGTCTGGCACTGTTTCATACACACTTCTCCATATTTTTATCACATACCAGCACCAGCTCCCTGATTTGTCACTTAATTTTCTTAAAGTCTCAAACCTGAATACTTTTTGTAGGAATAGCGATCAGAAAAGGTTTGACTTTGGAACTCAATGACGTGTGGAATAATAATAATAATAATAATAATAATAATAATAATAATAATAATAATAATAATAATAATAATAATAATGCATTAATAATAGTAGTCATGATATGATGATGATGATGATAATAATAATAATAACAATAACAATAATAATAATGATATGATAATAATAATAATAATAATAATAATAATAATAATAATAATAATAATAATATAATCATATATAATAATAATAATAATAATAATAATAATATAATATAATAATAATAATAATAATAATAATAATAATATAATAATAATAATATAATAATAATAATAATAATATAATAATAATAATAATAATAATAATAATAATAATAATAATAATAATAATAATAATAATAATAATGATATAATGAGATGATAATAATATTATATAATAATATATAATAATAATAATAATAATAATAATAATAATAATAAAAATAATAATAATAATAATAATAATAATAATAATAATAATAATAATAATAATTATATATTATTATTATTATTATTATTATTATTATTATATTATTATTATTATTATTTATTATTATTATAACAATGATAAACTCATTTTACACTAAAGGCTCAACTACGCTCAGAGCAGGAGTCGAACTCTGGACCTTCCGGTCGGAAGACGAGTGTCATACCACAAGACAACAGATCATCGTCATTACCTTCATTGTTATTATAATAAACCACAGAAGCAATGTAATAACAGTACCATCACCAGTCTTATAATAAAATGAAATAAAATTCCATTTATTCATCCCAAAGTGGAAATTTGTCTCTTGGGTCTTTTCCAAGGAAAGACTGGAATAACCAAGGCGTCAGCAGCAGTGCAGCGCCTCAAATCGAGCTCGGTCGAGGTGACTCGCTAAAGCCCACACAGCGCAGCGGTGGGTGATCGAACTCGGTACCTTTCGGGTACGAAGGAAAGGCCGTACAGCTGAGCCTTGCCGCCCCCTATAATCCGTACAGCTAATTACGTGAATATTTGAATTGACAGTTCGGGCTTAAAGCCCTTATTCAGCCAATAACAAAAATTATAATAGGATTCAATAGTCTTATGTCACGTCCGCCCAGCAACGAGCAGCTTGGTTCTAAACAAAGAAAATCGGTACTTTTTATTCTTCATGCTGGCTAGAACTTTTACACATGTCATGTGATCAGAATGTATAAAAGTCAAAACATGATCGGATTTATGTTTTTCTCCTCTAGATACACTTTTTATGCTCGTCATTAGGGCGTCCGCCATTGGTCCAAGAGTTTAGAACCAGTTACTAAGATACTATGCGTCTTTACGAGGGAAGTGACGTCACGATTGTTGCTTTCTTGTCATTTTCTTTCTGCTTTGTTTGGCACTGTTCATGCATATATTTATAAAACTCCTAAGTCAGCATTATATTAGTGAGTAATTGGAATGGAACGTAACCTTGTCTCATCACCTTACGAGGTAAAAATTAAAACAAAAAACTTTATTGATGACAATCATTTCAATACTAATCAAATCAACAGGTCACAGTGTCATTGGGCCGATAATTACGAGAAAGAGAAAAAATTTAAAGTGGAACCCCGCCCGGTTATTGTCGAAACGACAGGTAAATTCTCATAATTAGTCTAGACATATGGATATTTTCTCTTTTGCTTTCTGCTATTTTTTTTCCTTTGGGAAGGCGGGGGGGGGGGGGGGCTATGTTTGTTTTGGGATTTATTTTTTGTTGCTTATTTTGGGTGTTTGGTTTGGTTTTGTTTGCTGTTTTGTGGGTTTTTTAATATGTATTTTGGTGTTGATTTTTTTTTTTTGGGGGGGGGGGGTTAAATTTTAATTATCATGGTGCTGTCTAATCTAAGTATCAAATATACAGTTTCGTTTACATTGAACAGAATGTTTTAAACATGTGCCGCTATGTGGTCTTGTGGTATGACACTCGCTTTCGGATCGGAAATGTTCTGGGTAAGATCTACGCTCAGTGCATAGTTGAGTACTTGAAAAAGGCTCTTTACTCACATTCTTTCACCGTACTCAGGTGTAAAATGAGTACCTGGTCGATAAAAAAAATGTTATTATCACCTAATGGGCGTTCTATGAGTTAGTGTGTTGATTTTGACCGGGGACCCTTTGTAAAGCGCTTTGTTGGGTATTGCACTATATAAAATTTCTTTTTTTTTTTTTTGCTTTCGTTTTATTTTATTTTTTTTTTGTCTGTTTTGTTTTGGTTTGTTATTTGTTTTTTGTTTCTTTTTTCGGGGGGGGGGGGGGCTGGTTGTGGGTTGGGTTGTTTTTGTTTGTGTCGAATCTAACAGTCAAAATAAAAAGGTTCGTTAACAATGAACAAAATTTTAATTGTGACCCTTCGTATGACCCATCGTCTGATATTATATTATCTGGATTAATCGGACCCCTAGAAGTGAATTTAGAAGTAAAGTGATGAGAAGTGCAAACTGGAGCTGTGTGCAATGTCAGAAATTGTATATTTTTCTCCACCATATGGAAGTGAAATTAACACCAAGTTTCATATTTGTAGCTGTATATTTAATTTTCAGCATCTACTTCATCCCGAGATTTCTTTTTTTACAGCGCTATAAGAAGGTTGGACTTACATCTTATCCTTTACTTGATGTACTTAATGACCAGATGGGTTACGACTTTATGAAATATTAGCGTAGCGATCCTACCAGGCACTATCTTGTAATGTACCAACTTAACCTGAGCCAGGCTCTTGTAATGTACTAACTTAACCTGATGTCACCAGGATGAAATGACAAGGGAAGTTGTTAAGATTGATACTCTCATGATTATAGTTGACATGTCAAGTCACGTATAATCACTGCTGTTTGTTATAAAAGAAGGGGTAGATAAGAGAGAAAGGAGAACAAGGGGAAGAGTAACAACGGACGGCCAGTCAGTTGTGTTGACTCTGCGATCTAGCCATGGCATTCAGGGACAATCCGAACTTAAGGTAACTTAAATTGCCGAGCTAAATAACATTAAGAACTAAGGAACTATGAAATCTAATTTAAAGACTAAAGAACTAAGATAAAGAAGATGAAGTTCATTGGGTTAAGGTTAGGATGATGGCCATAAAATATTAAAATGTAGAACGTTTGATTAAATTTTTAAGAAAGTAAATAAACATACAAGATTTCAAGAATCTGTTTTTTTTGTTGAGTGAATTTGTTTAAATTCCAACACAACTAAGTAATAAAACTATACGATCACAATAAACAAAACTAATATATGTAGATTAACAGTCTAATATAAAGTTAATTTGGTGCCGTGACTTTCCAGGATCTTGTGTGAGATTTCATTGTGAAATTCTGACTTCTAGGAGAATCAGGTTTGGGGATATTTTAAAAATTAATATGCGATAATCATTTTTTAAATTAAGTTTTTATTTTAATATAAATATATACAGAATTGTTACTGCCATTGAGGGTGAATAATAATAATAACAATAATAATAGTTAACAAAAGATTTAAGAACAAAACAAATAAATAAGAATGGCGGACCAAAATGCGGTAGTGGGACTCATGCATACAATGGATGCACTTTCTAATGCAATTGCCAACAGTGCAATTGGTTCTCTTATTGAACCTTTCTATGGGGATCCGAATAAATTTAAGGAATGGATGCGCTCAATTTCTAAGTATGCTACGTTGAATGAGTTAGATGATGGAAAGAAGATAAGGGTAATGATGTTAACAGCGAGAGGACCTGTTAGTGACTTTTTGCATAGAAGAAAGGAGGCTAATCCACAAATTACATTTGAGGAATTGCAGAGTGAGGTAACGGCCAATTTTGCACAGGTCACCGATAGTGAATACGCCCATGTTCTTTTACGTACAGTCAAACAAAAGTTAGGTGAGCCTATCAGTATTTTTGCTGAAAGATTATATGGACTGGCAGCCGATGCATACAGACAAGCCGACACTAGACAACCAGAGGCTAGGCAAATCTTTGAAAAACAGCTGATAATGTACTTTACAGATGGGTTGTTAAGCCAGAGAACTAAATATAGAATCATTAGGGAAGAACCGCGAACCTTAGCTGAATGTATAACTATTGCCATGAAGGATCAAAATGTTGAGAAGAGATTTCAACTGAGAGTAGGTCGTCAGGGTGGAGTAGAAAATAGACATGTTGAGCCGATGGATACGAGTCACGTTAGGACTAAAAGAAATGGTTGGTTCAGAAATAATAATCAGGATAATCAACAAGGAAGAGCACCTAATAGATTGGTTGCAGAAGTTGAAAGAAGAGATAATAGAAGATGCTATAACTGCAATAGTCCGAATCACCTTATCAGAGACTGTGACAAACCACGCAATAATGATAGGAGGGGGCGAGCAACTAATTACAGAAGATTTGCCGGTAATGATAATGATGCCTCTCAAAATTCTTTAAACTAAATCACTCACTGGATGATGGAGTCCACTCAGTGAGAGGAAACAGTAGTCGTGTTCTTGAAATGTCGTTTACACATAGAAATGCGTACAATAGTATAATTGTAAAATTACAATCAGTACAATTAAGGGGATTGATAGATACAGGAGCGGAAGTATCATTGATAAACAAAAGAATTTATGATAATTTAAAATATAAACCTCAGTTAAAAAGAAAACACATTAATTTACAATCAGCAAATGGTACACAGATGAAAGTTGCAGGGACAGCAAGCCTTGATATAAAGGTAGGGGGAATCAAGTTCACCCACGAATTTTTTGTTACCAGCAATTTGAATCGTAACCTGATAATAGGTAGGGATTTTTTAGAAAAGAATGATGCAAGAATTTATTTTGATTTAAGGAAATTAAGGTTAAAAGGTGCTTATGTTTCGTTAGAAAATGATGCGTTTATTTCGTCAATTTCAAGGATAAGTAAAACAACAGTGTTGAAACCACAAACAGTATATATGGTACAAGCTAGTATAAAACAAAATCCTTATATCGATAAGAGTGATACATTACAATTACAACCAGCAAGTCAAGGATTTGTTTCATCTCAACCAGAACTAGAGATTAGTCAGGGTCTTATTACACTTACAGATAAGTGGAGATTTCCAGTACAAATTACTAATTGTTCAAATAAAACGATTAAATTGAGAAAAGGATGTATATTAGGGTCATTAGAAAAGGTTAAGGTGATAAATTCGGTTCAGTATGACAAATCAGTAGGACAAGGAGAAAATAATACAGCAAGTGTTTCAGACGAAGAATTTAAAAGCTTTATACAAGTAGCACCAGAGAATAAAACGTTAGTTGAAGAATTATTAATGAAAAATAAAGATGTATTTGCTTTTTGTGATGAAGAACTGACAGGTACAAATTTAGTAAAAGCGGAAATTGAAGTAGATGATATGACACCAATAAATTTAAGGCCGTATAGAGTACCGTTAAATCAGAAGTCGGCAGTTAAAGAAAATATAGATGAAATGTTAAAAGCTAATATAATACTTTCCATGTGTTATAGTGGAGAAAAAGCCCGATTCAACAGGAGTTCGCCCTAAGCCACGCATTTGTGTAGACTTTAGGAAATTGAATGAAAGAATAAAATTGAGATCTTTCCCGTTGCCGCTCATTGATGATTTGTTGGCCTCATTGAACGGATGTACTTATTTTACTTTAACTGATTTACGCTCTGGGTTTAATCATGTGTTTTGTGATGAAAAAACATCAGAAATTTTAAGTTTTTCTTTATTCTGTGGAAAATATCAGTATAATAGATTACCATTTGGACTTGGAATTGCGCCATCTACATTTCAGCGATTAGCAAGTAAACTATTAGCGGGTATGGAAAATTTCGCAACGGCATACATAGATGATATTTTGATATTTACCAAGGGTTCGTTACAAGATCATTTGGATAAAGTGCAATTAGTGTTTAACCGTTTGAGACAAAACGATTTAAAACTAAAATTGACAAAATGTGAGTTTGCAAAGAAACAAATAGACTATTTAGGATTTGTAGTGGACACGGATGGTGTTAGAGTAAAACAAGATAAGGTAGAAGCCATTAGATCATTACAGCCACCCACGAATGTTAGACAAGTAAGAGGATTTATAGGTATGGTGTCATGGTATCGCCGATTTATACCAAACTTTGCACAAATATCAGAACCTCTTGTTAATTTAACACAAAAGTATAGTAGATTTAAATGGACAGACGATTGTAAGAAGGCTTTTGATTATCTAAAGGATAGCCTTACGACGGTGCCGTTATTATTTTATCCTGATTTAAATAAACCATATATTTTGTATACTGATAGCTCAGACAATTGTATTGGAAGTGTGTTGGTTCAGTTGGATGAGAATGGTCAGGAAAACCCAATTCACTTTCTTAGTCACAAGTTATCTCCGAGTCAAGTTAAATCTTATTCGACCTCTGAAAAAGAATTATTTGCTATATTTTATTCGTTACAAAAGTTGCGCTATTATCTTTATGCTAGTGAATTTGAGGTGAGAACAGATCATTTCCCTTTGAAATATCTATTTACTGCCGAACAGAAAAATAGAAGAATACAAAAATGGGCACTGTTTATTAATAGTTATAAATGCACTATTTCATATATCAAAGGTAAAGAAAATACAGTGGCAGATATGTTATCCCGAAGTCCTCCAAAAGACGAAACAGTAGAAGATGAAATTGATTCGGATAATGAAAATTTTATTCAAAATTCTCCAATACCGATAGCGGCCATAAATACTAACAGAATAGATCCAACACCTATGAATGCAGGAAATGAGTTAATAGAATTAGAATTACAGAGAGATGTAGAACAACCGACAATAGATGATATTAATATCAAAGCTGAACAAGACCAAGATGATGAAATTAAAGACATAAAGGATAAATTAAATAATAAAATTGCAGATAAGTCCTTACATAAGAGATTCATGATTGTGGAAGGAATACTATATTACGTATCACAAATTGATGATGACCCAGTGTTACGTTTGTTTATACCGAAGAAATTTAGACATGAAGTAATTGTCCAATATCATGATGACAATGGACATATGGGTTTAGATAAAACATTCAGTGCTATTAAACAAAAATATTATTGGAAAAATTTGTATAAGGAATTAAATGTTTATATTGATAAGTGTGTTAAATGTAAAGAAAGAAATTTCCAAATTCAGAAAGCACCCTTAGTGAATGCTACGTTACCTAGCTACCCTTTTCAAGTAGTGCACTGTGACGTTGCAGGACCATTACCTTTAACTATTTCGGGCAATAAGTATATTGTTTCATTTGTTTGCGCATTTTCCGGCTGGATAGAAGGCTTTGCTATACCAGATAAGTCATCAGAAACTATAATAAATTTATTTTTAGAAGAATTTGTTACCAGATATTCTTGTTGCGAGCAATTTGTCACTGATAATGGAAAGGAAATGACTTCTGAAAAATTTGAGAAGGTTCTAAAATATTTAAACATTAAACATATCACCACTTCGTATTACCACCCAGAAGCAAATAGCAAAGTAGAAAGAAGCCATAGGACGTTAAATGATATTATGTCAAAGAAAATTAAGGATGATCCAGATTCATGGGATTTACATTTAAACCAAGTACTATTTGCAATGCGCACCAGCGTATCTAAAACAAGTAAATCATCTATCTTTTTCAATGTATTTTTACGACTTCCCATGTTGCCTTTAGATAATTTACTAGCTGTAAGAAGGAAAAATTACAGTTCAGATTATTATGAAACCATGTTAGAAAAACAGCATAAGGCTTTTATGTCTGTTCTTAAAAATACAAGAGAAGCCAGGCGTAAGCAAAATGAAAAAACAGAAGCAAGACTTAAAGAAGAATTGGAAGTGGGAGATTGCGTATATTATAAAAATTATACAAGAAGTAATAAATTTGAAAGAAATTGGCAAACTCATTATGTTATTTTAAAGAAAAACGGGCCGGTATCGTTTATAATTAAGAATTTATTGTGGTAGATTAGTAAAAGCTCATGCAAATTCACTTAGGTTAGCGAATTTAGAGTGGGAGGTTCCTAAAGAAAAAGGGAAGAGGTTAAGAAAGACTCAATATGCTGAATCACCAGTAAACACTAGTGATAGTGAGTCGGAATCTCAACTAGTAGACAACCTTGCTGAAGACAATGATAGTGACGAAACTATTAATTATGATCCAAATGAATATGAACTTGAAATTAGGTCAGAAGATGAGTCATTATCGGAAGAGGATCCAAACGAAGTGAGAGATAGTATAGAACACAGACAAAAAAGATTAAAACTAGTGATGACACTATAGAAGAAGAAACGCCTGTGTTTGAAAGGCAAAAGTTTGCTAGAACTACATCGTATGAAGCGGATAAGAGTAGTTCAGAGGAAATTGATCCTGAACCCATGGAAATTAATCACGTTGCCAAGAGCAATAATAGACATAATTGTAAACGTCAAAATGAAAGAGATAATCAAAATGAAAACAAAGACAAAATCAAGTCAATACTTAGTGCCATTGCTGCGGCGCTGTAAGTATCTACTGTAAGATTAAGACTCCAAGATAAGGGTAGGGCAATTAAGATGTCCGAGCGCACAAGTTATAAAAAGTTGTGGGTAATTTCCCAATCAAGAGTGACGCAACCCGATTGATAATTGTATATTTACATTATGCGGTTAGAGCACAATGAATCAAGGAAATTGCGCTATAGGAATGCGTACATGTATTTTAAAACCTAATTCTTTTGTAATAAGATTTAATTGTATAATGAATGTTAAGATTTTAACTCATTTAAAAATTTAATTATTTTTGTTGATATTTATTCTAAGAGTTGGTATGCCTTTGTCGTTGGAAGCGGTCCTTATAAATTTGTATCAGAAGGAAGATGGGCGGTGTCAACAGTAAAACAATTGACATTCAGTTTAGTTTGTGAAACCAGTGACAAGGGGCAATTTGGACTGAAGTCTGTAGCTTTGCAACCTCCTTTGGATTTGTTAAGATTAAATTAAGGCTGTATGGCCAATAATGAGTTCATTACCATTCCAGCTCATTACAACATTAATTCAATGCAAAAAATTCAGACTGAAGTAGAAGATTTTTCTAAGGAATTTTCCAAACAAACATTTCAATTATGGCAACCTTTATACAAGGCAGTACCCTCTTTTAATCACACTTGGAATGTAAGTAATCTAGAAAATATTAAGGAAATACATATTGATGATATGATAAAACAACTTCACTCTTTAAAACCGTTGGGATCGTTAGATGGCAGTAACTGGACGTGGTTAGAAATATTGGGACTGGTAACATTAGGAGTAATACTAGTTATTTTGGTTTATCTTGGGTTAAAGTATAAGAATCAATTAAAGCAGTGGGCACCAAGTTGGATAAAAATTGGTCAGGTAGCTAAGCCTGAACCTGAAGAATATCCATTGAAGTCGGGAGGAAACAATGTGGTTGAACGGAAGGAACTGGAAAGAGACCCATTAAAGGCAATCTACCCAACCATTATGAACGAATAAATAATTTAAAATATATAAATAAATGCTAATGTTAAAAATCCAGAATTTAGATCCAATTAAAAAAAAATAATTCATTGAATAAGGAAACGAATAAGGAAATTGAACAATAATTAGATAAATAATTAAATAAAATAAAATATAATAATAATAATAAAATAAAATTTTTAAAGCTCGGAGGTTAGGTCGTGGTTTAATCAAAGAGTCAAAAACCAATAAGGGAGTGGTAGTACCTTTCGGTGAGTGACTTAGTCAGGAGCCACTGGTCCACACCGTATTGAATTCACATACTGAGATGGTCCAATTCCCCCAACGAATTAAAAAGTCGGTGAGATGTCCATGCTCACGCTGTCACCTTCGATGTCTGTTGGTGAGATGTCCATGCTCACGCTGTCGCACTAGATGTCTGTTTGGTGAGATGTCCATGCTCACGCTGTCACCTTCGATGTCTGTTTGGTGAGATGTCCAGGCTCACGCTGTCGCCTTCGATGTCTGTTTGGTGAGATGTCCAGCCATGCTCACGCTGTCGCACTCGATGTCTGTTTGGTGAGATGTCCAGGCTCACGCTGTCGCACTCGATGTCTGTTTGGTGAGATGTCCAGGCTCACGCTGTCGCACTCGATGTCTGTTTGGTGAGATGTCCAGGCTCACGCTGTCGCACTCGATGTCTGTTTGGTGAGATGTCCAGGCTCACGCTGTCGCACTCGATGTCTGTTTGGTGAGATGTCCAGGCTCACGCTGTCGCACTCGATGTCTGTTTGGTGAGATGTCCAGGCTCACGCTGTCGCACTCGATGTCTGTTTGGTGAGATGTCCAGGCTCACGCTGTCGCCCTAGATGTCTGTTTGGTGAGATATCCATGCTCACGCTGGTTCCTGAGAATGTCTGGCTGTGAAATGTGCATATCTGGGATGCTGAGGAAGATGACTTGGCAGAGCTGTGTTTACAGACTTGAACAAGGACTTATATAATTTAAGATTGTAATTATTTTTTTTAAAAACCGTACGTTGATGAAGCATACAATATATGTGTTAATTGATTATTCAAGGTCTAATGAGACAATTGATCTCTAGATTGACTGCAGAGGGTTATAGTATAGACTCCAGTAATTGATCATAATATGATCAATGATGTGTATTTGCAAGCTTATTAATATCATGGTACTACATGATAAAATGTATTCTGACAACTATACATAGATAAACATTATCTTATGGATTGTCGATTTATGGATAAAATATTGAATGTAATTATTTTTCACTAAGTTTTACATTGAGAAATGCATGTGATGATAAGATTAAGATGTTACATTTTGAATTTTCTTACCTTAATTGGGGAAAGATATTAATACCAATGAATCAAGGTGATGGGATGTTAATAATGTATACTGAAATATTTTGAAAAAATTTACTTTAGGTGAGGGAGGAATATAAGAAGGTTGGACTTACATCTTATCCTTTACTTGATGTACTTAATGACCAGATGGGTTACGACTTTATGAAATATTAGCGTAGCGATCCTACCAGGCACTATCTTGTAATGTACCAACTTAACCTGAGCCAGGCACTTGTAATGTACTAACTTAACCTGATGTCACCAGGATGAAATGACAAGGGAAGTTGTTAAGATTGATACTCTCATGATTATAGTTGACATGTCAAGTCACGTATAATCACTGCTGTTTGTTATAAAAGAAGGGGTAGATAAGAGAGAAAGGAGAACAAGGGGAAGAGTAACAACGGACGGCCAGTCAGTTGTGTTGACTCTGCGATCTAGCCATGGCATTCAGGGACAATCCGAACTTAAGGTAACTTAAATTGCCGAGCTAAATAACATTAAGAACTAAGGAACTATGAAATCTAATTTAAAGACTAAAGAACTAAGATAAAGAAGATGAAGTTCATTGGGTTAAGGTTAGGATGATGGCCATAAAATATTAAAATGTAGAACGTTTGATTAAATTTTTAAGAAAGTAAATAAACATACAAGATTTCAAGAATCTGTTTTTTTTGTTGAGTGAATTTTTTTTAATTCCAACACAACTAAGTAATAAAACTATACGATCACAATAAACAAAACTAATATATGTAGATTAACAGTCTAATATAAAGTTAATTTGGTGCCGTGACTTTCCAGGATCTTGTGTGAGATTTCATTGTGAAATTCTGACTTCTAGGAGAATCAGGTTTGGGGATATTTTAAAAATTAATATGCGATAATCATTTTTTAAATTAAGTTTTTATTTTAATATAAATATATACAGAATTGTTACTGCCATTGAGGGTGAATAATAATAATAACAATAATAATAGTTAACAAAAGATTTAAGAACAAAACAAATAAATAAGAATGGCGGACCAAAATGCGGTAGCGGGACTCATGCATACAATGGATGCACTTTCTAATGCAATTGCCAACAGTGCAATTGGTTCTCTTATTGAACCTTTCTATGGGGATCCGAATAAATTTAAGGAATGGATGCGCTCAATTTCTAAGTATGCTACGTTGAATGAGTTAGATGATGGAAAGAAGATAAGGGTAATGATGTTAACAGCGAGAGGACCTGTTAGTGACTTTTTGCATAGAAGAAAGGAGGCTAATCCACAAATTACATTTGAGGAATTGCAGAGTGAGGTAACGGCCAATTTTGCACAGGTCACCGATAGTGAACACGCCCATGTTCTTTTACGTACAGTCAAACAAAAGTTAGGTGAGCCTATCAGTATTTTTGCTGAAAGATTATATGGACTGGCAGCCGATGCATACAGACAAGCCGACACTAGACAACCAGAGGCTAGGCAAATCTTTGAAAAACAGCTGATAATGTACTTTACAGATGGGTTGTTAAGCCAGAGAACTAAATATAGAATCATTAGGGAAGAACCGCGAACCTTAGCTGAATGTATAACTATTGCCATGAAGGATCAAAATGTTGAGAAGAGATTTCAACTGAGAGTAGGTCGACAGGGTGGAGTAGAAAATAGACATGTTGAGCCGATGGATACGAGTCACGTTAGGACTAAAAGAAATGGTTGGTTCAGAAATAATAATCAGGATAATCAACAAGGAAGAGCACCTAATAGATTGGTTGCAGAAGTTGAAAGAAGAGATAATAGAAGATGCTATAACTGCAATAGTCCGAATCACCTTATCAGAGACTGTGACAAACCACGCAATAATGATAGGAGGGGGCGAGCAACTAATTACAGAAGATTTGCCGGTAATGATAATGATGCCTCTCAAAATTCTTTAAACTAAATCACTCACTGGATGATGGAGTCCACTCAGTGAGAGGAAACAGTAGTCGTGTTCTTGAAATGTCGTTTACACATAGAAATGCGTACAATAGTATAATTGTAAAATTACAATCAGTACAATTAAGGGGATTGATAGATACAGGAGCGGAAGTATCATTGATAAACAAAAGAATTTATGATAATTTAAAATATAAACCTCAGTTAAAAAGAAAACACATTAATTTACAATCAGCAAATGGTACACAGATGAAAGTTGCAGGGACAGCAAGCCTTGATATAAAGGTAGGGGGAATCAAGTTCACCCACGAATTTTTTGTTACCAGCAATTTGAATCGTAACCTGATAATAGGTAGGGATTTTTTAGAAAAGAATGATGCAAGAATTTATTTTGATTTAAGGAAATTAAGGTTAAAAGGTGCTTATGTTTCGTTAGAAAATGATGCGTTTATTTCGTCAATTTCAAGGATAAGTAAAACAACAGTGTTGAAACCACAAACAGTATATATGGTACAAGCTAGTATAAAACAAAATCCTTATATCGATAAGAGTGATACATTACAATTACAACCAGCAAGTCAAGGATTTGTTTCATCTCAACCAGAACTAGAGATTAGTCAGGGTCTTATTACACTTACAGATAAGTGGAGATTTCCAGTACAAATTACTAATTGTTCAAATAAAACGATTAAATTGAGAAAAGGATGTATATTAGGGTCATTAGAAAAGGTTAAGGTGATAAATTCGGTTCAGTATGACAAATCAGTAGGACAAGGAGAAAATAATACAGCAAGTGTTTCAGACGAAGAATTTAAAAGCTTTATACAAGTAGCACCAGAGAATAAAACGTTAGTTGAAGAATTATTAATAAAAAATAAAGATGTATTTGCTTTTTGTGATGAAGAACTGACAGGTACAAATTTAGTAAAAGCGGAAATTGAAGTAGATGATATGACACCAATAAATTTAAGGCCGTATAGAGTACCGTTAAATCAGCAGTCGGCAGTTAAAGAAAATATAGATGAAATGTTAAAAGCTAATATAATACGCCCGTCATTTTCTCCATGGAACTTTCCATGTGTTATAGTGGAGAAAAAGCCCGATTCAACAGGAGTTCGCCCTAAGCCACGCATTTGTGTAGACTTTAGGAAATTGAATGAAAGAATAAAATTGAGATCTTTCCCGTTGCCGCTCATTGATGATTTGTTGGCCTCATTGAACGGATGTACTTATTTTACTTTAACTGATTTACGCTCTGGGTTTAATCAGGTGTTTTGTGATGAAAAAACATCAGAAATTTTAAGTTTTTCTTTATTCTGTGGAAAATATCAGTATAATAGATTACCATTTGGACTTGGAATTGCGCCATCTACATTTCAGCGATTAGCAAGTAAACTATTAGCGGGTATGGAAAATTTCGCAACGGCATACATAGATGATATTTTGATATTTACAAAGGGTTCGTTACAAGATCATTTGGATAAAGTGCAATTAGTGTTTAACCGTTTGAGACAAAACGATTTAAAACTAAAATTGACAAAATGTGAGTTTGCAAAGAAACAAATAGACTATTTAGGATTTGTAGTGGACACGGATGGTGTTAGAGTAAAACAAGATAAGGTAGAAGCCATTAGATCATTACAGCCACCCACGAATGTTAGACAAGTAAGAGGATTTATAGGTATGGTGTCATGGTATCGCCGATTTATACCAAACTTTGCACAAATATCAGAACCTCTTGTTAATTTAACACAAAAGTATAGTAGATTTAAATGGACAGACGATTGTAAGAAGGCTTTTGATTATCTAAAGGATAGCCTTACGACGGTGCCGTTATTATTTTATCCTGATTTAAATAAACCATATATTTTGTATACTGATAGCTCAGACAATTGTATTGGAAGTGTGTTGGTTCAGTTGGATGAGGATGGTCAGCAAAACCCAATTCACTTTCTTAGTCACAAGTTATCTCCGAGTCAAGTTAAATCTTATTCGACCTCTGAAAAAGAATTATTTGCTATATTTTATTCGTTACAAAAGTTGCGCTATTATCTTTATGCTAGTGAATTTGAGGTGAGAACAGATCATTTCCCTTTGAAATATCTATTTACTGCCGAACAGAAAAATAGAAGAATACAAAAATGGGCACTGTTTATTAATAGTTATAAATGCACTATTTCATATATCAAAGGTAAAGAAAATACAGTGGCAGATATGTTATCCCGAAGTCCTCCAAAAGACGAAACAGTAGAAGATGAAATTGATTCGGATAATGAAAATTTTATTCAAAATTCTCCAATACCGATAGCGGCCATAAATACTAACAGAATAGATCCAACACCTATGAATGCAGGAAATGAGTTAATAGAATTAGAATTACAGAGAGATGTAGAACAACCGACAATAGATGATATTAATATCAAAGCTGAACAAGACCAAGATGATGAAATTAAAGACATAAAGGATAAATTAAATAATAAAATTGCAGATAAGTCCTTACATAAGAGATTCATGATTGTGGAAGGAATACTATATTACGTATCACAAATTGATGATGACCCAGTGTTACGTTTGTTTATACCGAAGAAATTTAGACATGAAGTAATTGTCCAATATCATGATGACAATGGACATATGGGTTTAGATAAAACATTCAGTGCTATTAAACAAAAATATTATTGGAAAAATTTGTATAAGGAATTAAATGTTTATATTGATAAGTGTGTTAAATGTAAAGAAAGAAATTTCCAAATTCAGAAAGCACCCTTAGTGAATGCTACGTTACCTAGCTACCCTTTTCAAGTAGTGCACTGTGACGTTGCAGGACCATTACCTTTAACTATTTCGGGCAATAAGTATATTGTTTCATTTGTTTGCGCATTTTCCGGCTGGATAGAAGGCTTTGCTATACCAGATAAGTCATCAGAAACTATAATAAATTTATTTTTAGAAGAATTTGTTACCAGATATTCTTGTTGCGAGCAATTTGTCACTGATAATGGAAAGGAAATGACTTCTGAAAAATTTGAGAAGGTTCTAAAATATTTAAACATTAAACATATCACCACTTCGTATTACCACCCAGAAGCAAATAGCAAAGTAGAAAGAAGCCATAGGACGTTAAATGATATTATGTCAAAGAAAATTAAGGATGATCCAGATTCATGGGATTTACATTTAAACCAAGTACTATTTGCAATGCGCACCAGCGTATCTAAAACAAGTAAATCATCTATCTTTTTCAATGTATTTTTACGACTTCCCATGTTGCCTTTAGATAATTTACTAGCTGTAAGAAGGAAAAATTACAGTTCAGATTATTATGAAACCATGTTAGAAAAACAGCATAAGGCTTTTATGTCTGTTCTTAAAAATACAAGAGAAGCCAGGCGTAAGCAAAATGAAAAAACAGAAGCAAGACTTAAAGAAGAATTGGAAGTGGGAGATTGCGTATATTATAAAAATTATACAAGAAGTAATAAATTTGAAAGAAATTGGCAAACTCATTATGTTATTTTAAAGAAAAACGGGCCGGTATCGTTTATAATTAAGAATTTATTGTGGTAGATTAGTAAAAGCTCATGCAAATTCACTTAGGTTAGCGAATTTAGAGTGGGAGGTTCCTAAAGAAAAAGGGAAGAGGTTAAGAAAGACTCAATATGCTGAATCACCAGTAAACACTAGTGATAGTGAGTCGGAATCTCAACTAGTAGACAACCTTGCTGAAGACAGTGATAGTGACGAAACTATTAATTATGATCCAAATGAATATGAACTTGAAATTAGGTCAGAAGATGAGTCATTATCGGAAGAGGATCCAAACGAAGTGAGAGATAGTATAGAACACAGACAAAGAAAGATTAAAACTAGTGATGACACTATAGAAGAAGAAACGCTGTGTTTGAAAGGCAAAAGTTTGCTAGAACTACATCGTATGAAGCGGATAAGAGTAGTTCAGAGGAAATTGATCCTGAACCCATGGAAATTAATCACGTTGCCAAGAGCAATAATAGACATAATTGTAAACGTCAAAATGAAAGAGATAATCAAAATGAAAACAAAGACAAAATCAAGTCAATACTTAGTGCCATTGCTGCGGCGCTGTAAGTATCTACTGTAAGATTAAGACTCCAAGATAAGGGTAGGGCAATTAAGATGTCCGAGCGCACAAGTTATAAAAAGTTGTGGGTAATTTCCCAATCAAGAGTGACGCAACCCGATTGATAATTGTATATTTACATTATGCGGTTAGAGCACAATGAATCAAGGAAATTGCTCTATAGGAATGCGTACATGTATTTTAAAACCTAATTCTTTTGTAATAAGATTTAATTGTATAATGAATGTTAAGATTTTAACTCATTTAAAAATTTAATTATTTTTGTTGATATTTAATCTAAGAGTTGGTATGGCTTTGTCGTTGGAAGCGGTCCTTATAAATTTGTATCAGAAGGAAGATGGGCGGTGTCAACAGTAAAACAATTGACATTCAGTTTAGTTTGTGAAACCAGTGACAAGGGGCAATTTGGACTGAAGTCTGTAGCTTTGCAACCTCCTTTGGATTTGTTAAGATTAAATTAAGGCTGTATGGCCAATAATGAGTTCATTACCATTCCAGCTCATTACAACATTAATTCAATGCAAAAAATTCAGACTGAAGTAGAAGATTTTTCTAAGGAATTTTCCAAACAAACATTTCAATTATGGCAACCTTTATACAAGGCAGTACCCTCTTTTAATCACACTTGGAATGTAAGTAATCTAGAAAATATTAAGGAAATACATATTGATGATATGATAAAACAACTTCACTCTTTAAAACCGTTGGGATCGTTAGATGGCAGTAACTGGACGTGGTTAGAAATATTGGGACTGGTAACATTAGGAGTAATACTAGTTATTTTGGTTTATCTTGGGTTAAAGTATAAGAATCAATTAAAGCAGTGGGCACCAAGTTGGATAAAAATTGGTCAGGTAGCTAAGCCTGAACCTGAAGAATATCCATTGAAGTCGGGAGGAAACAATGTGGTTGAACGGAAGGAACTGGAAAGAGACCCATTAAAGGCAATCTACCCAACCATTATGAACGAATAAATAATTTAAAATATATAAATAAATGCTAATGTTAAAAATCCAGAATTTAGATCCAATTAAAAAAAATAATTCATTGAATAAGGAAACGAATAAGGAAATTGAACAATAATTAGATAAATAATTAAATAAAATAAAATATAATAATAATAATAAAATAAAATTTTTAAAGCTCGGAGGTTAGGTCGTGGTTTAATCAAAGAGTCAAAAACCAATAAGGGAGTGGTAGTACCTTTCGGTGAGTGACTTAGTCAGGAGCCACTGGTCCACACCGTATTGAATTCACATACTGAGATGGTCCAATTCCCCCAACGAATTAAAAAGTCGGTGAGATGTCCATGCTCACGCTGTCACCTTCGATGTCTGTTGGTGAGATGTCCATGCTCACGCTGTCGCACTAGATGTCTGTTTGGCGAGATGTCCATGCTCACGCTGTCACCTTCAATGTCTGTTTGGTGAGATGTCCAGGCTCACGCTGTCGCCTTCGATGTCTGTTTGGTGAGATGTCCAGCCATGCTCACGCTGTCGCACTCGATGTCTGTTTGGTGAGATGTCCAGGCTCACGCTGTCGCACTCGATGTCTGTTTGGTGAGATGTCCAGGCTCACGCTGTCGCACTCGATGTCTGTTTGGTGAGATGTCCAGGCTCACGCTGTCGCACTCGATGTCTGTTTGGTGAGATGTCCAGGCTCACGCTGTCGCACTCGATGTCTGTTTGGTGAGATGTCCAGGCTCACGCTGTCGCACTCGATGTCTGTTTGGTGAGATGTCCAGGCTCACGCTGTCGCACTCGATGTCTGTTTGGTGAGATGTCCAGGCTCACGCTGTCGCCCTAGATGTCTGTTTGGTGAGATATCCATGCTCACGCTGGTTCCTGAGAATGTCTGGCTGTGAAATGTGCATATCTGGGATGCTGAGGAAGATGACTTGGCAGAGCTGTGTTTACAGACTTGAACAAGGACTTATATAATTTAAGATTGTAATTATTTTTTTTAAAAACCGTACGTTGATGAAGCATACAATATATGTGTTAATTGATTATTCAAGGTCTAATGAGACAATTGATCTCTAGATTGACTGCAGAGGGTTATAGTATAGACTCCAGTAATTGATCATAATATGATCAATGATGTGTATTTGCAAGCTTATTAATATCATGGTACTACATGATAAAATGTATTCTGACAACTATACATAGATAAACATTATCTTATGGATTGTCGATTTATGGATAAAATATTGAATGTAATTATTTTTCACTAAGTTTTACATTGAGAAATGCATGTGATGATAAGATTAAGATGTTACATTTTGAATTTTCTTACCTTAATTGGGGAAAGATATTAATACCAATGAATCAAGGTGATGGGATGTTAATAATGTATACTGAAATATTTTGAAAAAATTTACTTTAGGTGAGGGAGGAATATAAGAAGGTTGGACTTACATCTTATCCTTTACTTGATGTACTTAATGACCAGATGGGTTACGACTTTATGAAATATTAGCGTAGCGATCCTACCAGGCACTATCTTGTAATGTACCAACTTAACCTGAGCCAGGCACTTGTAATGTACTAACTTAACCTGATGTCACCAGGATGAAATGACAAGGGAAGTTGTTAAGATTGATACTCTCATGATTATAGTTGACATGTCAAGTCACGTATAATCACTGCTGTTTGTTATAAAAGAAGGGGTAGATAAGAGAGAAAGGAGAACAAGGGGAAGAGTAACAACGGACGGCCAGTCAGTTGTGTTGACTCTGCGATCTAGCCATGGCATTCAGGGACAATCCGAACTTAAGGTAACTTAAATTGCCGAGCTAAATAACATTAAGAACTAAGGAACTATGAAATCTAATTTAAAGACTAAAGAACTAAGATAAAGAAGATGAAGTTCATTGGGTTAAGGTTAGGATGATGGCCATAAAATATTAAAATGTAGAACGTTTGATTAAATTTTTAAGAAAGTAAATAAACATACAAGATTTCAAGAATCTGTTTTTTTTCGAGAGTGAATTTTTTTTAATTCCAACACAACTAAGTAATAAAACTATACGATCACAATAAACAAAACTAATATATGTAGATTAACAGTCTAATATAAAGTTAATTTGGTGCCGTGACTTTCCAGGATCTTGTGTGAGATTTCATTGTGAAATTCTGACTTCTAGGAGAATCAGGTTTGGGGATATTTTAAAAATTAATATGCGATAATCATTTTTTAAATTAAGTTTTTATTTTAATATAAATATATACAGAATTGTTACTGCCATTGAGGGTGAATAATAATAATAACAATAATAATAGTTAACAAAAGATTTAAGAACAAAACAAATAAATAAGAATGGCGGACCAAAATGCGGTAGTGGGACTCATGCATACAATGGATGCACTTTCTAATGCAATTGCCAACAGTGCAATTGGTTCTCTTATTGAACCTTTCTATGGGGATCCGAATAAATTTAAGGAATGGATGCGCTCAATTTCTAAGTATGCTACGTTGAATGAGTTAGATGATGGAAAGAAGATAAGGGTAATGATGTTAACAGCGAGAGGACCTGTTAGTGACTTTTTGCATAGAAGAAAGGAGGCTAATCCACAAATTACATTTGAGGAATTGCAGAGTGAGGTAACGGCCAATTTTGCACAGGTCACCGATAGTGAACACGCCCATGTTCTTTTACGTACAGTCAAACAAAAGTTAGGTGAGCCTATCAGTATTTTTGCTGAAAGATTATATGGACTGGCAGCCGATGCATACAGACAAGCCGACACTAGACAACCAGAGGCTAGGCAAATCTTTGAAAAACAGCTGATAATGTACTTTACAGATGGGTTGTTAAGCCAGAGAACTAAATATAGAATCATTAGGGAAGAACCGCGAACCTTAGCTGAATGTATAACTATTGCCATGAAGGATCAAAATGTTGAGAAGAGATTTCAACTGAGAGTAGGTCGTCAGGGTGGAGTAGAAAATAGACATGTTGAGCCGATGGATACGAGTCACGTTAGGACTAAAAGAAATGGTTGGTTCAGAAATAATAATCAGGATAATCAACAAGGAAGAGCACCTAATAGATTGGTTGCAGAAGTTGAAAGAAGAGATAATAGAAGATGCTATAACTGCAATAGTCCGAATCACCTTATCAGAGACTGTGACAAACCACGCAATAATGATAGGAGGGGGCGAGCAACTAATTACAGAAGATTTGCCGGTAATGATAATGATGCCTCTCAAAATTCTTTAAACTAA
>NC_088363.1:78367595-78372595 GCF_034508935.2 Berghia stephanieae
ATCAATTGTATCATTGTTTTATATTTTACGTTTATAATAAACAAAGCAGCGGATGAATGGCAAGTGATTGACCTTTACAAAAATTCGTGTTAAAAACCTCATTTATCATCACACGAGCTTTCTACACCATCTGTTCGATTCAGCAGAGCAAAACTACGTCAACTCAAGGGTGTAATGATTGATATGGTTTCAAATTTATTGCATGTTAACAAACTCTATGACGTTCTAACATTCAATTTAGGGCTGTCTCATTTCATACTTTTCTGCGGTAGTTTTCATTTTCTTAGATTTACATTTACCAGTAAAACGTGTTCAACAAACTGAAATCATTATAATATACTTTTCAGCTTTCGTTTTTGATATAGATTAAGCATGAAAACTGTAGCAATTTTTAGTCTAAATACTAAAAGCCTTCTAATTATTTAATGAAAATGACTATTACGCTGCATAAATACATTAAGATTAAGTAATGAATAGTTGAATTGAATGATCAAGTGGCACATCCACTTTAGTAGAAGGAGGTATAGCCAGACTATTAAGATTTCAGAACGTAAAAGAGCGAGAGTGGATGATCTTTATTGAGGACAAGTATATGTTTACACTAGAAAATAAAGATACCAGCAGAGGATCAATGACACAAGGTATAGTATACAACAAGAGATGAAGTGAGTAGGAAAGTGCCAGAAGACAATAGAGAATTAAAATGTTGCTGCGCTGATGAGGGTTTGAACTCGCGACCTTACTGGTACGACAACTCCGCCTGGCCGTGGAGAGCGTGACTCTTCTGTATGAGCTATCCACGATCCCTATCCAGTATTTGCATCCAGCCCTCCGGTAGAGTCACACTTCAAATGAGAATCGGAACCAGTTTTTTTTATTTATTTATTTTTTTTTTTAATTAATTTTTTTTAAACATCAAAATGTATTGTAAACTAAAGAGTAAAATGACTCGTTATAAAAGATACAACACAACGAAAATGTTGTTTATTTATGTTGTATCATTTATATGACTCATTTTTACTCCCTTTAATTTAACATACATTTTTGAACCCAATTATTAGGCACCTCTAGATTTTTGCCATCACACTTTTGATCCTTATAACACAAGCACGTGTGATTTTATAAGAGGAATTAAATGAAAAATAATGATTAGGTTGAATGTCATCTCCGGAATCCAGCTGGATGTGTTGCCATATCAAACTACTAAAGCTCCAGCTGAAACAAAATACTGTGTGGACGTTTCGGGTTTTTCCCTTATCAGCGATCAATTTTACTTTAAACTCAAAACACAAGCCAGTAGTATTCAACCACTCTATTTTATCAATTACTCATGATCTGGCGAGAATCGAGTATTGACTCCATTGAAAATGGGGGTGGGGAGGAAGGGGAGGGGGGTGGGGAGCGGTGTTGCCATGGCCGAGTGGATAAGATATTGCATGCACTTACACTCGGAGAACCTGGGTTTCAGCCTCTATTGCTCCATTTACCTGAGTCCTCTCCGTCCTTTTTCCCCGTGGATTTATTCATATAAGATTATCATTCTTTTCTTACATGTCATTTTTTTCCTTACTAACACGTCATCTCCTTGGGATAATCCCTTTTTTTTCGTGAGCGAATTTCCAAATAAATCTTCCCATATCACACAGCTACAAGAGCGATGATTAATAACTAAAGAAGCGCCAATTTTCATAAAAACATCGAGGGGAGGCGGTGTAATGTGCAAGATTAATCTTATTTGCTACACCACTGTTTAGAGGGAAAGTTTACACTAGCGCCTTTGAAGTCACGCTAGTTTGGCCAACGTTGCAAACAATATCGTAGTAGTCGGTACACATGAATGTGGACACAAACTAGTCTGGTACACATAATATTCAACCTTGGAATGCAAATATAAACATGCGAATTATTGGACAGAACAACTGTTAACCCTCTACATGCGGGTTGTGAATTTCCCGTAACGTCTCACCGGGAGGGGAGTGGGTGGGGGGGGGGGGGGGAGGGAAGTCTCGAACTCCAAAAATTGATCTGTCCCACATAAGTTTTAGCTACTTTAACCTTATTGGCAGCAAATATTTTGCAATAGGGCAGAGAAGTCGTGACGTCACACCTAATCTTCCGGTTCCAAACTCCCTCATACTGCGTATGTAACCCGTCCTTCGTAGGACTAATAATGAATAGTTATAGAATTAGATCAAAAGGCGGTATAACTAGTTATTTAGCGTCAGGATGTATAGACAGATTCTTAGGACTACGGGACATAAAAGAGCGAGGATGGATGATCTTTATTGACGACAAGCCTATTATTTAGACAAAGGATAAACATGCCATGAAACTAGAGGATCAGTTAAACGAGGTATGTATCCAGCCCTCCAGACGAGTGGTTTTACTCTTCCAATGAGATTGGAACCAGTTTTTTTGACATCACACTTTCGTTCCCCTATTGATGATAGTTCTGCCCCAAATGAAGAATGCGATTCTTGTTACTACCCTCCTCGAATCATGTTCTAAAAAGCCTCATGATTTTTAATGGCAGCTTTATTTTGTCACAGCATCTATTCAGGAAGACCATTTATAAATGGTAATATAAAAAGAGGAATGAATCTAAAAAACAAACATGGTTTATATTTACAGACCTCCACACACTCACACACTCACTCATTCCCATGAATATATGATTGTCGGGGGGGGGGGGGGGGGCATGCGGGATACAGACTTCACAACCTTACGTCATTCGTTACGGTCTCTGGTCTTTTCCAGAAGGCTATTACTATTATGATCCAGGCCTGTCCACTCTTTGATATTGTCTTGCCTTAGTTTTTTTTTTCTGTCTTCCTCTTCTCCTCTGTCCCTCTACAGCATGACAGTCTTGCACAGATTATCATGGCGGACAGTGTGTCCGAACCATGTGAATTTCCCTCTTTTGACTATTGACAACAGTGGTTCCCGTCCTCCTGCTACGATCTTTTCTGAAATATCCTTATTAGTCCTGTGCTCCAAATATTTACAAGAGGCAATGTCCACTAAATTTGCTCAAAGCGCTCTACGAGAGAGTCACGCGTTTTTCTCGTGTGAAAGTCATTACCGACTTTGTGGATTATGCCGGATTTCTAGAACAAATAACCCTATCCAGTGAGACGTCAGACAACATAATGTAGCCCACCGCCTCAGAACGGTATTATCTCGGGATGACACAGGTGCTGAAAGTTTAATTATTATAGTAAAAAACCCAAAATTTGAATTAATTGTATTTTCTTTATTGAGAAAAAAAATGAATATAATTTCTAAAAGGGATAAAATATGTATATAATTTATACCAGTTGGGTTTTGAATAACATAAGGTATTACGATAGCGTAAAAGCGAAAATAGTACGAGGCGTCCCTATTAGTCCTGTTTTTTTTTAACGTAGCAGTTCATGAATATTTTTTTTCATCTGGCATGTATCCGGTTTTACAAACAAAGAAAAAACAATTCGTTAAATTTGGGAACAATCAGTACAAAAAAAAAGAATACATTTTGATAAGAAAGAACATAGTTTTGGTTGTTGAAGAGGTAAAAATATGAGCATTTATATAGCATTTATATAAACGCATCAACACTTTTCATGTTGGACCGGTCAAGACGCCTATTTATTAGGGAATACTACATTTCTTTCTAATATAGACAATGCTGTTAACAACCAGGTACTCATTTTACACTTGAGTACAGTGAGAGAATGTGAGTAGAGAGCCTTTTTCAAAGACCCACATAGCTCTGTCATGTTCCAAAAAGTCGGTGATGAATGAATCATTCTACACCTGAATAAGGTGAGAGAATGTGAGTAAAGAGCCTTTTTCAAATACTCAACTATACGCCGCTCAGAGCGATACTCGAAACCTTAGACCTTCCGATCCCAAGGTGAGGGTCATACCACAAGACCCACATAGCCGCTCCGCACAGGTATAATAATGAAATTCTTGAAGTTATTATTGACATTTTGAGCTTGTTCCCACTAGGCGTTCTCAGGGTTGCTCTGCGGCCTCCTTTGAACTCCTTCGAAATTTCAAACGCACCAATTCAAGAATCGTGTAATGCTACAGGTTTTATCTTTATAAACGTGACATACCGTCTCAAAACGGTATTATATCGGGATGAAATAGATGCTGAAAATTAAACATACAACCATAAATTATATGCAACTTGGTGTTAATGTCACTCCCAAACGGTGGGGAATAAATACAGTTTCTGGCATTGCGCATGCGCACAGCTCTAATTTCGCATTTCTCATCATTTTATTTCTAATTTCACTTTTAGGGGTCGGATTAATCCAGGCATAGTACCGTTTTCCGACGATGGGTTATATTTTTGATCATTACAATTTTGCTCCGGCATCTGATTCACCCAGACATAAACACCATATTGAGACGATTGGTCACAAATAAACCCAGTTTTACTCAAACTCACTATGAAAATCGTGACGAACGCCCTGTGTGCTTTTATGGTTTACCTTTATATGAAATCCTGGGAAGTAACATTGCTATCAACACGACAAATCTCATCATTTAATTGGTGTACATAGTCGATGACTTTAAATGGAATGCGACTTTCATGGCAGAGTTTGGTAAACTTCAAGATACCTCGGATAAGCACGATGATGTTCTTGGAGAAGAAGTGGGAGGTGGGAGGGTGGGGATTGGGGTATCTTTGGATAGATAAGGGGTAGAAAATGTCTGCTTGAGGTTTGAAGAGAATGTTTTAATAATATCTATTTCAAATGTTGTGCTCTCGTCGGGGAACCTGATAATAAACGTTTATTAAACTTTTATTTCATAATAATATAACTACCATGTTGCGTTTGGATTAGCGTGTGATTTATTGCTTGCGTTAGATTATTCCGAGTTCAGTGTATATTGAAGTTTGTACATTCGTATCTTTATGTATCTGCGTGTATTTGTATGTGTGCGAGGGTGTTTTATGTTTGCTCTACGGGAAGCGGTAATAAAACTTGGAATGAACTTGACGG
>NC_088363.1:78377595-78382595 GCF_034508935.2 Berghia stephanieae
AAGAGAAGAAGAAGAAGAAGAAGAAGAAGAAGAAGAAGAAGAAGAAGAAGAAGAAGAAGAAGAAGAAGAAGAAGAAGAAGAAGAAGAAGAAGAAGAAGAAGAAGAAACAAAATATAAAAAAAAGAAAAGATGAAGAAGAAGCAGAAGAAGAAGAAGAAGAAGAATGGTAAATATATGGGAGAGGAGTGTGTGCAATCTTAAAACAATCTCAAATCTACTTCAAAGAAATGCAAATGGGATCTAAGAAAAAAACTTGAAGTCCCAGGTATGAGAGTTTTTAAGAAGATGAAAGCTGATTTAATCCCTTGATTTAGAAGGACGAATTTTTGGGCCAAAATTTTTTAACGTGATTTTTCAGAGAAGGACAGTTGAGATTGACCTTCATACAACGTTGGTCTTATCTGGAACGGCATGTGTTTTAAAGTTACATGCCTGATGATTAATTCAACCATAATACTTCGATGAACCATGGATGATAATATGCGTTTAGGTAAAATGCTCAATGCTTGATCCGCCAGCCGGATATAGATAGAACGAAGTTGACCTCACTCAGGTATTTCTTATTGTTTTTTGCCATCCATGCTTATGAGGTCTCACTAAACTGAATTAGCCAGACTATAAATGTGAACATTACTGATTACACATAGTTTTGTGTGTTCGTCCGTTGTATTTCCGGAGGGCAATGTTGTCAGCTTCTTAGCCAAGCGCACAGTATCTATAACGTAAGAAACACACAAAATATGTGTAACCTCGAACGTTTATAGTCTGATTGATTCATTTAGTGAGAACTAATCATAGAATGGCTGTCTATAACAAAGCGCTTATTGACATCAGTTTCATTCTTTCTATTGCAAAATAGAGTTTTTCATTTTGGCCAGAAAAGGTTGATTGCAGTTATCGGTTGATTAAATTGACTATAACTTGTCAACAATTCTCAATGTGAGACTTCTTTGTGACTGAAGTACATCAGAGCCATTGGGCGAATGGAGCCGGAGTTCATCCAGGTTTCTGTAGCGCAAAACAGACAACAGAAATTGCTTGCTACCATTTCGCAAAGTACTGTCCACCAAATCTAACAGAACCAGCTACCCAATCCTTTCTGGGTGGGTAAGGGAGGTGGGGGGGGGGGGGGTAAGAAAAAAGCTTGTCTGGGTCGATCTTGGTCCCTTATCGTGTGAAGCTAGGGCTCTACCAACTGAGCTTTGTGTCCAAAGGTCGAGACAAATTTACCGAGTTCAGGGTCATCGTGTCGAAAATATTATGAAGCATAACTTTTCGGGACAAAATAAATAAATTGTCTCTTTAGAATAGGACAGTACTCAGATAGAATGAAATTGACGTCACTCATCTCTTTGTAATCTTTTTTTAAACAGTCAATTTAATGATTAGTTCTCACTAAATTCCATCAATCAGACAAAACGTTTAAGGATACACATATTTTTGTGTTTTGGTACGAAGACGAATGCTGTGAGTATTTTACCTTAACACACAGCATCACTAATACTTACTATTACTACTTGATACATCATTATGTAGGAGTTAATCCCACATGGGACAGGATGCAAGGGAAGACTCTGCCAGAATTTGATGTGCCCTCGCCAGTCTCGCCCCACGATGACAAAAGGTCCATATGATAGATGCAAATGCTACGGCGGGGATTGCTCCCTTATGCATGATAATGGCAAGTGAGTCAAGACTGACGTACTATGAAGATACACATTTATTAAAAATTTTGACTTGAAAATTTTCACCTCAAATATAAATCAACTGTATCGACACTGAGCTTTCCAAAAATTGCATTCAACCGGAGACTTTTTGAACTCTAAGATATAAGTCTTGATCTTGAAACTTTCTGGCGATTTAAGGACCATCTTAACCAATCGATACTCGCAGGGTTGTTTTTGAAGGTTTTTTGTGTGTGTGTGTTTGTTTTGTTTGGGGTTTTTTTTTTTTTGGCCAAACGGGAAAAAACTAAAGTTTTGTCAGAGTACGTGAAAAGACCGGACGATGGCGGGGACTACTCACTCAAAATAGACATTGCTTTTGTATACGATGAGTCATTCTGTTGTTGTCTAGGCTGTACGTAAATTATTCATGGTCCCACATAATATTACAGCAACGGCATTATCATCGACAGCAGTATCAAATATGTCATCGACCTCAACACTGTCTTCGCCATTATCGTTCCCAATATCATTGTCATCCTTTTTCATCTAGTTTAGATATTTCTAATATTAAAGTGATATCATTGTGATTGTGTTGTATCGATATCACCATCATCACCTGATCCTGGAATTATGTCTGTCGCTCTCATAAAATAACATGCCTGTTCGAACAATTTTGTGTGCTAACTCAGCCATTCCTGACACTGTTGTCTTCTTTAAAAAACAACAGACGTACAGTTTCTTTTTTTTTTTAATATGTTTATATATTATACATTTTATAGTCATTAAACGTGAGCTTTTATATCACACAATATCCACATATCGTGGTCAAACCGCTTTACAAAGAGCCCCTGGCCAAAAGCAACACATAACATGTAGGACGAAACATGACGCCATTAGGCGATATTATATTTTTTTCCGACAGAGACAACGTTGTTAACGGCCAGGTACTCATTTTACGCATGAGAACGAGAGAATGTGAGCAAAGAGTCGTTTCCAAGGACGCAACTATGTGCTGCTTTAAGTGGGGCTCGAACCCAGGACCCTCCGATCCGAGGGCGAGTGTTATACCACCAGACCACATAGCCGCGCAATTTTAAATAAATATCTTTTTTAATATGGTCCATGGATCAACCCAAATAAAAAAATTACTTGAAATTCAGTTCAAATTTGCTGTCATTCAAAAGGGCGTCAGCTACTTAATCCAATAAATTGTGACCCGTCACCTCAAGAGATATGATGCCTGGGTGACTCAGATGCCAAAGTTTCGTGATAACATTCAAATGGCCACAGAAATGTTAAATTTTTATTTTTTTTTTACCTTCAGGTAACTACACATCCATATATCTTTTTGTTCTTTAAACTTAACCCAAGTTTCAATAATTGTGATTATGAATTTAATTTTTAGCATCTAAACCACAATAACATAATACTGTTTTGGGGCGGAAGGTCACAAGTGTTCTTTATATTTTCTACTTTTCAATGTCTGCAAGATTGTATTTTTGCGTCGTCGTTGTTGTAATTCCAGCAAAATTCCAACGAGATCCTTTTATCTGAGTTATGGAAGTCTTTGTGGGATTTTTCTGCGATATCCATTTTGCATCCCAAATACTTGATACATTTACTTATTGGCTGATTACTTGTCACGTGATTTTGACTCGTTGTTTTCGTAATTCAAGAAATATATTGAAGGATTAAATACACCGGATGACTCATACTCAATTTTTGATGGTGTATTAGGTTTATGTCATATACATTGTCATTCCAGACAGTGATAAAAGACAGAATCTTTTTCAGGCTGAATGACCTTCGCTATACTTCCGGGTAGCAACGATGTAAACATCGGATATTCAGTTAAATGGTGTAGGCCAATGCCACAGATGCATACATAATTTTGAATTATATTTATATGTATTCTAAATGAATGCATATATCATGATAATATAATATATATATATATATATATATATATATATATATATATATATATATATATATATATGTATGTATATATATATATATATATATATATATATATATATATATATATTATATATGAGAGAGAGAGAGAGAGAGAGAGAGAGAGAGAGAGAGAGAGATGCTAATCTCCTGGGAAAATAACCCTCTCCTATGATGGTCTTTATCATAAGACGAGCAGTTGGACATTTGAGTTTTTAGTAAATAACTATTTAATGTAAAATATATTATTTTAAAAGATAGCATTGGGGATCTACATTGTTTTGAACGGCCTATGTAATTTTTTTATCATCGAGCACATAATTAGATACTGGCAAATCTAAAAATTATAAAACTATTTTATAGACTGATATATGAATGACTTGCAAACCGTCTTTATATTTCAAACAAAATCTATCATCCCCTAGACTCAAATTAATACGAAGAAAATCGACTAGGTCATAATAAAAAGTAGTCCTTCAGACCATCAGGCACATGGAGCCGGAGCTTATCCCGATTTCTTAAGCGTGAAACGGAATTATTGCTTGCTACCCTTTGGATAGGACGTTAGTCTATAGTAAATTACTTTCCACCATATCAAACAGACCCAGCTACCCAATCACTACTGGGTGGACAGAGATGTCAGAATACTCAATGCTTTATTAACGTTTGACTTTCATTGCGAGTATAATTTATTATGCGCAATTCTAGCATATCCACAACAAAAAAGGGAGATGTCATTTCAAATCTCTCTCGATACTATAATGAAAATATTGCTGATTGAAGCTCCAAGGAAAAAATAAAGATATGTATTGAATTGTAAGATTCAATTTATTAGAAGAAGAAAGATACTCTGGAAGTTTCGGTTTCCCTTTTATCAACAAAACACGATGAATGGAACACTGTGTGTGAATGACGTAGTTAAGACGAATAAACAAAAACAATGACTGGACAGGAAATAGAATACCCCTTTGTTAGGAAGTACGTTTTCTTATTTCATCTTCGTCTAATAAATTGAAGCTCGATACTATCAAGTAATACTAATCTCATCCGCAGCAAAAAAAAAAAAAAAAAAAAAATGATAGTGTAATTTTAAATATCTCTTGATACTATCAATTAATGATAATCTTTATCTTTTAAAAATTGAGTTAGGGATCAACATTGTTCCGTAAAGCCAATTAAAATGTTTATCATCGAGCACAAGATTTCGGGCAAACTTAAAATACAATACAGTGGTATAATAAGCACAATAGATGACGTCTGTTCCTTATAGCCTTTATTATTCCGCAAATATTGACGGTTCTCCACTAGATACGTAGTACATGTAAATTGTCGTGACATTTATGTTTGTTTTATTTTTTAAATACACGTTTATATTAA
>NC_088363.1:78390095-78410095 GCF_034508935.2 Berghia stephanieae
CTAATTAAAAGCAAGCACCTAAACGATACGCCTATGCTGCCTACTCTGGAAAAACCCCATACTTAACAATTTGGCTAGAAAACTCGTCCTTTAAATATCGATCGATTTAAATGACCCTCGTCTTGGCAAAAACTCTCAAACTCGCGAAGTCCCAGGTTTGAGAGTTTTTGCGAAGTCCCAGGTTTGAGAGTTGAGGGTCATTTAAATCGATCGATATTTATTGAAGGACGAGTTTTCCGGCCAAATTTTTAAATATGGGTTGTTTCCAGAGTACGGCAGTCTGTCCTTAACTTGTCCGTACTCTGGACAGACACGTGTTCACAAATTTGGCCAGAAAACTAGTCCTTCTAATATCGATTGATTTAAAAGAGCGTCATCTTTTCAAATCTCTCAAACCTGGGGCTTCACAAGGCAGTTAACTGATAGAGTCAAACCTCCCCAACTCGTCAAGGCATGAACTTGGTGATCTAGTGAGTGACTGACAAAGATGAAAAGAAAAAAAAAAGAAAAGAGAGAGGATGCATCTTTGTCAAACGGCTGGTATGATATAATTGTTTTATAGTTGTTTCCCTTAGATTACAAAACGTGTATCTTAGACTTTTCTCGAATTGATTTCGACGCATACCGTGTTACTGATCATGTTTATAAATTTCTTATGAATAAAACGTCACACAAGAATGCTTTTTCGTTGGGTCAGTCGAGGAATCAACGTCATACACCACTCAAAAAGATCATTAACAAAAGTTTTCATTCATGCGATTAACCAGTTAAATGCCGTACCATGGAAAAACTCGTCTTTTAAAAATTTGGCCAGAAAACTCGTCCTTCATATCATATCAATCGATTTAAACGACCCTCATCTCGGTAAAAATTCTCTATTCTGTGACTTCGGAAGTCCCAGGTCTAAGACTTTTTGCCAAGATGAGAGTCATTTAAATCGATCGATATTTATCTCGCCAAATCTTTTAATACGATTTTCTTACTGCAGTGAACTGGTTAATTCCTGGGAGGCTTTTGCGTGTGACGTTGAAAATAGTCTTTTTTTAATTTATATCAATATAAAGTTAATTGTTAATTTTTCATGCCCTTGAGATATAGGTTGGGTTTTCTGGGATTAACTTGCCTTTGTACCTATAGCTTTTGAACGTAAATTAACTCCCTCAATAGAGGCTTTATATTTATTTGTATTTGTCTTTCTGTGAGTGTTGGTGTTTTTTTTTTCATGAATGTATTATATATATATATATATATATATATATATATATATATATATATATATATTATATGTATATATATATATATATATATATATATATATATTTGTGTGTGAGTGTGTGGGTGTGTGTGTGTGTGTGTCCTTTATATAACACTAGACATTGAAAACGAGCAATCCATGGAATAACTGAGTTATATGAATTGACGATCAATACCATTTAGGGTATTCAGTTCTCAATAGACGATGGCGGTAATTTCTGTTTGTTTAGTAACCATATTTCAAAATCCTTTTTTCAAAAATTGGGTGTTTTCTTTATTTGAAATACTTTTGAACAATAGAAGCAAGTCTTCCTTATCGGTACTGCTTTGAAGCAATATACAGCAAAATATCCCACTCCCTACATTTATTTTTAATATCAAAACGTACTTGAACTTTATTTATATACTCAATAAACCGTATCCTATAATACAATATTTCAAAAGTAATAAACAAAAATGAATATAACAGGATTAAAAACGAACAAAATACCAAACATGGAACATTTCGGGCTCAAACCCTTCATCAGCCAACAACGAAAACAATAAAAATATAAATACATTAGTTTTTAACTTCAAAGATAGTAATGTATTTATGTTTATCTATTTTAAGCAATGTATTTATGTCTATATTGTTTATATTATTGGCTGAAGAAGAGTTTTGATCTTGAAACGTTCTGCATTTGGTATGTTGTTCTGTTTGAAACTGTCATATTCATAGTCGTTTATTACTTTTTACAGGCCACATCTTGCAGCTTTGTATCAATATTTTTTTAATGAATTGTTGTTTTTTTTAAAAGGCTCAGTTTCCTTAATTAGAACCATTGTTCCAAATATACAAAATGAACCCCAAAAATAGGATGCTTCCTCTCTATACTTTACGCTTTGATTCTAAAGGCTATTCAAGAATTCGCCCTATCAAATTATTCAAAAATCCAAGTCAATATAAATACTTAGAAGTTTCGAATTAAAAATGTGACACCACAGTCTCAAAACGGCATAATGTCGAGATGAATAAGGTGCTGGAAACTCAATTTATACACACAAACACGAAACTTTCTCTCCGTTATGGTGGAGAATAAATACGATTTATTACATTGCAAATCACTCAAAGTTCGCATTCCTCATGATATTAGCAAGTTAACGATTACGTTCCCAACCTTCAAGGATCGACGAACGACGAGGAATAAAACGAAGATCTGTCCTCAGAGTCTTAGGACAATTCTTCGCTTTCTTCCTCGGCGTTCGTCGATCGTTGAAGATTATTTATTAATTCTATATTTCCTTTTCTGGGTCCTGTCTTTATCAAAATATGACTACTTGGAATTGTCCCTTTGCATCACTACCAATAAGCACGGATTATCATTAGTATCGCTGTTATCAATTAATCATTATCATTACCATCAATATCATAATTATAATCATTTGTATCATTGTCATCATCATTATTATTATTATTATTATTATTATATTATTATTATTATTATTATTATTATTATTATTATTATATCATTATTATCATTATTATTATTATTATTATTATTATTATTATTATTATTATTATTATTATTATTATTGCTGTTGTTGTTGTTATCATCAGCATCATCATCGTCATCATCATCATCATCATATTATTATTATTATTATTATTATTATTATTATTATTATTATTATTATTATTAATGTTATTATCAATATTATCACATTATTATGGGAGTTGTAGTAGTAGCAGTAGTTGTTGTAGCAGTAGTCGTAGTATTAGTTGTAATGGTATAAGTAATAGTAGTAGTAGTAGTAGTAGTAGTAGTAGTAGTAGTAGTAGTAGTAGTAGTAGTAGTAGTGGGAGTAGTAGTAGCAACTGTGTTATTATTATTGTTATTATTATTATCACTACTCATTATCATCATCACCCTCGTCGTCATTATTGTCCCTACATCACCAGCATAGTCATTGCAAAGCAGTAGTATTGGTTTGCTTATCTCCAACGTACTCCGAACGGGATTAAATACTTTGTACACAGGAAAAAGAACCCAATGTCATCATTTCTGATCAAGTCCTTTCTGTCGTCTCTTGTCAACAAGTTAACTACCGTACTCTAGAAAGACACGTATTTAAAATTTGGCCAGAAATCTATTCCTTCAAAGATCGATCGATTTAAATGACCCTCATCTTGTCAAAAACTCTCAAAACTGGGACCTCGGGAGGTGTTCCTTTAGCCCCAGGTTTGAGAGCTTTTAGCTAAGATGAGGGTCTTTTAAATCGATCGATATTTGAAGTACGAGTTTGCTGGCCAAATTTTTAAATACGTGTCTTTCGAGAGTACGGTAGTTAACTTGTTAATGGTGCGATCTACTTATTACAACTGACTTCTGGTTATTCCACCCATCGAAAAAGAACTAACACTCCAGACATAGTGTGAAGTAGACAAGAAAACCCTGTGTCCCGTCAGTAGCACCATAATAATGTTATTGTATCACCTCCTACATACCTGCAATCATATCAAACAAAAGGGTGTAATCAAGACTGTATCAACACGCATAAAGCCATATAATAGAGAGATACATAACATCATACAAATCTGGGACAAAAGAACGAGCTCTAAATATCAATTCACATGCGACGTGTTTGAACCACTATGTTACGTGCAATAGGGAACTAAAGTGTGATATATAAACTGGTTCTAATCTCATTGGAAGTGTGAAACCACTCTTCCGGAGGAATGGATACATGCCTTGTGTAATTGATAACCTGGTTTCAAGGTGGTGGCATCTTATTTTCTAGTATTAATATATGCTAGTGGTCAAAAATATCACCTTTTCTCGCTTTTTTACTACCCGTAATCTTAAGAATATGCCTATACATCCTACTACTAAAATAGTTATAAAACCTTGTGATTCAATATGTATCCTACACACTTCAAGGAGTATGGAAACGAAAGTGTAGGTGTCACCTGCCACGACTTCTCTATCCTATTGGGAAGACAACCAACCTATTCTTCTTTTCGCCTCCCCCTTCACCATCTTTTACTTTGTTTTTAAGACATTTTTTAAAGGTTTGAATATGTGACTCAATGTTTCGTTATATTATATTGGTCAATACCAGGGAAGGAGAAGAGACGTATGCAAAAAGAAATAAAATAAAAATTCAACACTCAACCCCAATCCCTATCTTGATATGCCTGACGCTATTTCTTCGTGTCATAGACTATAATTAGAATTCCCTTGACCGATACAATAAATGGTTCAATGGCAATCTGATCAGACCTTAGAGAAAAAATGTTATTTAAGGGAGAGAGGGGTTGCGGGGGGTTGGGGGAGAGATAGGCAGAGAGAGAGAGAGAGAGAGAGAGAGAGAGAGAGAGAGAGAGATTTTGTACAATAGAGTGTAATGTGTTGAAGTCATCAAATGTATGGTGCTAGACAAATACTTATGTCAGCTCATTGTAGGAACTGGTGCTAGCTCTGTGTGAAAACACCAGGGGTTTCCTTTTATTGCCATTCAATGTCATGAGTGGTAAGGGATCTGATCCCAGGACGGGTAGTTAGCAATCCCCATTCAAACGTTTCCTCCCTAACATCATCATGAATCGAAAGTATTTATCATCAGTTCTGTTGCTGTTTTTTAAACTAATTTATTCATTTTCTTATCTTGCAGTGAGACATAGACTCATTTGATTTTTTAAAAAGTATATAGATACAAAGTAAACAATTATTTATGACTTCATTATGTGTTGGTATTGTGATTTTTTATTTGGCATCAAATTATTACAAGGGTGAAGAGAATTGACTCCCCTGTCAATGAGCAGTCGTTGGGGTTGCGTTTATGGAGGGAAAACAGCTTGGTTTAGCGGTATATTATATTGGTTAGATGGCAGGTCCCTTTGTACGAGTACTTTATGTTAACATATTTACGACCGGCTATAAAGATGCTTCAAAATTTGTATTACATTGTCTATACAAAAGTTAACTCACTAGCTTCAGAAACCTTTAAGATTGGAAGCTATGATTAACTTTCTGTACATTATCACTGCCTTTTCTGAGATAAGATGATATGCAAAGGAGATATTTTTTATAAGTTTAGATTATATGTGAATTCGAATTTGTGGTGGCAAACCAATAAAATAGTCATCCTTCAGGGCCATCAGATCAATGGAGCCGGAGTGTATCCCGGTTTATAATAACATTTGTTCGCCACCCTTTGGATAGGACGCTAGTTAATCACAAAGTCCTTTTCGCCAGATCTAACTGACCCGGCTACCCAATCACAACTGAGTGGACAGGGAGGGCAGAAAAAAATCTCGACTTCACTCGGAATCGATTCGGTTTCCTTCAACGTATAATGAGAATGCTCTATCAACTGAGCTATCGGGAACCCGGATGCCAAAGAGAGATTACAAGAGAGAATCAGCTGGGAAATGAAAGGAATAAATGAGGAAAATTTTGATGAAATAAACCTGAATTCATCTGATCATTAAAACACCATAACAATTGTTTAGTGCCATTTTAATAGAAAGCTAGTCTACCGCAAAGTCCTTTCCAACAGATCTAACAGACCCAGTCACAGTCAATGTTGGATGGGGTCGGGATAAAATCCTCGTCTCAACCCGCCGGGATCGTACTGCAAGTTCATTTCCTTTGAGCCAATAGCAAGTTAACGATTACGTTCCCAACCAACAGCAATTGAAGAACGACGTGAAAGAAAACGAAGAACTGTCTTCAGAGTCATAAGACAGATCTTCGATTTCATCCACGTCGTTCAGCGATCGCTGTCGGTTGGGAACGCAATCGTTAACTTGCTAATAAGTGTTCTACAACTGGACTATCGCCCACCTACCCCACCCCCGCCCAATCCTGATGAAATGAACAGGACGAAATACACTAGTGAATAAGATCGATGGAATTTCTGACCCTACTTACTTCCTGAAAATGGTATTATTTCGGGATGGTTGAGATGCTGAAAACTTATTTTCTTGAGACGAATTAATATTGTTTTATAAAACAAAAAGCCCCAAGCTAGTATATATATTTCTGATCTTTTTTTATTTCAAAATATGTTTAATTCGTGTTTTGCCAGAGTACTCCAGTCAGTTGAAGAGTAATGATTCGACTGCTATATCACAGTTCCAGCCAGAACGAGACAACAAAGACACAGAAAGTGGAACAACCCAAAAACGTTTAATTCATACATTTCCAAGACTTCCCTCGTTGGTTCCAGCCATTTCTGACCAGTCAATTAAGGCTATTACAATAATGATTGAGTGGTCAGTCATTGTACAGTACACACTTACTTACCTTTACGTACCTTCTCACATAATATACCTTGGTCAGTGGGGGGGAGGTCCGGCCTTGTTCCCCATTATTGAGATCAGCATAATGTAGTGACATATACGTAGGTAAAAGTACTTTTTTTTTGGATAATGGGTCAATTAAAAATCGGTGGGAAAACCCTGTGCGATCTCCAGAGTTGTGTGTGAAGATTTAACGACGACGAAGTAACAAAGAGGACGTGAAAATACCAAAATACGGTAAGGGAGGAGCAACAGTGTTCTGTCGTAACTCTTTTGTATATGGAGAATAATATGAGAATGGATTAGGGAGTGGGTGCTATGGATAAACCAATATTATTATTGCTGTGAATAGATTCAGATGTAGGTAAAACTTTAGAGGTTAGTATAATGAATGAATGACTGGATAAATGAATGAAAAAACAAATGAAAACGTCAGCTGGCAATTTTAAGATTTGGTGACGAATAGGAAGGATTGGGACGATAAGGAGGTTGGATGAGGATGATGATGAGGAGAAGAAGAAGAAGAAGAAGAAGAAGAAGAAGAAGAAGAAGAAGAAGAAGAAGAAGAAGAAGAAGAAGAAGAAGAAGAAGAAGAAGAAGAAGAAGAAGAAGAAGAAAGAAGAGAAGAAGAAGAAGAAGAAGAGAAGAAGAAGAAGAAGAAGAAGAAGAAGAAGAAGAAGAAGAAGAAGAAGAAGAAGAAGAAGAAGAAGAAGAGAAGAAGAAGAGAGAAGAAGAAGAAGAAGAAGAAGAAGAAGAAGAAAGAAGAAGAAGAAGAAGAGAAGAAGAAGAAGAAGAAGAAGAAGAGAAGAAGAAGAAGAAGAGAAGAAGAAGAAGAAGAGAAGAAGAAGAAGAAGAAAACATAATAGTTTATTAAAGTATAAATAAGACCATTATTTTTCGTTTAAAGTATCAAATTAAGCTGCTGGGGTTATTTTGGTTTACTAAAGTAGAATAAAATTGAATTATAAGCCTGTAATTTGAGTCATGAGCTTTCGATCAAAATATTGTGATATATTAACAATGTATTGTCATATAATAATAATAATAATAATAATAATAATAATAATATAATAATAATAATAATAATAATAATAATAATAATAATAATAATAATAATAATAATAATAATAATAATAATAATAATAATAATAATAATAATAATAATAATAATAATAATAATAATAATAATAATAATAATAATAATAATAATAATAATAAATGACATTAAGTTGAGCGCATTCAGTGAACCAAAATTCTCAAAGCGCTTTACAGAAAATGAAATACGTTATGAACATAGGTAGTCAAAATTAAACATGGAAACAAAATACACATTGCTAAAGGCTAAAGTAATAATAAACAAAACTTACCCGGGACTTTGGTAGGTGGACACCAGTGGGGAATGAACCCAGGACTATGGGAGGTGGACACCAGTGGGGAGTGAACAGCTGTCCCGATTGACCCTGGGACTCTGGTGAGCAACAGTGGGGATTGAACCAGGGACCTTTTAAGATGGAAACCCGTGGAGATTATACCGAGGATAATAGGCCAATATTAGAGGAGAGGAAACCGAGAGACCCTGAGATGTGAACAGCAGTGGAGAATGAATTCGAGAATATGAAATGTAGACACAAGTGGGACGTAAACCAGGGACTAAAAGATAATAAGTGGAAAGTAAACTCGGGAATTTGAGAAGTGAACACCATGAAGGATTAAACTTGGGGCTGTGAAATGGTGGCGCCGATGGGAATGAAACTGGAGGCTGTAAGATGTAGACACAAGTGGGGAGTCAATCCCGGATGGACAGAAAAGAGGAAGCACCTACTGGGGAGTGAACACTGTACCATAGGTATGGACACCAGCGGGGAATGAAATCGGGACTATAGGAGGTAGACACCAGCGGGATTGAACCCAGGGCTATGAGAGTTGGACACCACAAGACTCTGGATATAGACTCCAGTGGGGAGTAAGCTGGAGCTTTGAGAGGTGAACACCAGTGGGGAGTGATCAAAGAATCATTGGATATGGACACCAGTGGTGAGTGAACCCGTGACAATGGGGGGTTATGGCTATGGACACCACTGGGGGGGGGGGGGTGAACTGGGACCACCAGATATGGACACCAGTGTTGAGTAAACCCGGGACTTTGGGAGGTGAACACCCTAGGGGAGTGAGCACAAGGCTATGAGAGGTTGACAACACTGGGGACTGAACCCGGGAACATGGGAGGTGGACACATGTGCGGAGTGAACCCAGGGTTAAGGTTATGGATATCAGTGGGCAGTGAACCTGGGGCTATGAGGGTTGGACACTAGTTAGATATGGGCTCCTGTGGGGAGCGAACATGGGGCTCTGAGAGGTGGTTGCCAATGGGGAGTGAACCCGTGATTATGGGGGATTGCACCAGTGATGAGTGAACCCGGGATGTGGCTATGAACACCACTGGGGAGTGATCTAGGACTTTGGGAGGTGGACACCGTAGGGGAGTGAGCACAAGGATATGAGAGGTTGACACCAGTGGGGAGTGAACACGGGGCTATGGGAGATGGACACCACTGGAAAGTGAACCCGGGTCTATGGAAGGCAGGGCCCAGTGAGGAGTGAACCTGGGTCTATGGAAGGTGGACACCAATGGGGAGTGAATTCGGGGCTATAGAGGTGGACACCGGGGCTATGGGAGTGAGACACACGAGAAACCACTGGGCAGTGAATACAGTACCATTATAGGTGGACACCAGTGGAGATTGAACTAAGACTGTGGGAGGTGGACACCACTGGGGAGTGAATCCGAGACTATGAGAGGCGAACACCAATAGGGAATAAAAGAAGAAAAACGAGATATGAACACCAGTGGGGAGTGAACCCAGATCTATAAGAAGTGGATACCATAGGGGATTGAACCTGGGTCTCTGGAAGGTGGTCACCAGTGAGGAATGAACCCAGGGAAGTGGACACCAGTGCGGATTATACATGGAGCTATGAGTGGTGAACACCACTGGGGATTGAACCCGGGTCTATGGAAGGTCGGCACTATTGAGGAGTGTACCCGCGATTATGGGGGTGAACACAATTGTGGATTGAACCTGAGGCAAAAGGAGGCGGACACCAATGGGATTGAACCCGGGGCTATATGAGGTGGATGCCCGTGGGGAGTGAACCCGGACCTATAACAAATCACTGGGAAGTGGACACCATTGGGGATTGAACCTAAGACTATGGGAGGTGGACACTACTGGGGAGTGAACCCGGGTCTATGAGAAGTGGATACACGTGAGGAGTGAATCCAGGACTATGGGAGGTGGACGCCACTGGGTAGTGAACACGGGGACTTTGAGAAGTGGACACCACTTGGGAGTGAAGGCAGGTCCACGGGATATGGACAGCAGTGGGGAGTGAACCCGTGACTTTGGGAGGTGGACACCACTGAGGAGTGCGTTCAAGGCTACGAGAAGTGGACAACACTTCGTAGTGAAGGCAGGACCATTGGATATGGACACCAGTGGTGAGTGAACCCCGGACTTTGTGAGGGGGACACAGGAGACGAGTGAACTTTTGGACAATAAGATTATTATTATCATAACCATCATCATCATCATCATCATCATCATCATTATTATTATTATTATTATTATTATTATTATTATTATTATTATTAGTAGTAGTAGTAGTAGTAGTAGTAGTAGTAGTAGTAGTAGTAGTAGTAGTAGTAGTAGTAGTAGTATTAATCAATATTGTCATTAATTTCCACTATCTTATAATTTTATTTCCGTCTGATAATTTCCATTCAATGAAAGTTTCCGATCTATTAAACTCCTCAATAATCAAGATTAATCTACATAAAATCTTAAACAATTAAAAGAATTAATCGCGAAGTTTCACCAACATCAAATAATGGAAAACGACAGAACCGATTTTCTCAACAAACTTATCTACGAATGATAACTCGGATCTGTTAAGCAGGCGGAAGCGGTATGTGTTGATCTTTAATATTAAAGTTATGATAATCACCATAATTGCCTTCCATATATCGGTTTCGACACTAAAACTAAATCTTTGGCTCCCGCCCCTGTCTTGCCAAAAATATTATTTTGAAGACGTGTCTTATTCAAGACTAATGTGCAATCGAGCTATCAAAATACAGTAGCAAGCGACTGTTGCTACTTTTTTATTGCTACAGAATGTGGGATAAAACCAGCTCAATGGTTTTTATGGTTGTAACGGGCTCCTTTTCTTTTAAACTAGTTAACTGCCGTACTCTGGAAAAACACTTGTATAAAATATTTGGCCAGAAAACTTGACTTTCACATTATATCATCGATTTTAATGACCCTCATATTGGCAAAAACTCTCAAACCTGGGATTATATTGAAGACCTCGCGAGGTCCCAGGTCCTCAAGACGAGGGTCATTTAAATCGATCGATAGTTAAAAGACGAGTTTTCAGGGCAAATCTTTAAATACATGTCTTTCCAGCAGTTAACGGGTTAAGATGCTTGTAGATATGCAAGAGATGAACCCTCTCTGCCGATGTAGATTAATAAATAATATTATATTATCTTTTTAATAATTTTGGGAATACCCCAAAAACAATTACTGCAATTCAGTCAAGCATTGCAATATAGGAATTTCCATCATAGATTAAACATAATTATAATAAAGAGCATAAAATCAAACAAGAATAATATTTGTGTTAAATTGCAAATTCATTATATCAACGCCCACAACATTACCGGCTGTCACGGCCCTTTAAATGCACCAGCAAATAGAGCATAACTTCATTCTCCATAACAATGAATTTCATAACAGCATAATACATCCCTCGCATATTTTCTTTTGTGATTCGCAGCTATGATAATATGCAAGTAATATGGTTTTGGCGAGTCGATAGCGTGACGATGAAACCGTTTGCTCAATGGATCAAAAAGTCACAGGCTTGAATCGAAATGTTTTGTTGTCCTCTCACATTATAAAGACAAGATTTTTAAAAGGTAGTAGCCCCTATCTTAGAGCCACAAAGCCCATGAAGTCTAAGTTGATTTCAATCTTTTTAGATTTAAATGGACAACAGTTGAGTAGCTGATTTTCAATACGTCCCAAGTCGCATCCTGATAGATTAGAGTTAACAATCTCAAGCTATTTTTTTGGATTCCATAGAATCACCAGAGACATTTTAGAGTTTCAAAACACTCAGGGTATTGTTCTATGAGGAAAACAAGACAAGTATTTTTTTCTTTATGTCACTAAATAAATAAGACAAAATTGAGATTTTATTTGAATGTTGCAAATGGGACTGAGTGCGTTTTGAAAGTCACCTAGTCAGTCATTGCTGCTACTCATTACAAAGGACTTTTATCTATCGCAAGGTACAAAGTACAAAGCTTTCTTCCAGATGTAGCAGACCCCGTTACCCAATCACGATTTGTAGAGGGTTGAAACGGAGGGGAGGGCAGAAAAAATATCTACTGTCCCCAGGACAGAATGGGGTTCCTTTGCTTGTGAATCGAGTAATCTAACCAATTTAGCTATCGGTTCCCCAAAAATGAAGCGATGACACTCCTAACATTAAGGGAACTACATAATATTTCGTCTTGTAACAAAGTCAAGAATGTCAAGTATAACAAAACGACTTCCAAAACATGTGTCGTCCGTGCCCAGTCGGGCACAAAATCCCGTTGCTCAATTCTTGATTCCTGATGGTAAAGCGCTTTACATACTTTACCAAACTCAACGCATGTGTGAATGAGTACCTGGCTTTTGGCATTGACTGGTGTTTAAAAGTGCAAGCACACGAAGATCACATAGCAGATGAGTTCTACCATTTCAAATGAGCCACGTTATCTATACTCGCATGACTGCTCCCGGGATCGCTTAGGGTTCCTTTGCTTGTGATTCAAGTGCTCTAACCAATTGAGCTAGCAGTTCCTCTATGACGCGATAACACTCCTATTGTTATTGGAATATTGACTGAGTGGTATGACTACTCGCTTTCGGATCGGAAGGTCCTGGGTTTGAGCCCCTTTATGTGTGCCGTACAGCGACAAAACCCCGTATAATGGCAAAACGTGATTTCACAGGAGAGCCGAAAAACTTTTCAAATTTTACTTCAACTGTTTACAATAACTATGCGGAGAATTGATGCAAATTTGGTATCAATCGAAAGGTCTTTTTTTATTATATCCCATTTGATGTATAAAAATAGAAAATAGAAACCTGTACTATTCGAAAATCTGAATTTACTGTTATACGGGGTTTTGTCACTGCATCGGTATCCGATTGGAGTGGTGCAAACACCGTATCTCACATTATACGGGGTTTTGTCGTTGCATCATGACGCGTGCTATACCGTATCTCAGCGTTTGCCCTATATTTTTATATATTGGGAACCGAGTGTTACATCGGGTCTTTAAAATTTATTTACTACTGATAATATTTTGTTATGAAGTAAGAGGAAGAGGACAAGGAGGAGGGGGGGTGAGGAGAAAAGAAGAAGAAGAAGAAGAAGAAGAGAAAGGAGGAGGGTGAGGAAGAGGAGGAGGGGAGAAGAAGAAAGGGAAGAAGAAGAAGGAAAAGAACAGGAAGAAGGAGATATGGAGGATGTGGAGGAGGACACGGAGGCGGAGGAGGAGGAGGAGGAAGAGGAGGAGGAGGAGGAGGAGGAGGAAAAGAAGAAGAAGAAGAAGAAGAAGAAGAAGAAGAAGAAGAAGAAGAAGAAGAAGAAGAAGAAGAAGAAGAAGAAGAAGAAGAAGAAGAAGAAGAAGAAGAAGAAGAAGAAGAAGAAGAAGAAGAAGAAGTAAAAGAAGAAGAAGAAAAGGAAGGAGAGAAAGAAGAGGAGGGTGAAGAAGAGGAGGGAGAAGAGAGAAGAAGAAGAAGAAGAAGAAGAAGAAGAAGAAGAAGAAGAAGAAGAAGAAGAAGAAGAAGAAGAAGAAGAAGAAGAAGAAGAAGAAGAAGAAGAAGAAAAGAAGAAGAAGAAGAAGAAAAGAAGAAGAAGAAAGAAGAAGAAGAAGAAGAAGAAGAAGAAGAAGAAGAAGAGAAGAGAAGAAGAAGAAGAAGAAGAAAGAAGAAGAAGAAGAAGAAGAAGAGAAGAAGAAGAAGAAGAAGAAGAAGAAGAAGAAGAAGAAGAAGAAGAAGAAGAAGAAGAAGAAGAAGAAGAAGAAGAAGAAGAAGAAGAAGAAGAAGAAGAAGAAGAAGAAGAAGAGAGAAGAAGAGAAGAAGAAGAAGAGAGAAGAAGAAGAAGAAGAAGAAGAAGAAGAAGAAGAAGAAGAGAAGAGAGAGGAAGAAGAGAAGAAGAGAGAAGAAGAAGAAAGAAGAAGAAAACAACAAAGGGAAAAAGGAGGAGGGTGAGGAAGAGGAGGACAAGGAGGAGGAGGGGAGAGAAGAAGAGAAAAAGAAGAAGAAGGAGAAGAAAAGGAAGATGGAGATATGGAGGAAGTGGAGGAGGACGAGGAGGAGGAGGAGGAGGAGGAGGGAGGAGGAGGAGATGACGAAGAAGTAGAAGAAGAAGAAGAGAAGGAAGGAGAGAAGAAGGAGGATGGTGAAGAAGAGGAGGAGGACAAGGAGGAGGAGGGGAGAGAGAAGAAAAGAAGAAGAAGGAGAAAGAAAAGGAAAGAAGGAGATTTGGAGGGAAGGGAGGAGGACAGGAGGAGGAGGAGAGGAGGAGGGAAGGAGGATGGAGGAGGAGGGGAGGAGGAGGATGAAGAAGAAGTAGAAGAGAAGAAGAAGAAAAGGAGGAGAGAAAGAGGAGGATGGTAGAAAGAAGAAGAGAGGAGGAGGAAGGAGAGGAGAAGAGAGAAGAAGAAGAAGAAGAAGAGAAGGAAGAAGAAAGAGAAGAAGAAGAAGAAGAAGAAGAAGAAGAAGAAACAAAACAACAAAACAAAACAAGAAAAGAAAAGAACAAGAAGAACAAGAACGAGAACAAGAACAAAAGAAGACGTAGAAGAACAAGAAAAAAGAAGAAGGAAGAAGAGAGTGAGTAGGACAAGGAGGAGGAGAGAAGAAGAAGAGAAGAAGAGAGAAAGAAGAAGAGAGAGAGAAAGAAGAAGAAGAAGAAGAAGAAGAAGAAGAAGATGAAGAGGAGAGAGGAAGGAGAAGAAGAAGTAGAAGGAGAGGGAAGAGGGTGAGGAAAAGGAGGAGGAGGGGAGAAGAAGAAAAAGAAGAGAAGAAGAAGGAGAAGAGAAAGAGGAGGAGGAGGTCAGGGACGAAGAAGAGGAGGAGGAGGAGGTGAGGGATAAAGAAAATGAAGGAGAAGAATGAAAAGAAGATGTTTATGATCGACCTGTATTAAGCTAATGAAGAATTTACAATTATACGGTACTCCACGGCCGGTTATACAACGACAAAACCCCGTATCGAAGCAATGCAACGACAAAACCCCGTATAACTGGACTTACGGGGTTTTGTCGCTGCATCAGCTGATTGAAATAGCAACATACGGTGTTTTTAAAATGTTTAACTTTTTTATTTTTAAGAATTGCCTCGTAATATTTTGTGAGTGGATGCAGGGTGTCATTCTGATCACAATGGTATAAAAATGTCTGTTTGACCCAATTTCGAAGATACGGGGTTTTGTCGTTGTACGGCAGATGTGTGACGCATAGTTGAGTCCTTGGAAAAGTCTTTTTACTCCCATTCTATCACCGTACCCAGGTGTAAAATAAATACCTGTCTGCTTACAGCATTGTATCTGTCGGAAAAAAAATGTTATTTCTCGCTACATATTAAATACAATCAGTACTTGTTTTGTAATCCATTTCTTCTTTATCGAAATATACTACAATGGCCTTACAGGCTACATGTCTCGTCCGACGTGTTCAATGTTGGATTGGGATTAACTCCGCTTTATACACGTAAATGGATAGTGCACATTATATTATAAAAGCTCATGTTTTAGGTATTTTTAAAATATAGAGGTTGGGCTCCAGAAAGCCTGATTAAATGATAAGATAAGATAAGATAATATATACTTTATTGATACTGAATGGAATTATCATAATGTTACACATCAGATTTATACAAAATCATGATCTAATTGATAAAAAAGACAAAGCTACTTTAAGATAAAATAAAAATAAAATATACAGCAGAAACAAACAAAGCTATAAAAATCAGACATGCAGATAAATATAGAATTTGTCAAACGGGATTTACAATGTTGAAAATAGATTGGAAAGGATTGCACATAGCCAGCACAGGATGACAGAAAGTAAAACATGACATTTAGATATATAAATAAATAATTAATAATGTATATAGAGCACTGAGAGCGGAGATAAAATATTGGAAAACATGCTTATCTTGCCGGAATTCGTAGCTTTTATCAGATGGTCAGCTCTTCTTTCTGTAAAGAGCCAGCCCCCAGCACATTGCCTGCTGTTAAATGTATTACATTTGTTATCTAAAAAGGAGAGCTTGTATCTAGGGTAATATCCACTAAACGTGCTCAAAGCGCTTACAAGGGGCGCCAAGCCAACAGCAACACTTAACATACAAGACAAGGCATGGTGCACCTTCCAAAATCTACAACCTTATCAAGAGATCCTTTGCATTAAACAGTATTACTAAACTCTCTCTCTCTCTCTCTCTCTCTCTCTCTCTCTCTCTCTCTCTCTCTCTCTCTCTCTCTCTCTCCCTTTTTTTTTCTTTCTTTCTCTCTATCTCACACTCTCTTTATATATATATATATATATATATATATATATATATATATATATATATATATATATGAAAATTTGTTTCATACCTTTTACTTCGGGGAGCGAAATAGTTATTGTTGTTAGTAATATTTATAATCGTGGTTTATTTCGCACAACCTGAGATACATCCCTGAAGATTCCATCAATGGATGAAACAACGTTGTAGGAGGAAATAACCGAATGAAGTAAGGATTATATATATATATATATATATATATATATATATATATATGTATATATATAAATATATATATATATATATATATATATATATATATATATATATATATATATATATATATAAGGTAGGCACCAGTTGAGAGTTAACAGGAGACAATGGGAGGTGGGTACATGGGGATTGGACCAGATACTCTAGGAGGTGGGCACCATTGGGAATTGAACCAGAGACTATGGGAGGTGGGCACCAGTAGGGAATGAACCAGACTATGGAAGATGAGCACCAGTTCAAAGTAAATAGGAAATCATAGCAGGAGGGCACAAGTGGGGATTGAACTTGAGACTATGGGAGGTGGGCACCAATGGGGGTTGAACCAGAGACTATTGGAGGTGAGCACACGGTTGAGAGTAAACAGAAGACCATGGGAAGTGGACACCAGTGCGGATTGAACCAGATACTCTTGGAGGTGGGCACCATTGGGGAACGAACCAAAGACTATGGGAGGCGAGCATTGGTTGAGGATCGAACCAGAGACTATTGGAGGTGGGCACCAATGGGGATTGAGACAGACACTATGGGAGGTCAGCACCAATGGGGAGTGAACCAGATAATATGGGAGGTGGGCAGAAGTGGGGATTGAACTGGAGACCTTGGAAGGTGGGGACCAGTGGAGAGTAAATCTAGAACTATATGAGGTGGGCACTAATGGGGAGTGAACCAGAGACTATGGGAGGTGGGCACCAGGGGAGAGAAACCAGGAACTATTGGAGGTGGGCTTCAGTGGGGAGGGAATCCGTAATACCCACTGTCACACGGTCTGAGCACGAGTGTGCACGGTTCGACCCCAGACGGCGACACTTATATTTAAAAAATTACCAAAAGGCAGGTGAGGCCTGACCGCCAAATATTCACAAATTATGAACACAAGTCTATGAGTTAGACTAAGTGTATATGATACGAAGTGTTTATTAATTGATGTAATGAGCTGGTTATAAATTAAATATTTATGTCTGAATGTAGCAGATGAATCAAGAAGGTATGGTGGATGATGATGATGATGATTATGATGATGATGATGATGATGATGATGATGATGATGATGATGATGATGATGATGATGATAATGATAATGATGATGATGATGATGATGATGATGACTGTCGCGTTACTATAGAACGAGCTTAAGTCTCAATGGGATATTAGCTTCAGGCGACCATGACATGTTATTTTATTTTTAAAATCTGTTGTGTTGACAGCGCCTCTCAGATGAATACTACTCACCATGGTTATATAAACCCATGGCAGGCCGCAAATCGTCACTTGCTATTCTTCGTACAATGCAAGGTTGATTGTGTGAAAAACGTTCGGGGCCAGAAAATAGCAAGGCATAGTGCAGATTACTGTACTGTGTAAGTCCGTAAACGTAAATGTAATTTATTCTATGTAGTTTTTCTCAGTTAATTAACTATATTATTATACTGTATCTACTACTTAGCTTTTACTAAATTTATTTACTTATAAGTTAACATCACTATATACTTTACTAGACATCTATCACTTAACAATTATATAATCGACGACCCTTGTAATTTATACTATGTAATTGTTCTCACTTTTTACAATATTATTATACTATACCTATTACTTAGTTTTACATTACGAGACTACATATATTTACTTATATTATGTTTATGTCTGTATCATTGCCGACATTTTATACGTCTGTACAAAAATGTCCTTTTTGGATGAATAGAGTACATTATTATTATTATTATTATTATTATTATTATTATTATTATTATTATTATTATTATTATTATTATTATTATTATTATTATTATTATTATTATTATCATTATTGGGGTTATTCTCCACTGGGAGTCTTTCCTCAGCCTTGGGCTCACTCCCCAGTATTGTCCACATCTCACAGTCCCTGGTTCACTCGCCACTTGTATCTCATCAGTGTTATGTACATTCCAGATTGATGTCTACCTCCCATAGTCCCAGATTCATTAACCACGCATGCTATCCACATCTCGATGTCCTGGGTTCGTTCCCTACTGGTGTTCACTTCCAATAGTCTCAGGTTCACTCCCCACTGGTGTCAACCATATAGTCGCATGTTCACTCTCCACGGGGTGTCTTCTTCTTCTTTAACCTTGGGTTCACTCTCCACTGGTGACCACCTTCCACAGTCCCGAGTTCACAAACCTCCCCCCCCCCCCGTCCCCAATAAGAGAAAATTGTGTCATCCTCTCATCATAGTCCCTGGTTCACTTCCCACTGACATCATCCTCCATTGTCCCTGGTTCACTCCCCAATAGTGTCCACCTCCCATACTCTCGGGTTCATTCCCCAATTATGCCCACCTCCCACCAAAGTCCTATGTTCATTCCACACTGAAATCAACCTCCCATAGTCCCAGGTTCTCTCCCCAATTGTGTCCACCTCCCATAGTCCCAGGTTCATTCCCCAATTATGCCCACCTCCCAAAGTCCAAGCTTGACTCCCTACTGGTGCCCACCTTACACATTTCTGGGTTAACTCCCCACTGGTGCCCGCATCCCATAGTATCTGGTTTACTCCCCACTGGTGTCCACACCACACAGTTGTGGGTTCAGTCCCCACTGGTGTCCACCTTTCCTTTTATCGGGTCCACTCCACACTGGTGCTCACCTACCATAGTCTCTGGTTCATCACACTGGTGCCCACCTCACATAGTTCTGGGTTCACTCCCCACTGGTACCCACCTCCCATAGTCTCCAGTTCAATTCCCACTGGTGCCCTGCTCCCATAGTCTTTTCTTCACTCCCCTTGGTATTCACCTCACACAGTTCTGGGTTTACTCCCCATTGGTGCCCATCGCCCTTAGTGTCTGGTTCACTTCCCACTGGTACCCACCTCTCATATTATCTGGTTCCTCTCCACTGGTGCCCTCATCTCATAGTCTCTGCCCATCTAACACATCTCTCTATTACACCCCCCCCCCCCCCAATGGTGCCCAGCTCCCATTGCATTTGGTTCTATCCCTCACTGGTGCACATCTGTGCTCACCTCTCAGAGTCTCTGGTTCACTCCCCATTGGGGTGGATTTCGTTAGATTTCGATAGATTTCGGTGGGTTTCGATAGACTTTGATAGATTTCGGTAGGTTTCGGTGGATTTTGTTATTCAGCAGTACCCTTTAGAAGAGACAAAACCAGGGCTCGTTTGCATGAGCGTGGACTATATATAGTTATTTACTAGTCTAGTAAATGACTAGCTAGTCTTAAGCCCAAGCGAACCAACTGACCAAAAAATCTGATTTCATGAACGCTTTCTAGTCTCGGACTGAAGTCAGAGATAGAGACTAGTCCACGATCACGAAAACGGCCCCAGGTGTCAAATGTGGCTTAGGCTGAGCCCCCATATCCTATTTTGGTATAGGCTTAGGTCAAAAGGAGAAAATTGCGATGGATTGGTTAAATATAGAGTTAAAACTTTGCAATAGAACAAGGCAGATACGTGAGTAGAACCAGTAGGTCAGAGAAAGGGAGAAACCTGGAGAATAATCCTGTGAGGCAACAGCTCCTAATGGTGTCACAACAGTGCTATGGTTAT
>NC_088363.1:78415095-78425095 GCF_034508935.2 Berghia stephanieae
ATCAATTATAAGATTTACATGGCACACATCTGAACAAAAATATGGTCGTAAATGGAGAGCCTGACAGATCAATTATTTCAAGAAAAGCATTCAGTTATACCTATCTTTACGAGCTATTTTTTACTAAATTTAATCCGTTGTTGGCAACACAAAAAGGACAGAGAGATTTAGGTCAAACAAATATTACTAAATTTCCTGAAAATTATTATTATAATATATATATAATATCATTATAAAAGAAGGTAACGTATGTTTCGCTCCACTGCCAACGCATTCTGGCATCAGACACCACACAGTGCGTTCTCGTTGATGTTAAGTGGACTTGAGAGTATAGTGTAGTATTAACGCATTTAACCCGTTGAATTGAGCGCAGGGTTCGAATCCCAGTCTTGGTAAACTGCCGTTAAATCGTTTTTAGAGAACCTTTACATATCTAATAAAATGAAATAATACTTTGAAATCGACTTTTTGAATAGGCTCTCAAACTAATATATACAGAGCAACTAATTTATCAAGACATGTCTACTAGAGGAGTGTTATCAGTATTTATAGACCGTTTTATTGTAGTTCAACTGAAAACTATCAGACATCAGTTAGTTTCTTCGTCTACACGCTCAATTTTCAAGAGTTTTTGTCACTTCGCCAACAGTTTCCGTTTATCCGTTCGGCCGTTGATGAAGTAATGAACCATTATACCTTTGGGCATTTTGATGTGACGAACCCTTTCAACTCACCTAAAATGTTGAAGACACGGAATATTTACTGACTGGTTTATTATTGATTGCTTTGATTCATAGTCAGCAATGTTTGGTTTAATTTTAATGAATGTAAACATTGAGCGTGCCTTCAGTAGACTATTGGTTGTGTTTAGTAAGAGCTGCATTAATATTATCATTCCGATATCACTCTTTATCATTCAATTGAGAAGAGAGTTATCATTTGGCGAATTGATACATTCCGTTTGATTTTTTTTTTATAACTCACACATTAGCCAGCCGGATATCACGTACCAACACACAAAATAATGTGTAACCTTAAACGTTTATAGATAGTATGTAGATGACGTCACGCAGGCCTTTGTTATTGTTTTTGCCATCCGCGTTTGTGAGTTGTTCTCACTAAACTGTATCAACCAGACTATAAAAGTTCATGGTTACACAGAGTTTGTGTGTTGGTAGTGGTGGTGGTGATGATGAAGATGATGATGAAATGATGTAATTATAATTATAATGATGACATCATTATTAAACTTATCATCGGTACTATAATTGTTAATATCTATTATTATCTTTATCACACCAAGTACTACTAGTTTATTATTTATATCATAAACTACTAATATAATTGAATAAAATTCTTGATCAGTTTATAAAAGATACTGAACTTATTTTATTATTAAAATTTTATAGGTTATTAATCGATAAAACTTATGCTGCTTTCAGTTTGGAAGAAGAAGAGAAATCTCAATACAAAATATTTTCCATTATTCATTTATGAGTACTCTCGATCACGCGGATTCTGCATCACCCCCCCCCCCTCTCTCTCTCTCTCTCTCTCTCTCTCTCTCTCTCTCTCTCTCTCTCTCTCCCTCTCTCTCTCTCTCTCTTTCTCTCTCTTTTGTTCTCTCTCTTTCTTTCTCTCTCTCTCTCTCTCTCTCTCTCTCTCTCTCTCTCTCTCTCTCTCTCTCTGAAATCAATGTGTATCTCTACAATCCGTTCTTTACCAATGATAAACATATAAATATATTATGTACTTTAAGGAATCTGAATTTTTGTTTGGATTTGGTTTCACGCAGACCGAATTTTATTCAGTTTTGGTGACCAGGCAAGATTGAACAAGATAAGGTCAACAAACGCTCCATTTTTCCAAAGAATAACAACAAAAACCAACGACCTATAAAACATTTTTCACACACTAAGATGCCATAAATCTGTCTCTGTGGTCAAAGAATCATTAGCAGAGATTACCATTGCTTCAAAAGGGAGAAAAGGCAGTATTTCGGGAAGACCAGTCATAAATTGCTACCGCTGTCCTCTGGACAATGTCAGCCCTGGAAGTCATTGAATGAACCTTCTAGCTCATGGGAAGAAACTTTAGCTCAATATTAGATATATGACAATTTAGTCACCCGAAACATTTTAATAATACCAGTTACACCTTGTCCGGTGAGATGATCGTTCATTAGAACTACCTACCACTACCCACGACACTCGGCCTGTATTTTTTTTAATATGATAATCACATTATGAGATCACGAAAGCTCCTCTTCTTCATCGGCAATTTCACGGCTTTTAGAGTTCTTTTGACCACACATTGCGCCTCTTTTGTGTTCATTTGTCTACACTATCCACCCCCTCATTACTACCTGCAGTGAAGTTTTAAAAAGAATTTTACATGGCTTCCATAGAAAGGTATAAAGGTCAGATTGGAGTCGCATAGTCTGGTTCTACCTTACCTCCGGCAGAGAAATCGTGAAAAAAAAGGGTTGAAGAAAAGGGAAAAATCAAAATAATGATATTATATAGAATTATACACTGGAACATAAAGAAGGGGGGAAATAGAATAGAAAAGAATTAAAACGATTTCAGTTTTTAAGTGGATTACATTGAAGAATCTCCGCCGTTTGTAACATGTTAAGAGAACGATTAAGACCTGCGAGAGTGCTATATTATGGTGTTTGTTCTACTTTGACAGTACCGCAGTTGACTCTCTCTCTCTCTCTCTCTCTCTCTCTCTATATATATATATATATATATATATATATATATATATATATATATATATATATATAATATATATATATTTCAAGTATAATTATGATCAACTTCTACAATAATATTATTGTTTCGAGCATTCGCTCCCTCCTGACGAAAACGAATGGTCGAAACAATGTTGTAGAAGTTGTTCATCGTTATTTTTTAAATACGATATTCTATTATATCTCTATCACTACTGGGATAGTAGTTGACTGGGTGGCTCTCTCTCTCTCTCTCTCTCTCTCTCTCTCTCTCTCTCTCTCTCTCCTCTCTCTCTCTCTCTCTCCAAAAAGACTTTTGAAGAAACGTCGTACTTGGTGAACTAAGGAACCGTGTAAAGCCATTGACACAATAGGTGGAAAAATTGTAAAAGAAGCGATTTTAACGTATGAAACAATTTCTTCTTGTAGATTGAATATTAGGGGCGTTTCTGGCGACACCGCTAGCTCAGGCTGTGAGATCGTGAAGTGGATAGGGAAAGCTTAAACCAGACAGACAAAAATAAAAGAGAATAATATCATTATTGTTATAAAGGAGTCATTGCGTGACAAAATTGAATACTTTGAATTTTTTTTTCTGAACATGCTTTTTCCCCCTTCTTCTCTGTCTGCTACGTTTTTTTATGTTGAAAATAAAGCCAATGATGTTTGGAGAAACACTCTGTATTTATATATATATATATATATATATATATATATATATATATATATATATATAATGTTATACATATAGTATTTATGTATATTGTATTAAAATATATATATATATATATATACATACATATAGGTGTTAGTGTATGTGTGTGAGTGTGTGTTTATCGATACCATGCCAGGAATGCTATAAAAAGACAGCGATGGCCTTGTCTTTCAAGATATTTTCAACAGCACCAAATTTATGACGATTTTAATTTACTTATTTAATCAAATAATAAGAGGTTCATATAATATATATATATATATATATATATATATATATATATATATATATATATATATATATATACACTATCGGACAAAACTTGAGCTTGAGCTTTTATATAGAGCAATATCCACTACTCGTGCTCAAAGCGCTTTACAGAGGGTCCTGACCAATAGCGCAACACGTAACATGTAGAACGAGACATGACGCCTGTTAGGCGATATTACAATTTTTTTTCCGACAGGGACAACGCTGTTAACTCATTTGACACCTGAGTACGGTGAGTAAAGAGCCTTTTCCAAGGACCCAACTATGCGCCGAGCGAGGCTCGAACCCAGGACCTTCCGATCCGAAAGCGAGTGTCATACCAGTAGACCACATAGCCACACAAAGATATATTATCGCATAGTAAGAGAATTTTATGCACGGAACTGGGATTTTGTACTAGACAGGGAATATAATAATATTACTCTTTTGGTTGATACCAGCTTCAGTATTGAGACTGCCACTCAGATTTTTTAATGGCAAAGCGTGTCAAATTTCTAATTATGCGTTTTCAGTTTTCGAGTCACGGGTTTTTGCTGTTTTTTATTTATTTTTTTTATAATTATATTTTTTTTTGGGTGGAGGGGGGCGTTGTTTGTTTTTGTTTTGTTTTTTTGTTGGTTTTTTTTTTTTGTTTTTTTGCGGGGGATTTTTTGGGGTTTTTTTCTTTGTCTTCGTTTTGTTTTTGTATTTTGCTTTTGTTGGGTTTTTGTTTTTCAGCTTCCGTAACACGGATTGTGGTAAATCGGAAATTTCCGGAAAACGAATTGTCACAAACTCTGGTTGACATTTGGGAGGACATTTCAATTGAGCGTATTGACAGTCTCCATGAGGCTCCATAATATTGGCAATATAAAGGATTGTTTTTAAAGTAAAACTTGCTTGAATTTTGTGTTTGCTTTTTTTGCTTTTTTCATCTTCAATATCTAACATCTATACTTTTAAATATCTTATTGACTTTTGAGTTAAAATCTCCAGATACGAAAACCTTTCAAATGGCGGTATAAACTACTAACTACCCTATAAGGCTGTGAAACTCAACACAGGTCTACGTAAGTGTATAGTTATTTCTGTCCGATTGTATATTATAACGTCTATAGTATTCCTTAGAGTGGTTTTATTGGAGAATATAGAAGCTGACGTATATCCAGTTAAGAGACTCGTGGTTCCCATTTTAATAAAAACCTGTTTTGTGCGTCTCGTTTTGTGTGTTGGAACAAGATGAAGTACGCTTGTGTGGAACTTTTAACAATGAGAGGCAACAATTCGCCTTGATATCGAACATGTATTACATTAATTATAGATATAAATAAAAACTATTTTATGGTGATTTTTTCTTTGATTTTAAATGCATTCTTCTTCTTCTTCTTCTTCTTCTTCTTCTTCTTCTTCTTCTTCTTCTTCTTCTTCTTCTTCTTCTTCTTCTTCTTCTTCTTCTATTTTTCTTTTCCTTCCTTCTCTCCTTCTTCTTCTTCTTCTCCTCCTCCTTCTTCTCCTTCTTCTTCTTCTTCTTCTTCTTCTTCTTCTTCTTCTTCTTCTTCTTCTTCTTCTTCTTCGTGCGACGTTGTGGTCTATTCGCAAGACACCCGCCTTCGGATTGGTATGAATGGTTGATGGAATATGTCGAGGTGAGGAAAATGTAAAGCATGTCTTTATTTTTTCTTTTTTTTTTTTTTTTTTTTTTTTTTTTTGTCTTTTTTAAAATTGTTGATGTAGTTTGGTTTGTTTATGGCTGAATGTTTGCTTTTGACTGTTGTGTAAAATAGTTGTTAAAAGCGTTCTCTCTACGTGACAGAAGGGTTGGCCATTTTAGTGTGTTAAGAACGGCATCACAATTTGTGGCAACTCTTGCAGCTTCACTCTGAATATTTTCATTGTTTTTTATGTCCTTCATTTTGCATGGGCCCAATGCAGTACAAGCACACTCCAAAATTGATCTGACAAGTAGACTATATGCCTGTTCCTTTGTCTTTTTAGGGCAATGGCGAAGATTTCTTTTGATAAGATTTAGTCTTCGTTAGGCCTTTTACACAATATGGCAAATATGATGGTACTACTGTGCGGCTATGTGGTCTAGTGGTATGACACTCGCTTTCGGATCGGAAGGTCCTGGGTTCGAGCCTCGCGCTCAGCGCATAGTTGAGTCCTTGGAAAAGACTCTTTACTCACATCACATTCTCTCACCGTACTCAGGTGTAAAATGAGTACCTGGCCATTAACAGCGTTGTCTTTGTCCGAAAAATTGTAATATCGCCTGACAGGCGTCATGTCCCGTCCTACATGTTAAATGTTGCTGTTGACCAGGGACCCCTTGTAAAGCGCTTTGAGCACATTTAGTGGATATTGTATATAAAGCTCAATTTTTTAATATTTTTTTTTTACTGTAAGATATAATCTAGACGGACTCCAAGGAAAACTATACTTTTCAAGTGTATCAATGTTTGGCCCAATTCGATATCATCCTGAGTCCAATATCCTTCTGTCTTGAATGTGGTGGCAGCTCCTTCGCTGATAATACCGTAGACTTCACTCCTTCTTCTTTCTGACAAATAAATCGACTTACAGAGTTTTCTGTCGTAATATAAAAAAAACAAATACATTTTTTAAATTTTGTCCAGAAAATTTGTCCTTCAAATATCGACCTATTAAAGTGACCCTCTTCATGGCGAAAACTCCCAATTCTGGGACTTTTGTTGATGTATAGAGAGACTGTTTCGGTAGGTTATGATTTGCCAAGGGATGGGGGTACTGAGGGAGCGAGTGAATTGTACTTCGTTTAACCAATTTTGTTTTAATTCATAAAGTACAGGTCGCTTGTTAAATGACTATTTTATTTTTTTGTAATAACATTCTTACAATTAATGTAAGTGCCCAAAAGCCAGGGCTTTGCCCATTCATACCTGACTCGAGCAGATTAATATTACACTTTATGCAAACTCTATGAGTAACCGATTATTGTCTTATTTCCACAATCTGACAACGTTAAATTGCATTTCATTTGATTTCACAACACGAGACACATCGAGGTAACAAAGATTCGGCTGGAGAAACTTTTATTTATTTTATGGGGGGGGGGGGGGGGGTATTCTTATGGCTCTTCATTCTAAAAGGCTATACGTGACTCAAGAATTAGTTTTAAAATGCGTAGAACTTTGATTTTACTTTCCTGTTAGTGACCCATTGTCCCAAAACGGTAAAATGCTTTGACGGTTTTGTTGAGGAAAATTCATTTGATAACCAGAATTATGAGTGGAAATTTGTAAAAAGCTTAAAAGTAAAATTTCAGAGCCCTGATTATTTAAACTTTAAATTTTCTTTAGTTTTTCCTCATTTGGTTCCCTCCGAGATGATACCGAGTTAGAGTGGTAAGTCACGTCTATATCGTATAGCCTATAAAACTTGATTTGTCATAGTATATCGCGATATCCACTAACCTTGCTCAAAGTGCTTTCCAGCAACAGCGACAGTTAACATTAGGACGAGACTTGACGCCTGTTAGGCGATATTGCAAATATTTTGATTATGAAAGAGACACCGCTGTTAACGGCCAGGTACTCATTTTACGAATGAGTGCGGTTAGAGACGGTGAGTAAAGAGCCTTTCCCTAGGACTCTAACGGACTCGAACCTTCCGATTCGAAGGCGAGTGTCATACATAGCCGTTAAATCTGAAATCAGTTGGATAATACCAAAAAAAAGTCAAGGGCATTAAAAGAAAATAAATCATAAAATCGTAAAACAACACTATGACAAAACGAAATTAGATAACGAAAGTGATAAAAACTGAAAGAGAATGAGAAAGTTCATTGTGCACGCACTTCAGAAATCACAATATTAGGGGGGAAAGTTTGTGTTCCTTGGATCTACGCACTACGTTTGATTCTCGAAACAGCTGTCGTCGTCGTGAACTCAAGGCCAAATCAACACCTCTCTGTCTGGCTTCTTCTTCATTCTTCCCCTTTTTAATAATATTTTAACCAGTCGACTGCCCTACTCTGGAATAACTCGCATCAAAATAATTTGGCTGAAAACTCGTCCTTCAAATATCGATCGATTTAAATGACCCTCGCTTTGACAAAAACTCTCAAACCTGGGAGAAAATAATATTACTTCACGATATCCCAGGTTTTAGAGTGTTTGCCAAGGTGAGAGTAATCTAAATCGCTTGATATTTCCAGGACGAGTTTTCTGGCCAGATTTTTAAATACGTGTTTTTCCAGAGTAAGTCAGTTAACTGGTTAAAACTTAATTTCTATGGATCTTCGTTTCAAGCGCGTGGCACAACGTCCTTTTTTCCTTTGTGGGAGATTCAGTGCAGTTTTGTTTTTGTGTCTGATATTATAATAGGTCGTGTCTGGACTGGACGGGGATTGTTGTTATTGTTGTTGTTGTTGTTGTTGTTGTTGTTGTTGTTGTTGTTGTTGTAGGTGGTAGTGGTGGGGTAGTGGTGAGGTTGTTGCTGTTCTTGGTGTTGCTGTTGTTGGTAGTGGCGGTGGTGGTGGTTCTGGTGGTGTAGTCGTGTGGTTGTTGTTGTTCTTGGTGTTGTTGTTGTTGTTGGTGGTGGTTGTGGTGGTGGTGGTGATGGTAGTGGTGGTGGTGGGGGTGGTGGTGTGGTTATGGTGTTGTTGTTGAAGTTGTTGTCAGTGTTATTGTTGTTGGTCGTGGTGGTGGTGATGGTAGTGGTTTTATTGATGATGTGGTTGTTATTGTTGGGGGTGCCGTTGTTGTTGGTGGTGGTGGTGGTGCTGTTGTTGTTATTGTTGTTGTTGGTAGTGGTGTTATTATTGTTTTTATTGTTATCATTATTACTATTTTCTTTATTATTTTAAGGTTTTTATTTATTTTGTTTTTCTTTTTGTTGTGTTTTGTTTGTTTGTTTGCTTTGTTTATTGTTGTTTTTAGGAATGTTTGTTTTTATTTTAGACTGCCAATTTCTATAATACAAAAATCTCGCTATATTGATTCCCATGTCCTTTTTCCTTTGTGGGAGAGTTGATGTCTTTTTTTGTTTTGTGTCTGATATGTCGGTGAATTTGCATACCTTGGCAGCAAAATCGAGTGGAACTGATGAGGACAGCATTGCTAGAACCAAGAAAGTGCGCCAGGCCTTTGCAATATTGAGACTTATATGGAAAGCTTCCAGCTTATCCATAAACACCAAGCTTAAAATATTTAACATTAATGTTAAAGCAGTCTTGCTCTATGGGTCAGAGACTTGGCGAACAATCTTGACCACATCAGCCAAGATACAAACTTTTGTCAATCGCTGTCATCGACAAATCCCAAGTTGAAATGGTTTGACAAAGTGCCAAATGCTGACCTTTGGACAAGAACATACCAAGAGCAAATGGATGCCCAGGTCAGACGCAGAAGGTGGCGATGAGTTGGCCATACCTTGCGAAAAGAGGCCTGTAATATAACCAAGCAGGCTCTCGATTGGAACCATCAGGGCAGGAGGAAACGGGGTCGTCCAAAATAAACTTGGAGGAGAAGCCTTGACCAAGATTTGTGCGTCTCCAATCTTACCTGGAGTGAGGAAAAGATCAGTGCCTAGGAAAGAAGAAGATGGAAAAAAATTGAGCTTTTATATCGCGCAATATCCACTAAACGGGCTCAAAGCGCTTTACAAGGGGGTCCCTGTCCAACAGCAACATTTAACATTTAGGACAAGACATGACGCCTGTACGGCGATGTTATAATTTATTCGGACAGAGACAACGCTGTTAACGGCCAGGTACTCATTTTACACCTGAGTACTGTGAGAGAATGTGAGTAAAGAGCCTTTTCCAAGGACTCAACTATGCGCCGAGCGAAGCTCGAACCCAGGACCTTCCGATCCGAAAGCGAGTGTCATACCATAAGACCACATAGCCGCACAAGAAGAGTGCTGTTGAGGCCATATGCTTCGCCTGGAGCCAGAGGCGTAAATGTGTATGATATCATAATGAGTTGTGTCTGGAACCGGATTGTTTGTTGTTGTTATTATTATTATTATTAGTAGTAGTAGTAGTAGTAGTAGTAGTAGTAGTAGTAGTAGTAGTAGTAGTAGTAGTAGTAGTAGTAGTAGCAGTAGTAGTAGTATTATCATTACCATCATAATTATCATCATCATGTATTATCATTACCATCATAATTATCATCATCATCATCATCAACAACAACATTATCATCAACAACAACACCACCATTACCACCACCACCACCACCAACAACAACAACAACAACAACAACAACAACAACAGCAACAACACCAACAACAACAACAACAACAGCAAGAATCAA
>NC_088363.1:78427595-78520095 GCF_034508935.2 Berghia stephanieae
TGTGTATGTGTTTGTGTATGCGTGTATGTGTGTGTGTGTTTATGCATGTGTTCACCTTTATAATACTTACCTGTTTGTAATTACTTTTTAATTTCCTTTCTTAAGAGAGGCTTCGAGGACAAGCAATATATACCTATTTGATAGGACATGTCTGTGTGTATGTGTATGTGTTTGTGTATGCGTGTATGTGTGTGTGTGTGTTTATGCATGTGTTCACCTTTATAATACTTACCTGTTTGTAATTACTTTTTAATTTCCTTTCTTAAGAGAGGCTTCGAGGACAAGCAATATATACCTATTTGATAGGACATGTCCTTTCAAAGTCTAAGTAATTCTCTTGGGTTTTTCTTTTTTGTTTTGTCTCCCTTTCAACCCTTTTTTAATAAAAGTTTGTTTCGATGAAGATCATAAACGACCCTCGTCCAATTCAGTGCATATTTACAATACGACTGTACAAAGACAGAACACTATATTTTATAATTTGATAGGAAAACTCTTACTTCATCTATTAATAGATTTACACGAGTCCTGACTTGTCAAAAATTCTTAACATCTGAGACTTCTAAAACATTTTAGGTTTAATATTTTTTTGGCAATTTGGGAATCAACTTTCTCTATCTATAGTTGAAGTTTAAACCTTTCTGGCCAATTTTTAAAAAAAGTGTTTGTTGTTTGTGCGATGAATATTTTGAAAATATTTTCTTTAGATTCCAGTCTCGTGCAAAGGGGTAGATATCACACGCCGAGCTCCCTTTTAAGGGCTATAAAATCCATGATTGGCGAGGAGAATAAAGAAATGTTGGTCGTTCCAGTGATTTATTTGCTTTTGACGCGTGCCTCGGTACTTTTATCAACATAGATTGTTCTGTTTTTTTTCTTTATCAATTTTCATAAAGGGTTCCTTTCAGACATGTTGAAAGAAGTGTGTGCCATGACATCGTGCGCCATAATAATTACCGGATCGGGGTGGTCGGTATTGGTGTTGTTGGGGTGGATGAGTGGAGAGGAAGGCCTTCTCTGATCCATGGCATTAGAGTGGAGTTCAGGAGGGGGGGGGGGGGGGGGGGGGCATGCTCTGTTATTTAGTTGTTGTATTGTTTTTCTTGTATTTTTTAATTTTTTTTTTTGGGGGGGGGGGGTTGTATGTTTGTTTGTTTTGTTTTTTTGGTGTGTTTATTTTGTTCCTTTTAATTTGTTTCTCTTCATTGATTGTTCCTTGTTTTGTTTTCCTTTGTTTCGTCTTTATTTTCTTTTTTTTTAGTTTGTTTTTGTTTTTGTTTCCTTTTTGTTATATTTTTTTGGTTTGTTTGTTTTTTGTTGTTTTTTTATTCTGTCAGAATAGCATTGGCTTGGAGTGCCTGTCACAAACTCAGGAAAATCTGGAGTTCAAACCTACAGAGGGAAATAAAGAAGAGACTGTTCCTGGCAACGGTAGAGTCAGTACTTCTATATGGAGCAGCGACATGGACTCTTACAAAAGCACTGGAGAAGCAACTGGACGGCTGCTACACCCGTATGCTGAGGATGCCCCTCAATGTAAGCTGGAAAGAGCACCTAACAAATGAAGAGCTCTACAATGACCTCCCCCCAGTGACCTCGAAGATCCAAAAGAGAAGACTGAGACTTGCGGGGCACTGCTGGAGACACAAAGAGGAGATTGCAAACAGTCTTGTTCTATGGGAACCACCTGAGCGAACCAGAAACAGAGGCAGGCAGAATAAAACCTACATTGACTTTCTGCTAGATGACACAGGAGTGGACAACACCCGGGAGCTGCGTACGCTTTTGGAGGACAGGACAGAATGGCGAAGACTTGTGGCTCATGTTGGGCGCCCCAAGGGGCGGCCTAAGTAAGTAAGTAAGTAAGTTTTATTTGTTTTTGTTTTTGTTTTTTTTTTTGGTATTGTTGTTGTTGTTGTTGTTGTTGTTTGGGTGGGTTGTTTTACTTTTTACTCACTGTAGGTTCTTTGTGTCAGTTCAAAATCATTTACTTACTCAACTGTATTGCTATCGACATGGAGCAAATATCTTAAAATGGAATTGGTTCGACGTGACATTGACTCTGTTCATGTTTTATTTTTCTTTCTGATTGTTAAAACACGAAAAGTGAATGGTGAAATATGATTCTAGTTTGTGGCGTGGGTTGTGGAACTGGTGACCATGACTCTCCAGTCTGTGATTTCTAATGCCATCGACTGGGAGGGGTCTTTTGACCTCCCATGGTGGGCAGCATGTCACTTGCTGTGTCTTCTATATATCCCCCTATGTCTGTTTTCTTAGTTGCTTTCTGTCTTTGTCTTGAAACAGGATTACTTGGTTTTGTCCTGGTTCTTGTCGGATCCTTGGCTAAGAGAGAAACAATCAAATGTAATAGTATATATTGTTAGTTGTGGGAGGTGATATTTTTTCATTGTAAATCACCTGTCTGTTATATAATGGTCATTATATTTTTGTATTGAATATATCCTGTAAACATTTGATTATATTCCTCTTATTGGGATCATGTGCTGGTGTCTGGATGCGACTTTTAGGTGATCTCAAAATAAGTACATTGATGCTATGCTCTTGGGTTCTACATCTCTTCGTATTTTAACCAATTGCCATTCGTCTTACTATATCTTGGGTGTTTTAATTGGAATTCTAGAATGTTTTTACTATTTCATTTACTACCTTTTTTTACTGGGACTAAAATGACATAAAAGCGTCGCAAGCGTCATAAAAATCTTTAAAACAAACACACAAACCAATGCCGTCGAATCTAAAAACGTGGCCTGTAAAAATCAGTATACGTCTAGTCTTATTGGTGGAGTTATGTGGTCTTGTGGTATGACACTCGCTTTCGGATCGGAAGCCCCTGGGTTCAAGCGTCGCTCGACGCATAGTTGAGTCATTAGAAAATATTATTTACTAACATTCTCTCACCGTACTCATTGTGTAAAATGAGTACCTGGTGTTAACAGCGTTGTCTCAATTCGAAAAAAAAGATTAATATCGTCTAACAGGTGTCATGTAACGTCCTGCATGTTAACTTTTCCTGTTGGCCAGGGACTCCTTTACTTTGTAGTGATTTATTTCAAATCTCTACTAACTTTCTCAAGATTTTAAATAACTCATACATATTTTGCTTGCAGCGTCGCCTACGTAATATTATAGCCCCAGCGTCCCCTACATAATTTTACAACCTGTCCAAATACAAGTTCGTCGATTTATAACACTGAATTAATTAACGACCAGCTGAAAGACGATGAAGATGTCACATGCCTGAATAATTATTACCGGTACGACTAGATCAAAGCGGCAGTAATATTATCCTAAGATTGCGCAAAATGACGCCGTCATTTATTACCTGAACGACCAACCAGGACTCGCATACGCGAAATGTGATTGGATCCGACTAGATGACCAGTAAAAATCTGGAACCAACGAATCCAGAACATCATTGGTTTCTGGGATGGACTCAACTCTCTCTCTCTCTCTCTCTCTCTCTCTCTCTCTCTCTCTCTCTCTCTCTCTCTCTCTCTCTCTCTCTCTCTCCTATTCCATCACTCTAAAACCAGCATGCTATAGATAGTATGCAGATGACGTCACTCAAGCCTTTGTTATTGTTTTTGCCATCCGCGTTTGTGAGTTGTTCTCACTAAACTGTATTAACCAGACCATAAAGTTCATGGTTACACAGAGTTTGTGTGTTGGTCGTTATATTCGGATGGCATGTGTGAATCTTGGCAAGCGCATTCTATCTTAGTGATCAACACTTGAAATCCTATTTAGCGGAAAATAATGCGTGAACGAGGGTACGGATTACTTATACCAATCTTATAGCTGTGGACTTAAATGATGTTATGATTAATTAATACCATTTAAAATTAGCATGTGTAATGAGTATTGATTAATATAGTGTTTTCGCCTGGGTCCTATATAGACGCAACCTATCAAATAACAGAAATTGATAACTCATATTATTATAACAAAGATATTTCATTCACGATCTCTATCTAGATAGTATGTATATGTTATTGTTTATGTATGTATGCCTTCCAAATGAATGAATTACATTTACATGAATTTGCAAATATACTATTGCGAATGCGCTATCGTAATTTATGATTACATCGTACATGTATTTATATGTATTGATTCTTATGCTCTCATTGTTATTTATCTTCCCCCATCCCACTAACCTACTTGTATCCCGTTAATTAATAATTATTATTAACAACAATTAGATCAGTGGTGCTGTCAAGGGTTTGTTAATTGAAGTTCTTACGACATCACTGCTCATAAGAATACACAATTTTGCAACTACTCAAAGTTTTGCTCCTATATATTCACAGATCTGGTTACACATTGATCTGGATCTGGATCTGGAGCTGGATTTGGGTATCGGGATATTTGTGACCTACTAATCAAGTGACCCACTAGGACAATCAAAGAATGACCAAGAAATTAAACAGGCAAAGGCAACCCTTAGGGCTGCCACCAGTCAAATGACTGTCGCCATCAGTTACAGCCAACCTCTACAAAACATCTAATAATAAGAATAATAATAATAAGACGTCGCAGTCCTAATGGCGCTTGCCGTGAACTGTTTTTGTTCAAGTGGATCTAGCGATTTCTATAGAGATGGTTCTCCATTTCTCTCTGTCCTGTGCCAGTAGTTTTAGTTGAGAGAGGTCTTTGTTGGTATGGAGGTGTCTTGGAAGAGATGGTTCTTGATTTTGCTGTGTGGGAACAAATAATAATAAGTTGAGCAACAGAACGAGAGATGATAGACAATTAACCTACCCATGGCCTAACTTTAATTAAATAGAAATTTAGATACCATTATTCTTTTGTTTAATTGTGTGTTAACGTGTGACTGTGTCGCCGTCTCCTAGGCATTCCATGAAGGAGGAATATAGACAATTTATCAAACAAGATGTCTGTTATAAACAGGAATCACCCATGCTGTCCACAATGAGAATCAAACTGGGGGTTAATAATCTGGCCCAAGGAAAAAAAGTGCCTGAAGCGAGGCTCTGACCCGGGACCTTAACCACTCGACCAATCAAATTTGTGCTTGTTGACATGATTTGTTTTTTTGTTGTTTTTGTTTTTTTACATTTCGAGATCCTATTACTTCCGGACAAGGTGTGCCAAATAATTATCTGTATCTGTCTGGAGTTTAAGTGATGTATTAATGTTTTTATTTAATATTTTTTGTTATTGGCCGAAGAAGGGTTTTTGATCCCAAAACGCTCTGTGTATAGTATTTTGCTCTTCGTCAAAAGTATTATATCGTTTTTTTCATTACTTTTTTATTGTTCACAGCTTCTAGCTGATTTTTTCGTGGAAGTGGAAGTGATGAATGGATTCCTGTCAGGAAATGTGTACCACATCGTGTCCATCGTATCACGTCGGATATTGTTGGTAATCTGGGTTTTAAAAAGTAAACTTATCATTAAAAATACAAAACTGGACGGAATTTTTGTGTTCCGTGGTATAGGTTTAGTGTACCAAAGTGGAGGATATCTGGAAAAACAGGAACCACTGCTGTCAATAGTAAAGAGAAGAAAACTGTCGTTGTTTGATCTCACAATTCGTCGTGACAGTTTATGCAAGACAGTGTTGCAAGGAACAGTGAAAGGGCAAAGGAAAAGAGGAAGACAAAAGAAATAAATGTGGCAGGACCATATCAATAAATGGGCGAGCTTTTGGAAAAGACCAATGACTGGAAAGAGTGGCGCAATGGAGGGAAGTCTGCATCTTATAAGTCTCCCCGACGATCATCCGGTCATGGGAATGAGTGAGTGAGGGAGATAGAGTACCGATAACTATAACATATTTCTGAATATCTTAACATAATATTAAAATCAATTTTTGGTGCAGGTTCCACCCGACTGATTTGGGCAGATGGGTCACATAATAATAGAGTATTTTACAGATATAAAAATAAGCTCATTTACCATATTGAAAAGCTTAAAGTTGGAATCCGTTCTGTTGCTGGTTGCCAGTAAAATGCTATTTATGTGGCATCGTTAAGAGCATTGTGAGCACACTTTAACCAGTTAACTACCGTTTCTGTAAAAATACGAATTAAAAAATTTGGCCATAAAACTCGTCCTTCAAATATCGATTGATTTTTTGACCTTCACCTTGTCAAAAACTCTCAAACCGGGGAACTTGTGAGGTCTCCATTTGTCAACAAAATAGGAGGTTTATTCCCTGTTTTTTTATTCGCCTTCACTCTTCCATTCTGTTGACAAATGGAAAGTCCGAAAAGTCAATATTATTCATGTTTGTGAATTAAATTGAAGCTCCTATACTAATTTACTTCTTCAAGCTTCAACAACATTTGCATTTAAGTTGAGGATGGCAATTGTTTGTACAGATAACTGTCGTTGTTATATTGATTTGATAAACCCCCATACTAAAATAATAATTTTATCAAGATATTGTTTCATCTAACATACAACATTTGTGTGGTGACCTTTTGCCAAACACGTCGGATGTCGGATGCCTGAAAAGAAGTTATTACATATTCGAATGAAGCATTATGTTTGGACAAAATGCAGTTTGAATTAATTAGGGCCGAAGTTATTTACATTTGGAGGGAATGGGTCAAAATAAATGAAGGCAAAAAATCGCTTTTAAAGACAAGACAACATACATATTATGATTTGTTTAAAATACTGTTGCATTATCATCACAACAGCAGTTGTACACCTATTCAAACTCAAAAATAAAGATCTTGTCTAACATAAACCTAATTTTTTTTGCCCTTCTTGACTACAATACGAGATACTTTAGGAGGAGGTTCTTGTGCTGCTTCATGGCTGATTGCCCTCTCAGTGCCTTTAGTCACTATGTCGTTCTTGGCTCTTTTTTCGTTTTTAGATATTGATATTAATTTTTAGATATTATATTATTGTGTAAATCATGATATGAAATTGAAAGATTAACGCATTAGTCGCATGAATTTATTGATGGATCAATATTGCACACCGGACAGTAAATGGAATGTTGGACTATTGCTTATCTCGTTGTTCGTTGTTTATATCTATTTGCAGTCGATATACTGACTCAATGGTAGCTAGTATTCATGCGCACTTACTTGCATTTCATATAGCGAAATATTGACAAAAAGAGTGACATGTTATATTTTGGGGTTTGGGAAAAATTTTGTTTCTCAGCGTTGAATTGAAATCCTATATCATAGAGAAAGATTTTAGGTCAATTTTTAAGGTATTTCACTTCGACAGAGTCAGGAAAAAAACGAAACTATCAAATTGTAAAATCCTTTCGTGAGAATGTAGTTGGTCGAATAATAAAAACGATGAAGGGCAAGATCGAAAAGCATGGAGATAACAATTTTTCACCTTTATTCGTGTGTATCTCAAAACTAGCTCGTCCGACATCCGACGGTTTTTGCCAATTCAGCACACATTTGATTGGGAGTAAAATAGCACACTGCAACTATTGGTAGAATATCACTAAGTACAGGAATGGTGTTGAAAAGTATTATTTTTTTTAGTCCCTATCGATATGCTCAACTTTAATGCTTTGCAAATTAGCTAATAACCTTAAATCTAGACCACTTCTATCATAAAATTCAAATCTCCCAATTAAATTCAGTACCGCAGAAACGATTAACCGCTCCGAGGTGTAGTAATAATAAAATGGTTCATTGATTTTGAGTATCATGGAAATTTCGATATAACATGTTTCTTCACATTAGACACAATGAATCTCTTTCCTAATTCACTTTGAAATTGTTGTTGCTGCTCTATAGAATCTGCTATTAGGGGTGGCTGCTCCTGGAACGGACTAGAATAGGTTACCCGTGCTGAGGCCAACCAACCGTGACCGCTCATTTAGAGAGAATTATCGCATTATGATCGGTACGTATTGGTACGTAAATTTCTTAATGTTTACATATCATTTATCTACACTTTTCTTATGAAAATGTAAACGACCAAGGGACGTATTCAAATAGAGATCACAATACCTCTGTTTAAATAATATTTTTTGAAAGAAATCATTTGCCGTATAACTTGAGATATTGTGATGTGTCACCGAGTGCGAAATACAATCTCCAAGTTGCATCAATTGAATGAAGCAAAACGTTGTGATTATCGCTGATGTCTGTCATTTCGAATTACCGTTGCTATAGAAATGATTACTAGATTAAAGAAATAGAGGAGAGAATCGTGCACCGATTGAACAAAAAATACTTGCTAATTTGCCTATATCACAATATGGTTATAATGAGGCTATGTGGTTTAGTAGTATGACGCTCGCCTTCGGATGAGACAGTCCTGGTTTCGAGTCCCGAGCGGCACATTGTTGAGTCTTTGGAAAAGCCTCTTTACTCACATTCTCTCACCGCACTCAGGTGTAAAATGAGTACCTGGTCGTCAACGGCGTTGTCTCTGTCAGAAGAAAAATTGTAATATCGACGTTATATCTTGTCCTACATGATAGGTGTTGCTGTCGCTAGGGACCCATTGTAAAGCACTTTGAGAACGTTGAGTGGATATTGCGCTATATAAAAGATAACGTTTTAAGTTTGAATAATGCGAGATGGATTGTGTTCATTTAAGAGATTGTCTTTTTTCATAAAACAAAGAGACCGTCGTAGTTTGGTTTGTCATGCGGTCTTGGGACACCCTTGGCAGATGCGTCATTCCTCTGATTCCCTTAGTATCCTTTCAGTTCACTTTGATCGATGTTCCTCTGTGCATTATTAGGAAGTGACCAAGAGCTTTCGAGTGTTGCTGTTGAAGCCTGGCATTCTACCAGCGTAACCTTTTATGACGTCACCTCATCTGGTGATGTCCTGATTCCCTGTTTGTTGTCATCAAATTGTATGAATTATTGGCAAAAGCCTAAGATTAAATAAACTTTGAAACTCTTTGGTTCCGATCTCACATTTTGAGAACCATCTGGACTTCAAACCTACGATAATTATATACTCTGGAACCAGTGGATGTCAGTGGAGATTCTTAAAAATAATTAAGAAACCTTAATTTCAGCCTTAGCTCAAGGCCCAAGTCGTGTCTCTAAAGATCAGACAAATCGAAATAGTGCGACTTCGGATCACCCATCCTATGACAATCGCTAACCGTATCGAAACTTTATGTAAACAGACAATTGAACAACATCATTCGAGCCATTTTAAATACGATGACAATTTTCAACTTAAACTTTAGCTTTTATATAGCGCAATTCCCACTAAACGTGCTAAAGGCGCTTTACAATGGCTTCCTGGCCAACAGTAACACTTAACATGTAGGACATGACATGACGCCTGTCAGGCGATATTACAATTTTTTTTTCCGGACAGAGATTGCCAGGTACTCATTTTACACCTGAGTACGGTGAGAGAATATAAGTGAGGCTATGTGGTCTTGTGGTAATGCACTCGCTTTCGGATCGGAAGGTCCTGGGTTCGAGCCTCGCTCGGCGCATAGTATAGTCCTTGGAAAAGGCTCTTTACTCACATTCTCTCACAGTACTCAGGTGTGAAATGTGTACCTGGACGTTGACAGCATTGTCTCTGTCTGAAAAAAAAATTGTAATATCGCCTAACATGTCATGTGTCGTTCTACGCGTTACGTGTTGCTGTTGGTCAGGGACCCTTTGTAAAGAGCTTTGAGCACATCCAGTGGATATTGCGCTATATAAAAGCTCCAAAAAAGCTCAAGAGTAAAGAGGACTCCAAGGTCTCAACCTATGCGCCGAGTGAGGCTCGAACCCAGGACTTTCCGATCCGAAAGTGGGTGTCATGTCACTAGACCACATAGCCGCACTAAAAGAGAAAATGCCTTCAACACGCAGTGTCCCCAGGCGGTCACCCATCCAAGTACTGACCACGCCCGACGATGTTAGACTTCGGTGATCGGACGAGAACCGGTAATTTTCAACGTGGTATGGTCGTAGATTATAGTTGTGAACCATCCCCTAATGGTCAAACACATGCCACCTGGGATAGGTTTAAGATAAAGAACTGAACAAGTGACACTTGTTCAGTTCTTTACCTTACACTGGTGCCTGCTCCTTAAACTTTCTTAATGGGATAGGTTTATATGTTTTGTTGGAGGTAATGAATGCTTTTAATTGACATGCTAGATGATAAAATTCACATCCACATCTTATTTTAAAATCAAATGTATTTTTCTTCACATATTCATCCCTCATATTACCAATTTGAAACGGTAAGTAATACATTTCCTTTCTTTTGTTAGGAGAGCATAAATTACAAATACCCTCAACCGAGTTTTTAAACAAAAACATTATCGACGAGTATAATATTATTGGCATTTTATTACAAGTTTTACTAACATACAAATCAAGGAAAAACACCATCAGCCGTTACAAACTAAATAAAATAGTAGTAGGAAAGTAGAAAGGGCGACTGTGGTCTAGTGGTTTGACACTCGCCTTCGGCATGGAAGGTCCAGGGTTCGAGTCTCGCTCTGAACGGCCTTTAATTGAGTCCTTGGAGAAGGCTCTTTACTCACATTGTCTCACCGTATTCGGGTGTAAAATGAGTAGCTGGCCGTTAGCAGCGTTGTCTTTGTTTGAAAAAAATTGTAATATCGCCTAACAGTGTTGCTGTAGGCTAGGGACCCCTTTAAAGTGCTTTGTGCACGTTTTGTGTAAATTGCGCTATAAAAATGCTCGATTTTTAAATTATTTTCTTTCAAACACGTATTTGAAAATTTGGTTAGAATACTCTTCCTTCAAATATCGATCGATTTAAATGACTCTCATCTTGGCAAAAACTCCCAAGCCAGGGATGTTATTAAAAACCTGGCGAGGTCCCAGGTTTGAGAGTTTTTGCCAAGATGAGCGTCATTTAGATCGATTGATATTTGAAGGAAGAGTTATCGAGCCAAATTTTCAAATACGTGTTTTTTAGGAGTGCGACAGTTAATGGCAGCTGTTTCTAACAAAATTGAGCATTTATATAGCGCAATATCCACAAACGGGCACAAAGCGCTTTAAAGGGGGTCCCTAGCCAACAGCAACACTGTTAGGCGATATTACAAATTTTTTTTCAGACAAAGACAACGCTGCTTACGGGCAGCTACTAATTTTACACCCGAATACGGTGAGATAATGTGAGTAAAGAGCTTTCTCCCAGGACTCAACTATGGGCCGCTCATGGCGAGACTCGAACCCTGATCCTTCCAGGCCGAAGGCGAGTGTCATACCACTAGACCACAGCCATAGTTTTAAAAACGGTTATTTCAAAATACAACCGTTAACAGGTTAAATACCTACAACAAAAATACAAACATAAAAAGAATTGACTTCTCTTTTAAGTCTAACAAAGAGACAAATGATAATATACTTCTGTCGGCAACAAAATAGCCAACACGGCTAAAATCTTAAGATTCGATTAAGATAATACAGTACGTCTTCCTATGTCGATTCCCATACCTGAATAACGTTTATCCCCACAATTTCAAAAAATCTAATTTATCACAAAGATAATAATTTTAATACAGACATAATTCGTATGGATCACTAGCACTGAAAAGATTTCATAAAATTTTAAATCTTCTTCTTTGTAGTTTTATCTTTAAAGTGTTATACAAACCACACACAGTGTTTTATCTGGCATTTAAGTGATAGATATCTTCCCTAATTTTTCCTTAACCTATACTTTACTACTTAACGACACTGGATTTTGTCACGCAACACGGTCTGTCTGCTTCACCAATATTTCAATCTGTCCTTTGCTTAAAATGATTTAGTGAAAATATTTTTAAAGAAAATTGACCTTGTGATAAAATCTTATTCATTTCAATCCGAAAATGCCCGGCAAGGTCATTGACTTCTTTACAAAAAAATAGATGAACCTTCATTATAATGTGTTGGAACAGGTAACATTGATGTATCATTATCATATAATTAAACAATTTTGTTATATAATTATTAGCTACTTCAAACCAATTTTTCAAATCATACATACAGCAAATGTGTCAGCTGTTATGAAAATTACCTATAATTCTAAGACTTCTGTTTCCACAACCAACATGGCAGGGCAGTTATTAAAAATTTGAACTTTGGACTTTTTGGTTGAATTTCAAATAGGCCAAAACCACTTTTTCAAATCTCGGTAACGGCATAGATTTTTATAGTCCCGAACAAACTCAAATTTCTTGAACTTCACAACACAGACAAATTACTCATTTAAAACAAAAGTCTGTGACTGTATGAAAACTGCTAGAAATTCACTTTGGGCAAAATTCTAACTAGACTTAAAAATTACAAAATTACAAAATCAAAAAATTCATTAAAAGTTCAAATATAGCCACACATACTTAAATAAGAATCAAAATAAAAGCCCCAAATGAGTACTACTGAATGAAATAAAATCAATTAACCAGAATTAGCTAGCATCTTCACCAACTTATCCTTACTTCAAATTTGATAGTGGAAAAATACGAGGAAAAACGAAGAACTCTTTGTTTAAATATAAAGTTTGTTTTCTTTCATTTTTATTTTCTCATTCAAAGGAGTAGGATTTCAATCTCATTTTTGTAGATTGGTTATCTTTGTTTTTGTGTATGTGCATTTGTTTTATGTGTGCGCTAAGGTGTGTGTGTGTGTATGTGTGTGTGTGCGTGTGTGCGTGTATGTGTCGTGTGTGTGTATGTGTGTGTGTCTGTGTGTGTGCGTGTATGTGTCGTGTGTGTCTGTGTGTGTGCGTGTATGTGTCATGTGTGTGTGCGTGTATGTGTCGTGTGTGTCTGTGTGTGCGTGTATGTGTCGTGTGTGTGTGTGTGTGTGTGTCTGTGTGTGTGCGTGTATGTGTCGTGTGTGTGTGCGTGTGTGTGTGTGTGTCTGTGTGTGTGCGTGTATGTGCCGTGTGTGTGTGCGTGTGTGTGTGTCTGTGTGTGTGCGTGTATGTGTCGTGTGTATCTGTGTGTGTGCGTGTATGTGTCGTGTGTGTGTGCGTGTGTGTGTGTATGTGTGTGTGCGTGTATGTGTCGTGTGTGTCTGTGTGTGTCCGTGTATGTGTCGTGTGTGCGTGCGTGTGTGTGTGTGTGCGTGTGTGTATGTGTGTGTGCGTGTATGTGTCGTGTGTGTGTGTATGTGTCGTGTGTATGTGTATGTGTGTGTGCGTGTGTGTGTGTCGTGTGTGTGTGCGTGTATGTGTCGTGTGTGTGTATGTGTGTGCGTGTATGTGTCGTATGTGTGTGTGTATGTGTCGTGTGTATGTGTGTGTGTATGTGTCGTGTGTGTGTATGTGTGTGTGTGTCTTGTGTGTATGTGTCGTGTGTGTGTATGTGTGTGTATGTGTGTGTATGTGTGTGTATGTGTCGTGTGTGTGTATGTGTGTGTGTATGTGTGTATGTGTGTGTATGTGTGTGTATGTGTCGTGTGTGTGTATGTGTCGTGTGTGTGTATGTGTGTGTGTATGTGTGTATGTGTGTGTATGTGTGTGTATGTGTCGTGTGTGTATGTGTGTATGTGTATATGTGTGTGTATGTGTCGTGTGTGTGTGTATGTGTGTATGCGTGTATGTGTGTATGTGTGTGTATGTGTCGTGTGTGTGTATGTGTGTATGTGTATGTGTGTGTACGTGTACGTGTATGCGTCGTGTGTGTGTGTGCGTGTGTGCGTGTATGTGTCGTGTGTGTGCGTGTGTGCGTGTATGTGTCGTGTTTGTGTGTGTGTGCGTGTATGTGTCGTGTGTGTGCGTGTATGTGTCGTGTGTGTGTATGTATGCGTGTGTGTGTGTGCGTGTGTGTGTGTGCGTGTATGTGTCGTGTGTGTGTGTGTGTATGTGTCGTGTGTGTTTGCGTGTATGTGTCGTGTGTGTGTGTGTGCGTGTATGTGTCGTGTGTGTGTGCGTGTGTGTGTGTGTGTGTGCGTGTATGTGTCGTGTGTGTGTGTATGTGTGTGTGTGTGTGTGTATGTGTGCATGCACGGAAGTATATCTATTGAGGGAGGTTCATTTTCTTTTTTCAGAGTTAAAATTTATATCTACATGAATGAACATTATAAACGGGTCTTTATTCACAGCATAAAGATCGCGATCAATGATTGATCTATGCAGGTTATGAATGAAAACTATGCACAATTATGTCGCACGCAGTGAATAAGGCTGGTATAATAAAGCAGCCCCGATCCAATTTGCAGCAAAGTTCATTGACAGAGTATTTTCCCTGAAATGATCGATCATATCATATATATAGACTATGTGTGAAATTCCAGACATTATGTCTGCAATTCTATGAATGGAACTTGCTTCTGATTGCATTCTTTCTGTCTTTTCTTTATCATTTGATTGCATAGGCTTATCTTTAGCAATTGATAAGAAGAAAAAAAAAAAAGAAACAGGTTTAAACAACAAAAGGCCGTGTCTAGTGTGTCATTCATTTGAGTGAAATATTCATAGATTTATATTACAAGACGTTCATTGAACATCATTTTTACTGTCACTGAGTAAATCATAACTTTCAAATTACGTCTTGTATTTGGGTCATTCGTTTGAGTGAAATATCCATAAATTTATATTATAAAATGTTCGTTGATCGTCTATTAAATGTTACAAAGAAAATCATAACTTTTAAATTAATTTGTGTCTTTTGGATCATTCATATAAATGTACTATTTATAGATTTTATATAACGAGTTATTCATTAAACGTCTTTAAACTTCACAATAGAAAATCACAACTTTCAAGTTACGTCGTGTCTAGTACGTCATTTGTATGAGTGAAAAAATTATCGATTTACATTACAAGATGTTCGTTGATCGTCTTTAAGCTGTCAAAATAGAGAATCATAACTTTCAAGTTACTTCACATTTGTTGTACATATATTGTGCTAATTCCAGCAGATTTGCTGGGTCTTTTAGACCTGGCGAAAAGTTCTTCGCGATAAACTATTGTCTTATCCAAAGAGAAACAAACAATTACTTCTGTCCACCTTCGCTACAAAAAAAACGGTTTACTCATTTTCTTTTATACGAACTTATTTGTTTTCTTTTTTTAGTTATTGTCATCGGGAGTTATGTCATAAGACCATTTAAATTTTAACTTACTTGTAAAGTGAAAAAAAAATCTAGCTATGTCCTAAGAAGTCGCCTATTTTGTTAAAAACTGAACATAAGGACAAAATAAAAAATATTATGTTATCGATAGATTTGTTTATATGAGATTGAAGACTATAATTTGAGACTCAATTTTGCTCATTACCATATTTTGCATAACCAAAGAGATTTAAGAAAACTTCCGGGATATAGTTAATAAACAACCCGAATTCTTGGAATCTAATCAAGATACTGGAACCTGCTATAGACTGGCATGAAAACGAGCTTAATTATAACTCGTGAAATGAAATGATGATCAAAAACGCGTATGTAAATCTTTTCTATCTATTTGATCTCTGTAATTCGATATGATATAACACTTGTTAGTGCAATAGTTAAAGCAACTTTAGAGCATTTGGCATCGCTGTGTTTCTACACCTAAGAGTTATCATTACGAATGACACGTAAGCCTAACATTGGTATGTCGGGTCTCTTTCATGTTTTATGCCGTATTCACTAGCTGTATTATTTGGTAGACGTTATGAACGAACTCTTCACTTATCAATAGTTGCCAAATCGAAAAGCGACTTTTATACCATTCATAAAAGGAGTCATGAAGTAAGAAAAATGAGATAACAAAGGAATGGAATTATGTGACAACGTTTTTTTTATGGCCAGTCCTCTACTTTATCTATATATATATATATATATATATATATATATATATATATATATATGATATTGTGTGTGTGTGTGTGTGTGTGTGGTGTGTGTATATATACACACATATATATATATATATATATATATATATATATATATATATATATATATATATATATATATTCTATTTATATTGCTATACCTACATCGCCGAAAGAGGGTCGTCGTCTGAGCCCGCTTTGGGATTTGTCCCAAAGTCTCATACCTCAGTCTTCAATGAGATGACGTCGACGGGTCACCGACACGGAGTCTTGTTTTATTACTAAAACCAATGAGGGTTAAGCGTGGTCGGTGATCGACTGGGTGACAATGATTGTTTAGAAAAATCTGGCTTCAAAGTTGTGTCTATAAGTAAGGCACTAAACACACATTTATACGTCCGACTATGGTGTGAATGTAAGAATCGTATGTTCAAAAAGAACGCCTAACTGGAGACTATTTATGTATAAAATGGAAATATTATGGTTCAATATGACCTGCTGGTGGAATAAATGAAAATGAAACACATAGAACATGGTAAAACTGTGGAAATGCGCTATTTTATAAATATATATCTCAACATCAGAGCAAATCCACGTGTGGTTCTATGTTTAGATGTTTGACTTTTCCATGCAGCGAAGAGTGCATAGCTTAACTGCTCGCTTTTTGAATGTTGGCGGGGTTGGGCCTGTGTTCTTATGATTCCCTAGTAGTAAGCGAAAGAGTCCGCATGATAGGCGCTGAGTTTCAAAGTCATATTTTTGTGTGACTGGATAGCTCAATGGTGAGTGCGATTGCCCGCCGACCCCCGCCCCCCCCCCCCCCCCTCTCTCTCTCTCTCTCTCTCTCTCTCTCTCTCTCTCTCTCTCTCTCTCTCTCTCTCTCTCTCTCTCTCTCTCTCTCTCTCTCTCTCTCTCTCTCTCTCTCTCTCTCTCTCGGTCAGGCGATGGATGTCGTATCAAGTGGATCTTAGATTTGATTGCCTGGCACCGTGATATATTTGTTCTCTGCTGTCATCTGGCGCTTCCTCATACCCTTTATATCTCATCATAATATAAATATGCATAAGCTATGCTGAAGGTCGTTTCAATCAATACATATTTGGAGTGGACGTTCTCTAGTTAGAATGAAAAAAAAACGAATCATGTCAGATTTTGAAAGAAATAAAAGTGTCTTAACCTTTCCTTGTGTCATCCGACGACTGCCACCAGTCAATAGGGGAAAAAAGTGTGCTGTCATAAAAACCTGTTCCAAGCTCATTGGAAGTGTAAAACCAATGTTCCGAAGGATAGGATATATACCTTGTGTACTTGTGTAATTTTTTTAGTTCAGAGTTATGGCATCTTATTTTTTACTCTGGTCGTCAAGAATTATCATCCATCCTTGCTCTTTTAAGTCTTGTAATCTTAATAATAATCTGCCTATACACCCTGCTACTAAAATAGTCATGCCGCCTTATAAGTCAATATAATATTATGTAATCTGATCATTATTAGTCTTCCAAACGGGCGGTTACATACACACTTCCAAGGATTTTGGAACCGGAAAAGTAGATTTTTCTGCCCTATTTATAGTCTGAGACTCCCTTAGAAATTGCATCGCAATAGATGGCGACGATTACCAAAAGAAAATGAAAAGGGATTTGTCTAAAGCTAATAATAAATGGTCCCATTTCTTGAACTTTGGAATAAAACTACCTGTTCATTTTCTTTTGGCGATCGTCGCTTGGTTATTGCGCCACGTACTTTTGGGCAGTGTCAGGCTGTTTACGAAGGCTACGGACTTGTTTGTTTGATTAGTTTGTTTTGTAAGGGGGGGGGGGGGGGGGGGGTTCTTGTAATATTTGTTGGGTTTTTTTTTCTTTTCTTTTCTTTGTTTTTTTTCTGGGGTTTTTTTTTTTTTTTGGAGGGGGGGGGGGGGGGTTCTTGTTTGTTTCTTTTTTTAACTTCTCTGTCCACACAACAATGATTCAGGCTTTATTTTAAAGCCCCAGATTAGAGTTTTTGACAAGATGAGGGACATTTTAATCGATGAAAGTGTGAAAGAAGAATATTTGTTTCTCCACAAAAATCTGAAGAAGAAAAAAAGCAATTTTTCAGAGCAGGGGAGAACTGGGTATCCCATATCCACCTTATTTTATCAAGGAATCGAGAGGGAATTACTGGCAATCTTCCATCTACTTGTCAACAATGTGTAATTAACAAGGCTCCATTTTGCTTAGTCTACGAGTCAATCATTTAAGATAAATGAGTGTTTGCCTTAGGATGAGATGATAGTGCTGAGGTGATGAGGCCACTCCCGTATAGATCAGCTTGCCTTGGATTTAAATTTTAGGGGTTGATGCAACATATTATATCATTTTCTATAGGTTTCCTGGTATCAAAAGGCTTTAACCGACGTGCACTTATTTACAGGTCTAATAACCCAATTCCTTTGGGCTCATTATTGGAATGGAAATCACAAAAAATTATGCAAAATAGTCTCCATTACAACAATGTTAAATTAGGCCCATAAGTGGATTCGGGTGTCAAACATGCATATATGTACACGTCGGCTTTACCCTTTTACTACTGTCTCAATCAGATCACGAATTTCTTTTTTTTTTTACATAGTAATTCTTCAGAGCCATTAGGCCCATGGAGCAGCAGTTGTTATCCGGGTTTCTGTAGCGTGAAACGGATCATAGTAATCCCTTACTGCTCTTGGATAAGACGCAAATCTATAGTAAAGTACTTTCCTCCATGTCTAGAAGACCCAGCTACCCGATCATTGCTAGGTAACTACGAAACAAAAGTCTTTCCTTTTTATATCTTTAATAGGTAGAGTCATGTGGCCCTTGTCCCAGAGTAGAATCCGTTTCTACTACTTTATACGGCCGGTAACAGCAGTTGCTTGATAACCTTTGGATAGGACACTAATCACAGGTCGAATATATCTGCTACTCATTCAGTACTTAGTGGACAGTTTAGTAGAAAACTCAACCAGGAATCGGTATTGGTCCCTTTGAAGTCCCAGGCTTGAGCGTTATTGACGAAATGAGCCCATTTTGACTGACCGATATTTGGAAGACCAGTTTTCTGAACAAACTATTTTTGATGTGTTGTTTTCTTTTCCGAGTACGACAGAAAAAGGTATTACGTACTTTACACGAAAATGCTCCCTATACAGAGAACGGGATTGTGAAACAGTGTATATAGATATGCTGTTAGAATCTATTCTTTAAAAACAATAGGGTTGGGGATCTGCATTGTTGCGTACTGCCAACCACTCTAGCGCAACAAAAAATGAGGACATAATTTTAAATCTCTCTCAATTCTATTAAGTAATAATAATCTCTTCCGCAACAAATTAAAAAATTGAAGACGTAATTTTAAACCTTTATTGATACATCCCAAGAAATGATGATCTAATCTATTTTGTTAAAAATAGATTTGGGGGTCAACATGTTCCAAACGTTCTTTGGTCATTTTATTAAATGACTTGGGAGGAAAATACATGTCCGTTTTTCATCATAGAACAATACCATAAGTGTTTTGAAACTTCAAATTTTCTTTGGTGATTCTAAGGTGTCCAATAAACTGCTCGAATGTGATAATCAGGAATTCTCTCTGAGTCTTTAGAAGAAGTTACACTATTTTACTGATTTAAATGATTCAAGTCTAGACTGAAGACAAAATATTTTAGATTAACTTTTCTGAATATTTCAAAAATCACATGCTTCATCGTCCATTGGTATCAACTTGCAATTGTAACATTTAATTTTTTTAAAACTGTAACATTTAATTTTCTCAAAACTCTAATGTCAACTATGCCATGTAAAGCGCCATTGAACACGTTAGGTGGAGATTTGAGCTCTGTGACTTGAATTATTGAATTTTTTTTTTCTTCCTTATTTATTTATATATAAATCATTTCCCTCTTGATTTAACTCAGCAGGTTTTGAAAGCCATATTCTCAATTGGCGAAGCATCCGCCTCACATAGAAAGTGATCGGTTTCAATCCTAGATAAGTCGAGTGTGTTTGTTTTCAATTCTAGCCATACTGCTGCCCAGTAGTGATCGGGTAGCTGGGTATATCAGATTATCTGGAGGAAAATAGTATGCCGTAAGGTAGCGTTTGTCCAAAAGGTAACAAGAAATATTATACAATGTTGGTTTAACGCAATCGAAACCGGGATAAACTCCGTTTTCATGAGTCATGCGTTTACAGGACTTTGTGCGAATATGTTATTGAGGAATGGGCGTTAGTCGTTCTGCTATAACGTAATGACAAACCCCTCTATTACCAAATAATTGATAAAACGGGATAATAATGTAATGTCATGATGTTGTACGAATATAAAACAAACATGCCATTCTAGTTATGATAAGATCGTTTGATCTCGTGCTTGTACTAGAACATTGATAGATCGTATAATTGTAATTAGAAAGGTGGGATGGATAAGGGTAAAATCAAGTAGGCTAGGGCCAAGAGAGGTAAGGAGTGACAGACAAAATAAATGAATTAACTAGCAGGGGGAAAGGTAGAAAATGAGGAGGAAGAAGAAGAGGAAGAAGGAGAAAAAGAAGAAGAAGAGGAGGAGGAGGCGGAGGAGGAGGAAGAGGAGGAGGAGGAGGAGGAAGAGGAGGAGGAGGAGGAAGAGGAGGGGGAGGAGGAGGAGGAGGAAGAGGAGGAGGAGGAGGAAGAGGAGAGGAGGAGGAAGAGGAGGAGGAGGAGGAGGAGGAAGAGGAGGAGAGGGAGGGGACCAATGAGATAAGTTGGTAATAGATAATAAAATGGTTAACTGTCAGACGTCATATATGTCTGATTCGAAATTATTTTCAATTCTTTTTTTTTTCAATTTCAAGCACTTTACTTTATGTAGTGAACAGTATAAGAGTTTGAAAGACCTAATTCACATTTTATCATGATGCAATGACAATAAGCGAACAAAAGTGTGATGTCAAATAACTGGTTTCCAGTCTCATTGGAAGTGTAAAAACATTCTTCCGGAGGACTGGAGACATTCCTTGTGTAATTGATCTTCTAGTTTCAGAGTGATGGCATCTTGTTTTCTAGTCCAAACATAATATGCTGTCGTCAATAAAGATCATCCATCCTTGCTCTTTTACGTCCTGTAATTCTAAGATGCTGCCTATACATCCTGCTAGCTACTAAAATTAAATAGTTATGTCATCGTTTGATTCAATATGTAACTTATTCATTATTCGTCCTCCGAAGGACTGGTTACATACATACATACATACATACATACATACATACATACATACATACATACATACATACATACATACATACATACATACATACATACATACATACATACATACATACATACATACATACATACATACATACATCCAAGGGGTTCAGAACCGGAGGAGTAGAAGGTGTGACGTCAAAACTTCTCTGCCCTATTGTCTTTTAGATTCGTGAAGCCACGGAGCTAGAATTTATCCTTTGTCAAACGCTATGAGCACATTTAAGGGATATTGCGCTTTATCCAAAAAAATTAAGGTCACCAACCGCACAATGGGGAATATAATTTACGAGTAGATTCCATTAGCAATCTACACTAATGTTTTGTTTGTTTTTACGGGTTTTACGGCGCTTGCAACTCACTAAGGTCATATCAGCGCCAGTAAAAAAGGAAGAAAATGGAATAATAAAAAGTTCTGGAATTACAATTAAAGTACCCAAGAGAAGGTAAGACAAAGGGTTCAAATAGGAAACAGATGTAGATTCCAAGAGCATACTATCAAAGTACTTAGTTTGAGATCACCTAAAAGTCTCATCCAGACACAAGCACAGGTCCCAACTAAGAGGGATACACTCAAATGTTTACATATCATATATAATATGTAAACAAAACAATACAGTGCATAACAGAGAGTGATTTACAAGAGAAAAATATCATCTCGCAAAACTCTAACTATACATTTAACTGTTTCCCTCCCAGCTAGGATATCCGGCCAGGGACTGGACAAAACCGAGTAATCACATTCCAAGGCAAAGACAGAAAGCATGTTGGAAAACAGATATTGGAGGATAGAAGACACAACAAGTACACTAAGGCTACCCAAAGTCTCAAACAGGAATAAGGAATAAGATCCTTGCTAAAATAGATAGTTTCTAATGCTATTATACAATGTCTCAGAGAGATGGTTGACAAAGAAACAAACATCTCAAAATAAATAAAAAACAATCACTCGCATCTGTTTTCCTTTCAGAAAGGTCTCCAGACAGTGCATGTGTAAAATCAAGTTACTTCAATCCATGGTAAGGCTGAAGACTGTTTCCATACCAAGGACTCCAACAAGGGTCAGGACAAAACAAAGAGATCCCATTCCAATACAAAGACAGAAAGCAACTCAAGGAACACACATTGGGGGGGGGGGGGGGGGGGGGGGTAGAAGACACCGCTAGTGATATGCTGCCCACCATAGGAGGTGGAAATAGAGAATAGTCGAGATGACTAGCTCAAGGCCAACCATTGCGGCTGGGGACCGAACTGGGTAGGAAGAAAAAATCATATCACTATGCAAAAGTGCCCCCATCCCCCAATCCCCTATAAGAGTGGTAAGGAATAAAGAAAATATTTAATAAGGAAAAATACAATTTTTTTCATATGGTTGTACCTATGTTTTATTTTGTCTATTGAGATGGTAACAGGCATAGGATGAGGTTGAAAAGAAAACAACTGTTTAACATTTCCCATTTAAAAAATAAGCATAAACGAAATTTTGCTTTTCAGTATATTGTATGTAATCATATTATCTTAAAATGTAAATTCCAGCATTGAAACAAAACAATATGTAGGTATTAATTTATTGAATAACAGAAAGTAAGAAATTGGCGTTTTGTAACATTAACAACACATAATATAATGGAAAAAAAAAAAATTAAAATCAGCTTTTTTCTTAACTTAATTGCTCAGTGCATATGGATGATGACTATTTACATAATTATGTGATGATATCATGATACAGGTGATGGATGCAACATTATAAATATTAAATTATTATAATTATAACAATAAAGGCTGGACAACAACAATAATTTATGGATAATGTCAAATGATTTATTAAGTAACGATGCATGGTCTCACCTCGCCTTCGTGGCCATACAAAGACACAAAGACAATAATATTAGTAACCGCTTAACTGCCGTAATCTTGAAAGACACCTTTTTGTTAATTTAGCCGGAAAACTCGTCCTTCAAATATCGATCGATTTAAATGCCACTCATCTTGGCAAAAACTCTCAAACCTGGCACTTTGAGAGGTCTACTGTTTGAGAGCTTTTGCCTAGACGAGGGTTGTTTAAATCGATCGAAATTTCAAGGACGAGTATTCTGGCCTTTTTTTAAATGTGTCTTTCCAGAGTACGGCAGAATTGGTTAAAACACTTAAATGCACTATTCAGAGACCTACACGAATGGATTAATGTTTGTGTTTGTTTTTAAAAGTTTTACGGCGCTTTGCGACAAATTTAGGTGACCTATCAGCGACAGTAAAAAGGAAGGAAATGGGATAGTCAAAAAGTCTAAAATTACAATTAAAGCACGAAAGAAAAAGTAGGACAAAGTGGAATTGGTTCAAATAGGGAACAGATGTAGATTCTAAGAGCATACCATCAATGTACGAGTACTTAGTTTAAGATCACCCAAATGTCTAATCCAGACACCAGCACACGATCCCAGTAAGAGGAATACACTCAATGTTTACAAATCATTACACATTCAGATTTTTTTAATGTAACAAGAAAACAGAGAGGCAAGGGAGAAAAAATACCATCCCATAAAACTAACCCCTATAACTTGGATGTTTTCCTCTTTCGGTTAAGTGTTAAATGAAGAAAGAATGACCATTTTAGATATAAACCCCATTCCATCGACACAATGAATCATACATCAATCTCACATTGTACCACCAATGATCGTTTATTTTTTTGTGTCGGCGGTAAAGAAAAGTGCATATCTGAAAGGTTCGTTCGTTGTTCCTTCTTTAAATTTCAACCCCTTTAAACAATTAGTCATTCCTTAAAATGATGACCCAGTTAATCGATTAATAGTTATTTCTATTGTTGTTGATGCTGCTATTATGTATGCTTATAAAGCATGATAGGCGATCCAGCAACTAAATTCTTTAACCATTTTCAACTGAAAGATATAAGCGTCTACGGAAAAGTAATCTTTAGTTAAGTAGTAACATCAGCGTAAAACAACATTTATTTTTATTTTAAGTGTTTTGAGAGATTAAAAAATATTAAGAGTTAACTCTTCATTCATTCATGATTGTGAACGGGTGATTGCATTCATATGAATATAACTAAGGGTTCAGTGCAATGTGAAATATTATGAATATTTGGGGGTATCAGGATCTCTTGATGATGATGATGATGATGATGATGATGATGATGATGATGATGATGATGATGATGATGATGATGATGATGAAACATTAAGAAACATTATGAAACAGCTGTCTTCTTATACTGTCTTTATTGTTGTCACCAACGAGGTATAGTATTTGTGGTGATGCACATTTTTAGCTCTCAATCTGTTCTATTGACCTCTATAAAGTAATTTATGAGCATGTAAAAATTGAGGTTGATAGAAGAAATGTAAATCTGAACTTAGAAGCGCGAAAGAAAAATCCCGACAAAGGAGATTGGTTCAAATAGGAAATAGAGAATAGTCGAGATGACTAGCTCAAGGCCAACCATTGCGGCTGGGGACCGAACTGGGTAGGAAGAAAAAATCATATCACTATGCAAAAGTGCCCCCATCCCCCAATCTCCTATAAGAGTGGTAAAGAATAAAGAAAATATTTAATAAGGAAAAACACAATTTTTTTCATATGGTTGTACCTATGTTTTATTTTGTCTATTGAGATGGTAACAGGCATAGGATGAGGTTGAATAGAGAAGATTCAACGAGGAATCCGCCGATGTGCCAATTTTTATATTATCTTAAAGTCATTCAGACACAATCAAAGGACCCCTTATGAAGAATACACACTAAAATGTTAATCACTACAAGTGTGTTCAAAACTTGTAACAATAAAAGCGCGTAAAAGAGATTATTTACTAGGAAAATATCATCCCTCTCTTTTAAGAAATATGGAACAATACATTTGACTCCTTTCCTCTCACCTAAAGATCGGCGCCAGGACCAGGGAAAATATTAATTCCGAAAAGCGAGTGGAGCAGGCACTTACGTTGATAACAGAAAATGAAGTGAGTAGAAAAGTGCCAGAGGACAACAGAGAATAAAAATTTCGCAGCGATGGGGGCCTGACCGGCGAACTTACTGATACGACAACTCCGCCTGGCCGTGAGAGGGACGCTATGATGTCGACCCATCCTCTTTTTTACTCACTTCATTTTCTGTTATGACCAGGGAAAACCCGAGCAATCTCAATCTAGAACAAAGACAGAACAACATGATAAAGGAAGACTGATACAGGGGGAAAGAAGACACAACAAAAGTGACATCTCCAACCACCATGGGAATTCAGAAAATCTCCATTCATGTCTAATGGGAGAATCTGAAACGACTCGGGCAATCCTTATAGACCCCGCCAAGAGAAAGATGCTACAAAATGTAAATAATTAAGGCATATATCAAGGGGGGGGGGGGGAATCAACAAATGTTATATTATGGAAAGGAAACATCGCATCAAAAACTCTCTGAAGTCTCGCTTTTCACGATCGGCGAGACTTCAGATGTTAAATCCGCCGATCGTGATTATCAAGACTTCAGAGAGTTTTGATCCGTCGATTTTTAAAATCGAGACTTCATTGAACCGCCGACAATCGACGCACTAGATCCACAGGGAGACGTCAAGAATTCTCCAATACTGCCTGACTTTTTAAAAATTTCTGGCAAAAAAAAATTCGTCCTTAAGACATCAATCGATTATTTTGGGTCAGCGTGGCTCAGCGGTATGGTTGTTTTTGCTTCTTATCCGAAAGTTGTGTGTTTGTTTTTAAAGGTTTTACGGCGCTTGCAACACATTAAGTCATATCAGCGCCAGTAAAAAGGAAGAAAATGTGATAGCAAAAAGTTCTAGAATTGCAATTAAAGCACCCACGAAAAGGGAAGACAAAGGGGTATTGGTTCAAATAGGAAACAGGTGTAGATTCCAAGAGCACACTATGATAGTGTATTATATATATATAATATATATAAATATATATATATATATATATATATATATATATATATATATTATATATATATATATATATATTATATTATATATTAAATGTAAATAAAGCAATGGAAAAATTTAGACAGCGATTTATTACTTTTTTCTTGTTTTGCATAATTTGTAATTTTCCTTGCATAATTTGCCTTTTTCCCCCGCATAATTTGCAATTTCCCCCGCATAATTTGGGATATTTTTTTGCATATTTCCGGGGGAGGGGGGGGGGGGGCAGTCTATCAAAGTACTTAGTTTGAGATCACCTAAAAGTCTCACCCAAACACAAGCACAGGTCCCCACTAAGGAGAATACACTCAAATGTTTACAAATCATATATAATATGAATACAAAATATAATACAGTGCACATCAGAGAGCTGATTTACAAGGGGAAAAAATATCATTTCACAAAACTAACTATACATTTGACTGTTTCCCTGGCCAGGGCCAGGACAAAACCAAGAAATTTCATTCCAAAACAGAAGGCAAGTTGGACAATAGATATAGGGGGATAGAAGACACAGTACTTCCTGCCCACTATGGGAGGTCAGGAACCCCACCCAGCTTATCCGAAAGGTACCGAGTTCGAATACCGGCTGCGACGTGTGGACTTGACAAGTCCTCTCACCCTATCTGGTTATTTCAGTCAGTCTCCCCTTGAAATAGACCCTAAAGACAAATTTTTCCTATGGGATGAGTTTATTTTATGACCAATCAATCGATATTTGACAGACGAGTTGAGTTCTCTGACCAAATGTTTTTTTAATATGTTTTCTCGGAGTATGGTACAATAGAATTATATCAGTAGAAATGATAACAACAGCAGCATCATAACGTGGATGACATGATGATGATAGAACAACATGATTTGAATATGGTGAAATTAATAGCAACACCCATTAAAAGGTGTACCAATAACAATACTAATGATGCTGATGACGATGGTGATAATGGTGACGATGCTTATAAAATCAAACAATAACAATAAGAATAATGATGATTGTAATAAAAATGATAATATTAATGATAATAATAATAATAATAATAATAATAATAATAATAATAATAATAATAATAATAATAATAATAATAATAATAATAATGATGATGATGATGATAATAATAATAATAGTAATAATAATAATAATGGTGGTGGTAGTAGTAGTAGTAGTAGTAGTAGTAGTAGTAGTAGTAGTAGTAGTAGTAGTAGTAGTAGTAGTAGTAGTAGTAGTTGAGAAATAGTAGTGGTGGTGGTGGTAGTAGTAGTAGTAGTAGTAGTAGTAGTAGTAGTAGTAGTAGTAGTAGTAGTAGTAGTAGTAGTAGTAGTAGTAGTAGTAGTAGTAGTATAAATCACCATTATAGTAATTCACAGTTCTGATATTGTTTAAAATAATATGTCCAAAAAGAAAGAAAAAAGAAAGGTCAATGTACAATAACGAAGTGGTTGCATGAAGATAATACTGCTGTAAAGTGAATGGGTGACTTAGATCATTGTACAGGACAGGCATCATCATTATCATAATTATAATATATACATTGTCATAGTGGGAGGTTTGGTGTCTTCATACAGAACTCGGTCTTAATAGTATCTAAATTAATGATGACGATGATGATGTTGATGACGATGATGACGATGATGATGACGATGATGATGTTCATGTCGACGATGACGATGGTGTTGATGATGATGATGATGATGATGATGACGACAGTGGTGATGCTGATGATTGTGATGATAATGATAATAATAATAATGATGATGATGATGATGATGATGATGATGATGATGATGATGATGATGATGATGATGATGATGATGATGATGATGGAAGCGACAAAGACGGAGTTAATGTTGGTAACCATGATGACAATATAGAAAAAAAACTGTTATAATAACCAAACTAACAACAATAACAAAAATATATATGTATATAACACATTGAGTAATGTGTAGTTTAAAAGAAATACTTCAAAGTGAGGTAATATTTTTTTTCATTTTCTGCGTTCTTGTTCGTGATATTATAATAAATTAATGAATCATTATGAAAATACTCATACCAAACAGACATTAATTTTATTGCGAGACAACGAGGGACGCTTTTGCTTTTCCTTTCAAGTTTTTCCCCCCATCGCTTCATTGGAAACCGCTTATAATCTTGTAATAATATACTGGTCCAATGATTGTAGATAAAAAAACAAAACATTATCACTGATTATACAGCAATAATGCTGTAACAAAATAAAATTCAAGTCGAATAAACACTTCAGAGACTTGTGACGTAATAATATTATTTTTATTGCTGACGAATGACATTTATAAAAGTTATCATTCTTATTGGTTTTGCGATCCGAGGTAGTTAAACAGTTGTCCTACTCAATCAATCAATCAATCAATCAGTCAATCAACTTATCAATCTAATAATTTATCAATCGATCCACTACCTATCCAATCTCTCTCTCTCTCTCTCTCTCTCTCTCTCTCTCTCTCTCTCTCTCTCTCTCTCTCTCTCTCTCTCTCTCTCTCTCTCTCTCTCTCTCCAAATCTCCATTTAAAATTACACAATCGTTACCTCATAGTATGACTTCTCATTATGATTATGAATAAACATTATACAATATCTTAAGTACAATTTGCCACGGAAAGGAGATACATATAATACAAAAACTACATTTATTTATAAATTATTCATTTCAAGCTGATTGTGGAGATTATGGACTCATTGCAGTTTACAGTCAAACGCATGATATCAATGCAAATGATAAATAAATAATATACTTTGCATCCTTCTATATTGATTTTATGTGGAGTTGATAGTTTATTCATATCAGTTTTGTACTTTTTCTTATGTTAATTGGATATCAAAATATATTTAAAACGTATGTACGAGAGAGGTGAGAGATGATTTGAGAAATCGACAATACATTTATTTTGGATGAGATGAAAATTATAAGAAAAAGTGTGTTTATTTAATTATTGTTTACTTTTATCTCTTCTGGATTACGAAAGCTTGATTGATAAAACCCCCGAGCCACAAAGGGACAATTTTGAATCCCGCTACTAAAGTCAATTCCTTTCTAACCACTCAACAGTGGTTGGATAGCTGGATTTGTTAAAGCTCGCGAAGATAACTTTAAAATGGACGAGCGTATTGTCTAAAAGGGAGCAAGCAATTGCTGTTGTTCTTTTAACGCTATATAATCAAAGATACACTCCGTTTCCAAATGAGCAAATGGCTATGTAGGACTAGCTGTATGTGATTAATTAAAGGATCTTGGTAGAATTCCAATTATAAATTCGTGATCACCATTAAACTCATAATCACAAGCCTTGAAACTGAAGTGCAGTTTAAATTCAATATTTGTCTAAGGAAAAAATGAACGCATCTCTGTTATTGGCATTACAGTCATGCACTCTCTGGTAAGCCAGATGTGTTTATAATTCAGAAAGATGTGTGTTCCTAATTCCGACCATGCCAGAAAGGAACACGTATCTGAATTTGTTTGCACAAAGTGTGTTGTTATTGGTGTTGGTGGTGGAGATGACTTGCTGCTACTGATGATAGTGTTGTTGTTGTCTTTATTGTTGTTGTTGTTGTTGTTGTTGTTGTTGTTGTTGTTGTTGTTGTTGTTGTTGTTGTTGTTGTTGTTGTTGCGGATGTCCTGAAATTAAAATTTTGAGTAAATATATCTTGGGACGATCGCCTCCAGGAGGTTTTTTAACAATGATGATCTTGATTGATCAAAATCTTTTAAAATTCTTATTTCTGATATTTGTATCATATCGATATGACAATGAACTAAATCGATTTAAGTCGCTATCTGATTATCAAGTGGATCGAGTAATAGTGAAACTGCACTGCACAGACAGTGAACAATGAGGGAGGTAAAAAGTCATATGCAGCTGGACCTTTAGCATCATACTGTATTGTTTAAATGTTTGTAAACAAACCTGTGGTTTGTAATAGAAACTGATGAATCAGAGCTCGCACCTAAAAACCTCTGCCCTTTATAGCTGAAAGGGCGAATTCTCCTATCAATACACTGGCAAGTTTGTTTTGTTTGTTCGCGGGAGTTTAACTGGATTTGCAACACTTTCAGGTCATAATAGTCGCAAGAGATAATAGGAGATACCGGAAGGGCTTAGAGTATTCTAAGAGAAAACAAGATGTTGACATTAAGGTTCGATCTCGAGTCATCAAGGAGTTGTGTGATATCTTATTTACTGGGTTATTTCTTGTCATTATACTATCTATTGGACTAGCATATTATCTCTATCGACCATCATATAATCGCTCTGTTTATCTTAGACCTTACAAGGCGATACAAAAAGCCCATTTCACGACCAAAAAGATCTCAAACTTATATTGATTTTTCAATCAAGCCAACACAAAAACAAACATTTTAAAATGTCTGAGGAATTCGATTGATATCGAAAACTGTTAAGCTTTTCAATCATGGGCGATCTGGGACAATACACCTGCTAAGAGCCCTTCTCGCGCGGCTTTTTTTAAAGTGTTACCCTCCAATGAGGCTTTACTTCATATAAAAAGGGTTAGAGTCCATACTTATGACGTATTTATATCGCACACATCAACAATAATGTGTCAATTTGTTTGACGTCACAATGGCAAAGCGTGTCATCCAATTGAAACGGTGTTGTTTTGTTTTGTTTTTCACAAATGAGCATATTGACGTAATAAAATGACGGAACTGCCAATGGACTTAAAGTTCCAACTTTGTTCACGTTTCCCTGGCTATTGGTTTACATGCTGATCTTTTCTTGTCACCTGTCTATAATTATAACATATTAGATTATTTTTGTTTGTTTTTGTTCGTTGACTTTATTCTAGGTCGTATTTTCCCCCTATTTTTGTTTGTTTTGAATTGTTTTGTTTTGTTTGTGAAGTTAGGAAAGGCCACATTAATTCGTAAATGACACTTAAACTATTTTCGATTCCATTCATAACGAATGTTGACACACTTGGTCGTATGGCCTTGGGTAAGAGAAGAAAAAAGGAAATGTGTTCAAAATAGAAGAGCGAACATTGAGTGGTAATAATATTACCAGAAGGTTTAGTGTGAAACAATAATAATATAAGTCTTACCGAAGACAAAGATTCATGATTTCTACTAAGTGGGAAAATCAAAATGGTTGATTGTGTCAAGATGTAGATACAAAAAAAAAACAGAATAGTAATTTATTGGGGGTAAAAATGACAATTTCCATTGAATGAATAAAAATGAATTTATAAGTAGTTGACTGACTTCCTTCCGGTGAAGCATCCCAGCCAGGGAAATGACGACACAGTAAGGTCAATGACAGAGAGTCTCGTGAAAGAGTTTAAGAAAAGATTACCTAACTACCATTAGGTATGGGATCGAAAAGGTCTATATGTTAGGTCTATATTTATTTAGCAAAATAAATACCCCGTTTCCAGAGGGAGGATATAGATAAACTGCAAGATATAAAAAGAAGATTCGCTTATAGTTATAAGACAATGGGAATAAACTGCGTACACGTCTAATCTGTAAAATACTTCATAGTAGTGATACAATGGGTTATACGTTTCTCTTTTCTTTGAGTGCCTCTTGGGTCGTACGACCTCAAAACTCCTAAATGTTATAAGGACTTTTTAAGTGTGTGGAGTGACGATTGAATAAGTACATATTTTATCCATTCGTGATCGTATGATGCAGATAGCTAGGAGTTGAATTACATTGTTTTGTTGGTTGGTTGTTTTTGTTGTTGTTGTTTTTGTATATTACGTAATGGCAATGCAATTAATTGAGTTCTTATGTGCATGATTTTGTACTAGACTACGTCAAAAATAGATAATGTCCCACCCTAGTATATAGTATAAATATAATGAAAACAGAAAATGTCCGATCCTTAACTTGTAGTAAAAAAAATTATTGGTAAAACCCTTTCACTTTTTTTTAATCGGTATTTTTTTTCTGGACAAACGATAAGCAAAGAAGAAACAATCCAATCTGCTGAATTCAGAGGAATTAAGAGGAAAGCTACCATAATGATTTATAAAGCAATGCAATTATTGATATAATATCAATAACAATCCAGTCTAGTAAAAGTACTTTCAATTAGTTTAATAAGGATAATTTCTCGTCTATTACAGTTGAAAAAAAGAATATTAAGTACAAGTAACCTGTGTGGTAACATCTCTCTCTCTCTCTCTCTCTCTCTCTCTCTCTCTCTCTCTCTCTCTCTCTCTCTCTCTCTCTCTCTCTTTCTTTCTCTTCGTCAATACTTGACACTTTTTCAGTTGTAATGTTGGGGATTAGTTCAACAACAGAATTAATGGCCATTTAATTAATAATATGTACATTTCTATGGAAGTCATAATAATAATGATAATAATTATAATAAAAGTAATAATAATAATAATAATAATAAGAAGAAGAAGAAGAAGAAGAAGAAGAAGAAGAAGAAGAAGAAGAAGAAGAAGAAGAAGAAGAAGAAGAAGAATAACAATTACCATCATGATCATAACACTGATAACGATTGATTAATTAATAAATATTTAACACAATAAGTATAACTTCAATGAAGTATAGTTAGAACTCTAGAACAGGGCGTTTCAAATCGACTGTCCATTCACGGAAACGTATGTCCTTCATTAATTTAAGCACGGGATTATTAAGTAGAACCGTCCTTAATGTTGGACATAATATTCATCGTATTTTAAAATCAGTTTAGATCACAATAATTATTTTATTTTTAAAAAGGCGTGAAGTCAAAGATTCGTTACAACGATGGTCAGTTTGTGATTGCAACAACAATCATTGCCGTTTTGTTTTGTTTTTTGTTGGTTTTTTTTTTTTTTTCGTTTATTTAAATACACTTTGCATGTTCAACAGATCGTCTTACTCAGCAGCTGAAGAGGATAATACCGTCTGAAACATATTATTGCGATAAAACCAGCTGATTTTGATTTTCTATCAAGTCACGAATAGACAGACAAATAATTATTTTACTTTGTGTGAAACTTGACTTTATAATCAATGTTTACGACAAGTAAGACTGTTGTTACCCTTGGGTGTGTCGCGCTAAACACTCAGAGTAAATACCCACTGAAGCACCGAATAAATATTATACATTATGTAAAATGTAGGTAAGTATCAGAGATGCCAAGCGTTTGTTTGTTTGTTTTTAATTTACGTTATGCACACACAAAGTTGAGGTTTCACCTTGAGTCTTTGACTTTCCGGTTCCTTCTTCTTCTTTTGCGATGTTTTCGCCGATGCCTAATTGAATGCTTTCTCGACGACGATCGTGTGGAAGAAGACGATGATAAAGATGATGATGATGATGATGATGATGACGATGATGATTGTGATGACGATGATGATTGTGATAACGATGATGATGATATCAATGATGATGACGGTGATAATGAATCATCTGGCGATGAATTTGACACAGATCGCAAAAGTTTAGAGTTTGATGATGGCAACGACGATGCTTTTTTATCATTAGAGTTAGTATCATATCGATCGTAATCTGAGACTTTTGTTAAACGATGTAATAATGACGAAGACGACGGTGATGCCGATAACGATGACGACGACGATGAAAATGAATGATGCGATGATTCTGACCGTGATGACGATGATGACGACGAAGATGACGTTAAAGACGATAAGGATGATGATGGAGATAACTTTGGCATATTGTTGTTGGCATCGTAGAGCGAATACTCTGCTGGTGCCTGCATTGAGACAGAGGGAGAAAAGGATGGGGAGTCATTTTGTATGTGATACAATCTGCTTTGTGCAGTGGTCGAGGGTTGCTTTTCCGTGAGTTGGACGAAGTATTTTTTCAACAGAAGAGACAGTTTGACTTTTTTCGTTCTTGTCCGCTTGTGTTTTCCACGCTTTCCTTTCTTATGACGACGTTTGTGTGGGAGACGAGGGGAAGAAGGTGTTGCAATCGCGGTCGGATTTAATCGACCGCCTTTCTTGCGATTTTTGTTCTTTTTCAACCGGCGCTGTTCCCGAATACGTTTCATGATTCCGTCATATTTAGGAACTAGTAAGTTGGCGAATGTTTTAATAAATCTTTTATTTGGCCGAGCTTTTCTCTTTTTCACCCAATTTGTTATATGTTCGATGAGACAGTCTCGTTTAGTTTTCTCCTGTGAAGAAAACATTCTTTTCAATATTGTACAGACACACGATCGTTTGCCTTTAGTTTTACAATATTTTTGTTCACATTTTTTAATGTACTTCGGTATGACCGGCCTAATCCTAGAATAATTTCGGCACCATCGGGCTCGAAGTTTCTTCTTTTCTTTTCTTGCTGCTTTGAATTCACTTCTTTTAATACATTCTGGTCCATCCTCAAGTGATTCTTCGTCGCCTCGCAGAACTAGACGCCTTGCCTGTTCGGCCTTGGCTGGTTTTACATAGATAAGTGTGAACCTTGAACTTTCACGTTCTACATTGGTTTTGCTTCCCTTGATAGGACCGCAGTCAATTCCCAAGTAGAAAGATCGGTTTTGTGAGCTGTGGCCGACAAAATTGTAGCTGTATGTTCGAAACCCTTTCTCCACGAGATAGGTTTCGTTTATAAGACAGTCCTTTGTGTTGAGGTTTACCTGGGGATTTTCAAAAAAAATCGTTAATAAGTGCTTTTTAATTCTAGCATTGTCGATATGTAAAATATCAATGTGACTTTTAATGAAATCATGCCTCTATCCCTCTATCGTCGATTCGAAATAAAACTAAAGTTGTCTCTTTAAACAAAAAACAAACCGGTTAAAAAGTTCATACCTCAGAGTTAACAGCATATAGACTAACAGTATATAGACTTTTATTAACTTAATGGTGTTTTACTCTAAATCATCAAGACTCATATAATATAAATACTTAATATATATATTATATATATATATATATATATATATATATATATAATATATATATAAATATTATATATATATATATATATAGATAGATAGATAGATAGAGAGAGAGAGAGAGAGAGAGAGAGAGAGAGAGAGAGAGAGAGAGGGGGGGGGGGGACTCTGCACTGTGGTATCATTGTAAAATTTGTTTTCAAATTTGGCCACATAATCTTGACTTCAGAGAATGGATAGATCAATAATATGACGCCCGCGCCCTTCTCCAAACCAAATCAATTGTAGGCATCCTTTTAAACTTTTTTTAAAACGTGAGCTTTTATATAGAGCAATATCCACAAAATGTGCTCAAAGTGCTTTACAAAGGGTCCCTGTGTAGGACGAGGCATGACGCTTGTTACGTGATACAAGTTTTTCCCGACAGAGATAATGCTGTTAACGGCCAGGTACTCATTTTTACCTGAGTATGGTGAGAGAAAATAAGTAAAGAGCCTTTTCCAAGGACTCAACCAATGCGCCGTTCAGAGCGGATCTCGAACCCGGGACCTTCCAATCCAAAGGCGAGTGAATACCACTAGACCAGATAGCCGCAAGGAACTTACCGACATGTACAGGTCGCCTGTGGCATTCATGCACACAAACGTATCTTCGTGAAGACTTTGGATTACAAGACGCATTTGATGGGAGCTGAACTTGACAATACCTGTGAAGGGAAAAAAGGCAAGATATTTAGTATATCGATATAGGTATTATGTTTTGTTGAAAATATGTGACCCGCCGTCCCAAAACAGTTTTATGTAGGAATGGATTTCGGACCTCTAAAGGTGAATTTAGAATTGAAATGATAATAATTGCGAACTTTACGATTTCTGCAATGTTAGAAATTGTATTTATTCGCCACCAACACGAATAGAAATTAACTCCAAGTTCCATAATTTGTGGCTATAAATTCAATGTTCAGCAACTACTTCACCCCAATATATTAGCGCTTTGAGCCGCTGGGTCTCATATTCATTTTACTTTACTTAGACGACAATTGCAGTCATACGCAGAGTTCTATTCAATTTCTAAAAATGACCTTAATTACAGAATCTTCCTTATATGATCTTCTCCGCTTTAACACTAGAATTGGTAAAAACTCTTTTCATCATATTATTGAAATAAATAAATAGAAAACGGAATGGAAAGCTTCAATTGAACCAACGAAGACAGATATGTGGACGTTTCAGGTTTCTCCTTTATCTACAAAACAAGATGAATCAAACGCTCATTCGTCTTCAGTGTTTGGTTCATCGTCTTTTGTTGATAAAGGGGAAACCCGAAACGTCTTCGTTGATTAAATAATTGAAGCTTCCATTCCTTTTCAAATCGTTATTTACTGTCTCGTGCTTCAATCAGAACATTATCATATTATTATTGATAACCTAACATGGAAAGGGTAAACTTTAGTGATAAGCAAGCAAACAAATAAAAGAGCTGATTAGACGATAAAATAAATGGTGATTGGAACCCGAGACCTAGTAATTTAACTCAGATTACTGATCCTCTTATTCACCAATGCCATTTATTACGACTGTCGTGAAATGGAAACCGAATAGAATTAGATAGAGCATTTGGTCAAGAGTTTATAATACAGAAATAAGTGAGTAATTAGTACAGAATAATAGGACATAAAATAAGTAACTGTCGCCGGTGAGGTCGTTAAGGGTGGATATTATAAGTTATAGGAGAGGGGGGATCCTATCAAGAGTATCGATTGTTATTTTTGTGCCTCCAATTGAATATTTTGAGCTGTAAGTACATTGTTGAGGTCATATTATTATAAGGGAATATTTAGAGATTAATCTATACAAGACATGTAGTCATTTAACCATCGGTCAGCAGGGCGCTTCTAATAGCAAGAAAGCGGTTAATGCATTGTTATATGTATAATACAATAACAATGATAATAATATATATTATTATAATAATATCGTCTACTGTGGTAAATCGGCGCAATGGCCCGCACTGGTACAAGGCCGCGAAGGCCGCAATAATATTGAATGCCGCGCAGGGTGACATCAAAGAGGAACACAACTAACATTCGATTTTATATCAAATCCTTCATGTCCGCCACGAATCAATCAAAGCAAATCAATCGAAACAAATGGCTTCTTGAGCCGACCTTAGACGTCGAGGGTCGATGCCAGTTGTCGCCATCAACCTAAACCCATGCTTGGACGGTCCATTAGCTTTCGCTCTGTCTGACACATTTGCCTTCAAAATGTTTTCATTTCCGCCATGGAACAAAGTCTATTTATGTTACTACCAATTCTCGGCGCCTCTGGTGCTCTGGTACTGACGAAACGCTGTTTAAAAAGTGTGCTTGTGCTCCTTATCTCATCTCATGTAGTTCCATATCTGAAGCAGACGTCGGAGGTCATCTTCCGCAAGCTGATCTATCTCTTGCCAATTCTATTAAAGCAGCGCCACCTTTCTCAGCTTCATCTGTCCAAGTTCTTATCCCTTTCAAATACGTTATTCTTTGTCTTCCTCTTATTCTTTTTCCATTCATCTTTCCAGTCAAGGCGAGTATTTCCAAACCAGGGTGGCGGATAATGTGTCCTAAAAATTCCATTTGGCGTTTGATGATTTTTGTTATCAGTGATCTTTTTCTGTTTGCCATTTCTAAAATTTCTTCATTTCTTTTCCTTTCCATCCATGACACCCTCATCATTCTTCTGTAAAACCACATTTCCACTGCCTCCAGTCTTTTAACCATGGTCTTGTTTATTGTGCTCCTTACGGATTTAAAATGAGAGGAAGACGGGGGTAGGGCGTTGCTCGTGTCAGTGTAATGCGTCCCGTAAGCGCACTCTAGCAAGGGCGTCTTGTGTGATCCATGTTAAATTTACAATAGAATTGCACTGCTTTTTGACTGTCTCATGGAAAAAGTAGAACCGGTCATTATACGGCTTACGGAATACAAGCACAGTTATATTTTGGGGTTTGTTGTTTTGGTGCGGGAGGATTATCAACTTGCCGGAAGCAAGTACAGAAATAGTGCCGGTTTCAAAAACAAAGGGCCGGCGGACGGACATGAAACAAATGGAGCGTAAACAAGAAGACAAGGCACCTGGATCAAATGATATGAGCAGGGCTCAAGTTAATCGGATCCACCAACCCAAATTGTGCAGAGCTAGCAAGGAAAGAAAACAATAGGAAGGGAGGAAATAAAGTGAAAGGGGGAGAGGGAGAGGAGTGTGTGGAATAGTATTTTGTAGAAATGACAATGGCCTGATTAAGATAGTAACAGAGATGGTTTTCAATTAACGCATTTATTTTTAACTGTTTGTTGGCTGAAGAATGGTTTTGAGCCCGAAATGTTCCGTGTTTGGTATTTTGTTCCGTTCTGAAGCTATTATACTAATTTTGGTTTATTACATTTAACACAGAGTTACAAAATTTGATATGTATTGTTACATCTATTGTTTGTTTTTTTGTTTTTAAGGGTTTTACTGCGCTTGCAACACATTAAGGTCATATAAGCGCCAGTAAAAAGGAAGAAAATGGGATAGTAAAAAGTTCTAGAATTACAATTAAAGCACCCAAGAGAAAATAAGACAAAGGGGAACTGGGAACAAATAGGGATCAGATGTAGATTCCAAGAGCATACCACACATGTCTATAAGTCTCATCCGGACACAAGCACAAAATCCAACAAAGAGGAATACACTCAAATGCTTACATTATAAATTCAAAATAACAAATATAATAATACATAACAGAGAGATGATTTACAAGGGAAAAAAATATCATCTCCCAAAACATTTGACTGTTTCCCTCCCAGCTAGGACTCCGGCCAGAGCCAGGACAAAACCAAGTAATCCCATTCCAAGACAAAGACAGAAAGCATGTTGGAAAACAGTTATAAGGGGATAGAATACAGAGTATGTACCCCCCTGCCCACTATGGAAGGTCAGGAACCCCACCCAGTGTTATATCTATGAAACAACTCTAATCTCAAAGAACGTGGTTTGAATAATTGTAACTAGTTATAGCCACAGGTTTGCACTATTAAGTAAGAGATGGGGAAAAGAAGGTGGGTAATATAAAGATAAAACGGCATCTAGCAGAATTTAGGGGTGTAACAAATTTGTATATATCGCGCTTGTATGAGAGATTTCCATTTCAATAAGACTGTAACAATTTGGGTTATCAAACGTGTAAATATGTACAAGTCTGTCTTAATGATTAAGGCGAAGTCGCGTAACCGTTGGTCTCGCGCCGATTCATTCGGCTGGTTCCTGTTCTGTGGAATTTTTTCGGACGCGGCCGTGAATAAATATAATCATTTTAGTTAACTGCCGTCCCCTGGAAAGAAACATAATTATTGTAAAGTTGGCCAAGAAACGTGTACTCCAAATATCGATCTATTTAAATGATCCTCATCTTGGCAAAAACTCTCTTACCTGCGCCCTCGAGAAGCCATGTATCTGCGCTATATAAAAAATCTTAGCTGATTTAATGTATATTTCATTTACAAGTTATATACAACCTCAATCTTATGTTGCCCCAATAATCACCCCCATCCCTCCTTTCTTCCAATCTACTACATAGCACTAACGAACAATTTACCTATAGCATAGATAATGCAATATTATGTACTACCTTACCTAAGTAGGTGCTACGTTTGTTTCCTATAATATATTATATGCGGCCCCATAATGAATGGGCATACCAACATATAACACTTTATATGACTTTTATTGACGACTTTTGGAGAAATGAACAAGACGTTGTATAGCAATGCAATTAATTTTTTAAAATATACAAATGGTTGACATTTTAAGAGAAGAAACGGGGAGCATTTGCTTCAAGTTTGCAAGGAAAAGACTGATTTCTTCTTCTTTGGTTCAGTTTAATAACTTGTGGTAAGGGCGAAATTGGAAAAGTGCATAACTGGCGTTTTGTGGTTATGGTCTTGTATAGCACTTAAATATTGTGTATTATTGTACAGAGGGATTCGGACAAAAGTACAATAAAGATGTTAGGGCGGGCAATGCCATTACATTCAAGATGACAACTTCCTCCCTACATTATTTCCACCTTTGTTTATGGGCCTTCTTATGTTCGTCCATGGGAAAGAAACTAGACACAATCGCACCTACCTTTAAGAGCAATGAGACCCACTTTATTCTTATATTTATGTGACGGACAATAATAAATACTCGCTACCTTTTGAACAAGACGTTTGACTATCTCAAAGTATCCAATCACTTTTGGATGGACACCAGACATGTTAGGAAAAAAATTCAACTTAACCAGGAATCGAAGCCAGTGGTTTTCTATGAACCGAGTGCTATGCTTAGAACTGTCGGCAAATATATACTGAATAATGTTAACCATCTTAACTAAGAAGCTTTTGAAAAAGTCCCAGGGTGTTTTTGACCCATCGATAAATGAAGCAAAAATTAAATGTTTCTATGATTATTTTTAGAATGTTTTTAAGCGTTGTAAAGTCAGTTTAAATGCAATACGAGTATTTCGAATTCCAAGCGAGAAATCTCAACGGTCAGAAGAAAATAATCCATAGGCTCCGAACCTAATTGCGACCTGCTAATCCAAAGGCGAGTGGCTGATCTCAACACATATTATGATAGACGATGTTGTTACTCGCCGGATACTCACTCTACACGTGGACATTGTGAGAGAATGTGAGCAAAGAACTTTTTTTCCAACTACGCACCAACGGGTGTCATAGGCTCTAGATCACAATGTATGAAGAATGACTCCAACCCTTTTCTACAAATAGAAACCAAGACTCCAAAGAGGCCGAGCCAAAGAGGAGAAAAAGTCAAAGAGCAGATTAAGTGACCGACCGACCGATTGTAATATTAAGTAAAAGCGACCCTTGAGATGTCAAATAAATGTCGGAAGATAAAGAATAATGTCTGCTATGACATGACAATGTCTACTACAACAAACCTTCCACTGCAGAAAACATTGGATGAAATGCCCTTGCGAACACCGCCTTGGTGTCAACGCGGAATTGGCTTTGTGATTGATGGGACTGGTCGGTGATTGAGAGCATGTTTTAGTGATAGGTTCGATCCGACGAATAGATTGGATTGGATCATAAAACCTGTAATACGGGAATTGGTTTATGCCATTAGATCTCAAAATACATTAGAAATAATTCGATTATATTCAATGAAAAGATATATTTTACCAAACGTATTCGCTGTTTTGTGTGAGTTGGGGTTTTTTTTTAATTTGTTTTTTGTTTTTGTTTGTTGTTTTTTAGTTTTGTTTGTTAGATTGTTTTGTTTTGTTTCTTTATTTTTGATTTTCTTTTTTTTTTTTTTGTATTGGTTTTGTTTTGTTTTGTTTTTGCTACTATTTTTTATTATATTATATTTCTAATCCTTTGCAAGTTTGTTTTTGATATTCTTTGTTCTTGTTGTTGGTTTTGTTTTTGTTTTACTTTGTTTGGTTTGTTGGGTTTTTAACAATATTTTTTTGTGTGTTGAGGGGTGTCATTTATAATATGATTATTTGCTGTCGTTGATTAGTCATGAATACATAAATGATACAGCTGAGGCTATACCGCCAAAATTTAAATCAAACTTTGTAGGATATTATTATGCTAAAGACATTTTTTTTTAAAATTTTAAATAAAAGCAGATTGATATTGAATTATATTAAGCTAGATAATCGAGTAACCAACGAAAAAGGAAAAAAAATATGGAAAGAAGGGGGGAGAAGGGGGGCGGAATCAATAATTCCTTTTGCTATTAGCGAGTTTCCATAACACCAAGCAAATGCGTAAAAGGAAAGTTGTGGAAAATCCCTCCTTTATGTGCGTGAAAAAGTGGACAAACAAGTGTTTGTATATTTATTTGTTTGTTTGTTTGTTCTTTCATTGCATAAGTGGGAGGTCGGGGGATGGGTAGGTTGGGTGTTCTGTTTTGTTTTGTTTTTGTTTTTAAATGTTCAAAAGATAATATATATTGTTCAATGTAATTGGACTAACAACAATAATGTGAATGGGAAGTAACCAATGTAGTGTAGCAGTATTTGTCGGATTATTGCTGTGTCGATTGGTCGGACCGTGTGGGACAACAGGCAAGCAAGCAGGTAATGTCTCATTCTTCACTCTTTTATTTTCTTTTTGGTCGTCCGCCCATCTTTATGACATGCCGGTGCAATCCTCTGCCAGTGGGTGGTGAGAAAATGTGCAAAGTGCAGATAAATTCTTGACAAGGAAGGATCCAAGGGGGATTTGCCCTATAAAGGGATAATCCATCCATTGGGAAGCAGGTAGCCTAGTAAGCATAATATTATAATTCCGTGCACAACATTAGAACTTTGTGAACGAAATGATTAAGGTGTAATTGTGTGCAATATTGATGACTATGATTATGATAATTATCATATTGCCAATCTTTATATTCATCTATCTATTTATCTATCAATATTTTATCTATGTCCTACCTAATTACCTCTCCTCTCTCTCTCTCTCTCTCTCTCTCTCTCTCTCTCTCTCTCTCTCTCTCTCTCTATCTATCTATCTATCTATCTATGCCTCTCTCTCTGTGTGTGTGTATGTGTGTGTGTGTTGCTGTCACTTTCTCACTATGCCCACCTCTATCTGTCTGTCTATCTCTCTCCCTGTCTCTCACTCTATCCATTTATCTATCTACCTATCTATCTTTCCCTCAACCTCTTTTCAATCAATATTTAATCTTAGTTTACATAGTATATTCCAAATAAAGGTCAATTGTGTAAATAAATGGAAATCTCACATTCACCCTACCACACAAGCAATGGTAGTCTAAATTTCTGTGCATTCTCAAAGTTTCATCAGACTACCTTACTATCAGCACATACATCATAACAACTTGGTACCTAATACTAATACCAAACTCCCTCCTGTGTGTCTTTGGTAAAAGTCAACACTTCACCAGTCTACACGAATTACCGTAGAAATAAACCAGACGCGCCGCCATTCTCAATAAATACTCACTCAATACTAGCCAGGACCGACCTTCCACTACCACCGCTCACTTTCAAAACAACTTTTTTTTTCTAATTTTGGCTGGAAATTGTTTACCCCATATTATATCGATAGATTCAAATATACAAAAAAAAATGTATACCGGAAACTTCATGGAAACCTCAGATTTTAGTTTTTTAACGAGTAGGGAGTTTTATTTATCTATCGAAATATGAAGTAAACGATTGTTTGGCGATAAGGAGAGAAAAGGTGTTTTATCAGGGCACGGCTGATTAGCCCACCTAGAACAAGTTGCCGGGCAGTTGGTGCCAGGTAAAAGTGTTCAATTTGTTCCAATTTACGCCTGATAACAGAAGCAACATCATCACGGCTTTTGGGTGGTAGAGACAGGAGAGAAAGAAAGAAAGAAAGAAAGAGAGAGAGAGAGAGAGAGAGAGAGAGAGAGAGAGAGAGACGGAGAGAGAGAGAGACGGAGAGAGAGAGACACACAGAGAGAGCGAGAGAGGGTGGGGGAGGGTGATGGATGGATGGAGAGGAGGGAGGAGGGAGGCACCGAGACAAACCAAGCAAAAGTAGGAATCGTTGTTCGTGAACCTCATAACTTGATTTTTGCTACATTTTCATGAGTTGAAGACCTATAAATTCTTCGAAAAAGCTTAAATTGGTGGATTACTGCTACCCCCCCCCCCCTTCTCTCTCTCTCTCTCTCATTCTTGCTCTCTCTCTCTCTCTCTCTCTCTCACACACACACACACACACATACACTATCTATCTATCTATCTATATATCTATCTATCTTTGTGTAACAACAAGATATGAAGTGAATAGAAAAGTGCCAGAAGACAATAGAGAATAAAAATTTTTCGCGGCGGTGGTGGGGTTTGAACCTGCGACCTTATTGGTACGACAACTCCGCCTGGCAGGTGAGAGCGTGGCTCTACCGTGTGAGCTATCCACGAACACAAAAATATTCGTTTCAAACTCAAAGTCATTACTAGATCCCTCTCTCACCCACTTCTTGAGACCGCCGATTCGTTCGTACACCACCATCGCGAATAATTTTGACCAGCAGTTAAGCTTAATAGCCAATATTCTCAAAACAAACATATAACATAGAAACGATTGAGACATTGAGTATGCTCCGGTGTATGGGGTGAATTTTTAATTCAGAAAAGTGAGTGGAGCAGGCACTTATGTTGGTAACAACAAGATATGAAGTGAATAGAAAAGTGCCAGAAGACAATAGAGAATAAAAATTTTTCGCGGCGGTGGTGGGGTTTGAACCTGCGACCTTATTGGTACGACAACTCCGCCTGGCAGGTGAGAGCGTGGCTCTACCGTGTGAGCTATCCACGAACACAAAAATATTCGTTTCAAACTCAAAGTCATTACTAGATCCCTCTCTCACCCACTTCTTGAGACCGCCGATTCGTTCGTACACCACCATCGCGAATAATTTTGACCAGCAGTTAAGCTTAATAGCCAATATTCTCAAAACAAACATATAACATAGAAACGATTGAGACATTGAGTATGCTCCGGTGTATGGGGTGAATTTTTAATTCAGAAAAGTGAGTGGAGCAGGCACTTATGTTGGTAACAACAAGATATGAAGTGAATAGAAAAGTGCCAGAAGACAATAGAGAATAAAAATTTTTCGCGGCGGTGGTGGGGTTTGAACCTGCGACCTTATTGGTACGACAACTCGCCTGGCAGGTGAGAGCGTGGCTCTACCGTGTGAGCTATCCACGAACACAAAAATATTCGTTTCAAACTCAAAGTCATTACTAGATCCCTCTCTCACCCACTTCTTGAGACCGCCGATTCGTTCGTACACCACCATCGCGAATAATTTTGACCAGCAGTTAAGCTTAATAGCCAATATTCTCAAAACAAACATATAACATAGAAACGATTGAGACATTGAGTATGCTCCGGTGTATGGGGTGAATTTTTAATTCAGAAAAGTGAGTGGAGCAGGCACTTATGTTGGTAACAACAAGATATGAAGTGAATAGAAAAGTGCCAGAAGACAATAGAGAATAAAAATTTTTTCGCGGCGGTGGTGGGGTTTGAACCTGCGACCTTATTGGTACGACAACTCCGCCTGGCAGGTGAGAGCGTGGCTCTACCGTGTGAGCTATCCACGAACACAAAAATATTCGTTTCAAACTCAAAGTCATTACTAGATCCCTCTCTCACCCACTTCTTGAGACCGCCGATTCGTTCGTACACCACCATCGCGAATAATTTTGACCAGCAGTTAAGCTTAATAGCCAATATTCTCAAAACAAACATATAACATAGAAACGATTGAGACATTGAGTATGCTCCGGTGTATGGGGTGAATTTTTAATTCAGAAAAGTGAGTGGAGCAGGCACTTATGTTGGTAACAACAAGATATGAAGTGAATAGAAAAGTGCCAGAAGACAATAGAGAATAAAAATTTTTCGCGGCGGTGGTGGGGTTTGAACCTGCGACCTTATTGGTACGACAACTCCGCCTGGCAGGTGAGAGCGTGGCTCTACCGTGTGAGCTATCCACGAACACAAAAATATTCGTTTCAAACTCAAAGTCATTACTAGATCCCTCTCTCACCCACTTCTTGAGACCGCCGATTCGTTCGTACACCACCATCGCGAATAATTTTGACCAGCAGTTAAGCTTAATAGCCAATATTCTCAAAACAAACATATAACATAGAAACGATTGAGACATTGAGTATGCTCCGGTGTATGGGGTGAATTTTTAATTCAGAAAAGTGAGTGGAGCAGGCACTTATGTTGGTAACAACAAGATATGAAGTGAATAGAAAAGTGCCAGAAGACAATAGAGAATAAAAATTTTTCGCGGCGGTGGTGGGGTTTGAACCTGCGACCTTATTGGTACGACAACTCCGCCTGGCAGGTGAGAGCGTGGCTCTACCGTGTGAGCTATCCACGAACACAAAAATATTCGTTTCAAACTCAAAGTCATTACTAGATCCCTCTCTCACCCACTTCTTGAGACCGCCGATTCGTTCGTACACCACCATCGCGAATAATTTTGACCAGCAGTTAAGCTTAATAGCCAATATTCTCAAAACAAACATATAACATAGAAACGATTGAGACATTGAGTATGCTCCGGTGTATGGGGTGAATTTTTAATTCAGAAAAGTGAGTGGAGCAGGCACTTATGTTGGTAACAACAAGATATGAAGTGAATAGAAAAGTGCCAGAAGACAATAGAGAATAAAAATTTTTCGCGGCGGTGGTGGGGTTTGAACCTGCGACCTTATTGGTACGACAACTCCGCCTGGCAGGTGAGAGCGTGGCTCTACCGTGTGAGCTATCCACGAACACAAAAATATTCGTTTCAAACTCAAAGTCATTACAAAGATCCCTCTCTCACCCACTTCTTGAGACCGCCGATTCGTTCGTACACCACCATCGCGAATAATTTTGACCAGCAGTTAAGCTTAATAGCCAATATTCTCAAAACAAACATATAACATAGAAACGATTGAGACATTGAGTATGCTCCGGTGTATGGGGTGAATTTTTAATTCAGAAAAGTGAGTGGAGCAGGCACTTATGTTGGTAACAACAAGATATGAAGTGAATAGAAAAGTGCCAGAAGACAATAGAGAATAAAAATTTTTCGCGGCGGTGGTGGGGTTTGAACCTGCGACCTTATTGGTACGACAACTCCGCCTGGCAGGTGAGAGCGTGGCTCTACCGTGTGAGCTATCCACGAACACAAAAATATTCGTTTCAAACTCAAAGTCATTACTAATCCCTCTCTCACCCACTTCTTGAGACCGCCGATTCGTTCGTACACCACCATCGCGAATAATTTTGACCAGCAGTTAAGCTTAATAGCCAATATTCTCAAAACAAACATATAACATAGAAACGATTGAGACATTGAGTATGCTCCGGTGTATGGGGTGAATTTTTAATTCAGAAAAGTGAGTGGAGCAGGCACTTATGTTGGTAACAACAAGATATGAAGTGAATAGAAAAGTGCCAGAAGACAATAGAGAATAAAAATTTTTCGCGGCGGTGGTGGGTTTGAACCTGCGACCTTATTGGTACGACAACTCCGCCTGGCAGGTGAGAGCGTGGCTCTACCGTGTGAGCTATCCACGAACACAAAAATATTCGTTTCAAACTCAAAGTCATTACTAATCCCTCTCTCACCCACTTCTTGAGACCGCCGATTCGTTCGTACACCACCATCGCGAATAATTTTGACCAGCAGTTAAGCTTAATAGCCAATATTCTCAAAACAAACATATAACATAGAAACGATTGAGACATTGAGTATGCTCCGGTGTATGGGGTGAATTTTTAATTCAGAAAAGTGAGTGGAGCAGGCACTTATGTTGGTAACAACAAGATATGAAGTGAATAGAAAAGTGCCAGAAGACAATAGAGAATAAAAATTTTTCGCGGCGGTGGTGGGGTTTGAACCTGCGACCTTATTGGTACGACAACTCCGCCTGGCAGGTGAGAGCGTGGCTCTACCGTGTGAGCTATCCACGAACACAAAAATATTCGTTTCAAACTCAAAGTCATTACTAGATCCCTCTCTCACCCACTTCTTGAGACCGCCGATTCGTTCGTACACCACCATCGCGAATAATTTTGACCAGCAGTTAAGCTTAATAGCCAATATTCTCAAAACAAACATATAACATAGAAACGATTGAGACATTGAGTATGCTCCGGTGTATGGGTGAATTTTTAATTCAGAAAAGTGAGTGGAGCAGGCACTTATGTTGGTAACAACAAGATATGAAGTGAATAGAAAAGTGCCAGAAGACAATAGAGAATAAAAATTTTTCGCGGCGGTGGTGGGGTTTGAACCTGCGACCTTATTGGTACGACAACTCCGCCTGGCAGGTGAGAGCGTGGCTCTACCGTGTGAGCTATCCACGAACACAAAAATATTCGTTTCAAACTCAAAGTCATTACTAGATCCCTCTCTCACCCACTTCTTGAGACCGCCGATTCGTTCGTACACCACCATCGCGAATAATTTTGACCAGCAGTTAAGCTTAATAGCCAATATTCTCAAAACAAACATATAACATAGAAACGATTGAGACATTGAGTATGCTCCGGTGTATGGGGTGAATTTTTAATTCAGAAAAGTGAGTGGAGCAGGCACTTATGTTGGTAACAACAAGATATGAAGTGAATAGAAAAGTGCCAGAAGACAATAGAGAATAAAAATTTTTCGCGGCGGTGGTGGGTTTGAACCTGCGACCTTATTGGTACGACAACTCCGCCTGGCAGGTGAGAGCGTGGCTCTACCGTGTGAGCTATCCACGAACACAAAAATATTCGTTTCAAACTCAAAGTCATTACTAGATCCCTCTCTCACCCACTTCTTGAGACCGCCGATTCGTTCGTACACCACCATCGCGAATAATTTTGACCAGCAGTTAAGCTTAATAGCCAATATTCTCAAAACAAACATATAACATAGAAACGATTGAGACATTGAGTATGCTCCGGTGTATGGGGTGAATTTTTAATTCAGAAAAGTGAGTGGAGCAGGCACTTATGTTGAGTAATCAAGTATATGATAGAACGTTGCAGTAATTAGAGAAACAATATTTTTCGGTGTGGTTTGAACTCACCTTATGGTACGCACTCCACCTGCAGGCGAGGCGTGCCTACGTGTAGGTTAACCCGACACCGCCCAAAAATTTGTTTCTACTAAGTCTTCTGATCACTTTCATCCCACTTCTACGTCGATTCGTTGTACCAACATATAATCTGACCACAGTTACTTATTAGCAATATTCTAAAAACAACCATACACTAGACATAGACTAATGCTCGTTATGGTCGTTTTCAGAATGTAGTAGAGATTTGTTTTAGAGATATGAAGTGAATAAGACATAAAGCATGAGATAAAATTATTTCGCGCGTGTGGTTGACGACTAACGAATCGCGTCTCAGGTGAGAGCGTGGTACGTGAGTATCGGAACAAAATGACTATTGTTTAAACAATCATTTGTTTCGATTCGGATGCCGATCACGGTCGTACCACCATCGCGAATAATTTTGACCAGCAGTTAAGCTTAATAGCCAATATTCTCAAAACAAACATATAACATAGAAACGATTGAGACATTGAGTATGCTCCGGTGTATGGGTGAATTTTTAATTCAGAAAAGTGAGTGGAGCAGGCACTTATGTTGGTAACAACAAGATATGAAGTGAATAGAAAAGTGCCAGAAGACAATAGAGAATAAAATTTTTCGCGGCGGTGGTGGGGTTTGAACCTGCGACCTTATGGTACGACAACTCCGCCTGGCAGGTGAGAGCGTGGCTCTACCGTGTGAGCTATCCACGAACACAAAAATATTCGTTTCAAACTCAAAGTCATTACTAGATCCCTCTCTCACCCACTTCTTGAGACCGCCGATTCGTTCGTACACCACCATCGCGAATAATTTTGACCAGCAGTTAAGCTTAATAGCCAATATTCTCAAAACAAACATATAACATAGAAACGATTGAGACATTGAGTATGCTCCGGTGTATGGGGTGAATTTTTAATTCAGAAAAGTGAGTGGAGCAGGCACTTATGTTGGTAACAACAAGATATGAAGTGAATAGAAAAGTGCCAGAAGACAATAGAGAATAAAATTTTTCGCGGCGGTGGTGGGGTTTGAACCTGCGACCTTATTGGTACGACAACTCGCTGGCAGGTGAGAGCGTGGCTCTACCGTGTGAGCTATCCACGAACACAAAAATATTCGTTTCAAACTCAAAGTCATTACTAGATCCCTCTCTCACCACTTCTGAGACCGCCGATTCGTTCGTACACCACCATCGCGAATAATTTTGACCAGCAGTTAAGCTTAATAGCCAATATTCTCAAACAAACATATAACATAGAAACGATTGAGACATTGAGTATGCTCCGGTGTATGGGGTGAATTTTTTAATTCAGAAAAGTGAGTGGAGCAGGCACTTATGTTGGTAACAACAAGATATGAAGTGAATAGAAAAGTGCCAGAAGACAATAGAGAATAAAAATTTTTCGCGGCGGTGGTGGGGTTTGAACCTGCGACCTTATTGGTACGACAACTCCGCTGGCAGGTGAGAGCGTGGCTCTACCGTGTGAGCTACCCACGAACACAAAAATATTCGTTTCAAACTCAAAGTCATTACTAGATCCCTCTCTCACCCACTTCTTGAGACCGCCGATTCGTTCGTACACCACCATCGCGAATAATTTTGACCAGCAGTTAAGCTTAATAGCCAATATTCTCAAAACAAACATATAACATAGAAACGATTGAGACATTGAGTATGCTCCGGTGTATGGGGTGAATTTTTAATTCAGAAAGTGAGTGGAGCAGGCACTTATGTTGGTAACAACAAGATATGAAGTGAATAGAAAAGTGCCAGAAGACAATAGAGAATAAAAATTTTTCGCGGCGGTGGTGGGGTTTGAACCTGCGACCTTATTGGTACGACAACTCCGCCTGGCAGGTGAGAGCGTGGCTCTACCGTGTGAGCTATCCACGAACACAAAAATATTCGTTTCAAACTCAAAGTCATTACTAGATCCCTCTCTCACCCACTTCTTGAGACCGCCGATTCGTTCGTACACCACCATCGCGAATAATTTTGACCAGCATTAAGCTTAATAGCCAATATTCTCAAAACAAACATATAACATAGAAACGATTGAGACATTGAGTATGCTCCGGTGTATGGGGTGAATTTTTAATTCAGAAAAGTGAGTGGAGCAGGCACTTATGTTGGTAACAACAAGATATGAAGTGAATAGAAAAGTGCCAGAAGACAATAGAGAATAAAAATTTTTCGCGGCGGTGGTGGGGTTTGAACCTGCGACCTTATTGGTACGACAACTCCGCCTGGCAGGTGAGAGCGTGGCTCTACCGTGTGAGCTATCCACGAACACAAAAAATTCGTTTCAAACTCAAAGTCATTACTAGATCCCTCTCTCACCCACTTCTTGAGACCGCCGATTCGTTCGTACACCACCATCGCGAATAATTTTGACCAGCAGTTAAGCTTAATAGCCAATATTCTCAAAACAAACATATAACATAGAAACGATTGAGACATTGAGTATGCTCCGGTGTATGGGGTGAATTTTTAATTCAGAAAAGTGAGTGGAGCAGGCACTTATGTCTAGTAATCTAGTATATCTAGTAATGACTTTGAGTTTGAAACGAATATTTTTGTGTTCGTGGATAGCTCACACGGTAGAGCCACGCTCTCACCTGCCAGGCGGAGTTGTCGTACCAATAAGGTCGCAGGTTCAAACCCCACCACCGCCGCGAAAAATTTTTATTCTCTATTGTCTTCTGGCACTTTTCTATTCACTTCATATCTTGTTGTTACCAACATAAGTGCCTGCTCCACTCACTTTTCTGAATTAAAAATTCACCCCATACACCGGAGCATACTCAATGTCTCAATCGTTTCTATGTTATATGTTTGTTTTGAGAATATTGGCTATTAAGCTTAACTGCTGGTCAAAATTATTCGCGATGGTGGTGTACGAACGAATCGGCGGTCTCAAGAAGTGGGTGAGAGAGGGATCTAGTAATGACTTTGAGTTTGAAACGAATATTTTTGTGTTCGTGGATAGCTCACACGGTAGAGCCACGCTCTCACCTGCCAGGCGGAGTTGTCGTACCAATAAGGTCGCAGGTTCAAACCCCACCACCGCCGCGAAAAAATTTTTATTCTCTATTGTCTTCTGGCACTTTTCTATTCACTTCATATCTTGTTGTTACCAACATAAGTGCCTGCTCCACTCACTTTTCTGAATTAAAAATTCACCCCATACACCGGAGCATACTCAATGTCTCAATCGTTTCTATGTTATATGTTTGTTTTGAGAATATTGGCTATTAAGCTTAACTGCTGGTCAAAATTATTCGCGATGGTGGTGTACGAACGAATCGGCGGTCTCAAGAAGTGGGTGAGAGAGGGATCTAGTAATGACTTTGAGTTTGAAACGAATATTTTTGTGTTCGTGGATAGCTCACACGGTAGAGCCACGCTCTCACCTGCCAGGCGGAGTTGTCGTACCAATAAGGTCGCAGGTTCAAACCCCACCACCGCCGCGAAAAATTTTTATTCTCTATTGTCTTCTGGCACTTTTCTATTCACTTCATATCTTGTTGTTACCAACATAAGTGCCTGCTCCACTCACTTTTCTGAATTAAAAATTCACCCCATACACCGGAGCATACTCAATGTCTCAATCGTTTCTATGTTATATGTTTGTTTTGAGAATATTGGCTATTAAGCTTAACTGCTGGTCAAAATTATTCGCGATGGTGGTGTACGAACGAATCGGCGGTCTCAAGAAGTGGGTGAGAGAGGGATCTAGTAATGACTTTGAGTTTGAAACGAATATTTTTGTGTTCGTGGATAGCTCACACGGTAGAGCCACGCTCTCACCTGCCAGGCGGAGTTGTCGTACCAATAAGGTCGCAGGTTCAAACCCCACCACCGCCGCGAAAAATTTTTATTCTCTATTGTCTTCTGGCACTTTTCTATTCACTTCATATCTTGTTGTTACCAACATAAGTGCCTGCTCCACTCACTTTTCTGAATTAAAAATTCACCCCATACACCGGAGCATACTCAATGTCTCAATCGTTTCTATGTTATATGTTTGTTTTGAGAATATTGGCTATTAAGCTTAACTGCTGGTCAAAATTATTCGCGATGGTGGTGTACGAACGAATCGGCGGTCTCAAGAAGTGGGTGAGAGAGGGATCTAGTAATGACTTTGAGTTTGAAACGAATATTTTTGTGTTCGTGGATAGCTCACACGGTAGAGCCACGCTCTCACCTGCCAGGCGGAGTTGTCGTACCAATAAGGTCGCAGGTTCAAACCCCACCACCGCCGCGAAAAATTTTTATTCTCTATTGTCTTCTGGCACTTTTCTATTCACTTCATATCTTGTTGTTACCAACATAAGTGCCTGCTCCACTCACTTTTCTGAATTAAAAATTCACCCCATACACCGGAGCATACTCAATGTCTCAATCGTTTCTATGTTATATGTTTGTTTTGAGAATATTGGCTATTAAGCTTAACTGCTGGTCAAAATTATTCGCGATGGTGGTGTACGAACGAATCGGCGGTCTCAAGAAGTGGGTGAGAGAGGGATCTAGTAATGACTTTGAGTTTGAAACGAATATTTTTGTGTTCGTGGATAGCTCACACGGTAGAGCCACGCTCTCACCTGCCAGGCGGAGTTGTCGTACCAATAAGGTCGCAGGTTCAAACCCCACCACCGCCGCGAAAAATTTTTATTCTCTATTGTCTTCTGGCACTTTTCTATTCACTTCATATCTTGTTGTTACCAACATAAGTGCCTGCTCCACTCACTTTTCTGAATTAAAAATTCACCCCATACACCGGAGCATACTCAATGTCTCAATCGTTTCTATGTTATATGTTTGTTTTGAGAATATTGGCTATTAAGCTTAACTGCTGGTCAAAATTATTCGCGATGGTGGTGTACGAACGAATCGGCGGTCTCAAGAAGTGGGTGAGAGAGGGATCTAGTAATGACTTTGAGTTTGAAACGAATATTTTTGTGTTCGTGGATAGCTCACACGGTAGAGCCACGCTCTCACCTGCCAGGCGGAGTTGTCGTACCAATAAGGTCGCAGGTTCAAACCCCACCACCGCCGCGAAAAATTTTTATTCTCTATTGTCTTCTGGCACTTTTCTATTCACTTCATATCTTGTTGTTACCAACATAAGTGCCTGCTCCACTCACTTTTCTGAATTAAAAATTCACCCCATACACCGGAGCATACTCAATGTCTCAATCGTTTCTATGTTATATGTTTGTTTTGAGAATATTGGCTATTAAGCTTAACTGCTGGTCAAAATTATTCGCGATGGTGGTGTACGAACGAATCGGCGGTCTCAAGAAGTGGGTGAGAGAGGGATCTAGTAATGACTTTGAGTTTGAAACGAATATTTTTGTGTTCGTGGATAGCTCACACGGTAGAGCCACGCTCTCACCTGCCAGGCGGAGTTGTCGTACCAATAAGGTCGCAGGTTCAAACCCCACCACCGCCGCGAAAAATTTTTATTCTCTATTGTCTTCTGGCACTTTTCTATTCACTTCATATCTTGTTGTTACCAACATAAGTGCCTGCTCCACTCACTTTTCTATCTTTGTGTGCGTGTTCTATCTATCCGTCCAACCATCTATCCAACTATCTATCAATCTATCTCTTTTTCTCCAATATCTCAGTCTCATCTCTCGCGACAAGTCCAGTTAGATAAATTCTAATAACACGTAGATTTTGTGGGATTTTGTACTTAAGCCAATTGCACAGAGCAGCCATCATTGCTATTACCGAAACGAACTACATGCCGGGCGATATAATAAACCCTGCCCTTTGGCTGGTATCGCTTTGGCAATAAATAAGAGGCAATATTAAAGGGTTCATTAAGACGAACGCCCTGTCGGTCGAGCAGGCGGGAGGGCCTGGAGTCTGCTGGAGGTGCTACGTACACCTAAACTGTAAAGTCTTATTTAGTACGAAATAACTAAGTTGTACTTCTCTGTCGTACTCGTATAAAAATACATATTAAAAATGTTGGCCATAAGAATCATTTTTCAAATATCATCGATTACAATGGCCCTAAAACTTGCCAAAACCTCTCAAAGATGGGAGTTTACTTTATTTGACGTCCAGGACTTTTTGACAAGATGAGGGTCATTTTAATCGATCGATATTTCAAGGCGGAGTTTTCTGGCCAAAAAAATTAATACATGTTTTTTTTTTCAGAGTACGGCAGTTCTGGCAGGCTTGTAGATAATGAATGACAACAGTTGCAGTTTGACTCTGTGAATTTACAACGTAATTCTATCAGTTGGTGAAAAGAACCAGACAGTTTTCAACCTTGAAATTATTATTGAGAAGAAGGTTGATAGGCCCTCTAGATTTTATTCGAGATATTGAATGGGTGCTTTGGGTTGTAATCGTGTGGCAGTTTGGGGTTTAACTGCCGTAATCTGGAAAAACTTGTATTTAAAAATTTGGCCTGAAAACTCATCCTTCAAATATCGATCGATTTGAGAGTTTTTGCCAAGATGAGGGTCATTTAAATCGATCGGAATTTGAAGGACGTATTTTCTGGCCATATTCTTGGATATGATTTTTTTTCTCCCAGAGTACGACAGTTAACGGGCGTCAAACAGTTACCAGAAGAAAGCCAATACAAAAATATTTTAAACTATTTAAATTTGAAACTAAAGGCTAAAGAAACTAAAACTTTATCAATTAATTGAATGGTTATGATTTAGATTATAAAAACTTATGGTAATACCGTATTTTGCATAGTTTGCTAAAGCATATTCCAACTCAAAGAATTAAGGTACACATTATTATTATTATTGTTTATCACACTTTCCTAGTAAAGTGAGGAAATGCACTGTGCATGCTATCGCCGCCATACATAATAAACGCAAAGCGCAAACCACACAATTTGTAAGGAATATTTGAAAATATGTTTACGGGTTTTGAATTAGGCCAATCTCCTATTTTATAACAGTAAACCATTATTTACATTTTTCTGCAGTAGTCTCTCTCTCTCTCTCTCTCTCTCTCTCTCTCTCTCTCTCTCTCTCTCTCTCTCTCTCTGCTTTCTTTCTTTCTTTCTCTCTCTCTCTCTCTCTCTCTCTCTCTCTCTCTCTCTCTCTCTCTCTCTCTCTCTCTGCTTTCTTTCTTTCTCTCGCTTTTCCTCATTGCTATAAATATTCCGCTACCTCTAACACTTCCACCCATCCATCCATCCGTGGTACAGATTGACTGCATCCATATAAACAAGAACAAAAAGTCAACGAAATCAGGCTCATCCAAGGATTAAGAAACGGTAAACGTGGTGTTCCGGGAATGAACTAATCAAATCATTGCTCTATTTCTCTGTTTCATACCAAGTGTGCGGAGATGTTACGGTAAAAAGAAAACAGAACCCCTGAACATCATTCTTAATCAAATTACATAAAAAACTAAACATTATGCGTTTCGAAATCTCTGTATATGGGTCTCTGAAGCAATGGTATCTCATCCAAAACTCGTTATAAAAACGCCAAAATGGCAACCCAAAACTACAAAAGCTGCATATGGTGCTACCCTTGATACAAACAATGCAGTATCTGTAGAACTTCCTCTGGATATATACTTGCATTTAATGTAATATTATTGGCTAGAAAACTCGTCCTTCAAATAATATTGGTCGATTTAAATGACTCTCATCTTGGCAAAAACGCTCAATCGATATTATTTTGAAGGACGAATTTCTGACCAACTTTTTAAATACGTGTTTAGCCAGAGTACGGCAGTTAACTGGTTAAAGCGCCAGCAGTGTTTGGCGTTTGGGTGGCCTAGCGACGTGTCTTGTCTCAATCCTTCAACTTTAGCAAGCAGATCGGTTCACAAACGTGAGTGCCGTTATGTCTGTCCGTCTGTCTGGATCGTCTGCAACAGGTAACCCCTAAATCCTCGTCGACCCCGTGGTAAAAGGTAAACGGATGGCCGATCGACCGAAAGGTGAGCGGGAAACAGACAGGTAGGTACTCACACGCATCAACGATGACGAGCATCATGATGAGGTGGATTGAATGTGTTGAGTGATCAATCGTCATAAGTCAGTTGGGCTGTTTTGGAATTGGCTTCATTTTCTAGGAGGGGAGCAACATTTTGTGCACGCTCTAAATATCCCAAAAATACAAATAATATATAAAATTGCCCATTTATATATTATTCTATCTTAAAGACGTGAGAGCCTTTCAAGATCCTTTTATGGTGTTCCTGGTAGCCCAGGGTTGCTAGAGGAATTGCCTCACAAGCAAAGAGGCCGGTATAAACAGTGATAGATAGATATGGCGTTAGATATGGCAGAAAGTTCTTCATGTCCTTTTTAAAATCCTAGATCGTTAAATAAAAACTCTGCATAATAAAAATCGTGTAAGATCATTAATTAATTCCACGGTCGCACAATAGCAAGGCATAACACTGGCCGTTAGACGAGTAGTCTAAAACAAATCTATAACAAACGACCACCTCTGTGTTGTGATTAGGAATTATTGTTTGCTTCGTTTCTTATATTTTTCTCTCCCCCCCCCCCCCCTTATATTTGATTTGTTTTGCTTTGTTTCTTTTACTTGTTACAACCCGTGTGAAATCGTATATTCTCTTCAATGATTCTGTAGCGTTTTGAGTCAACCAAACAAACAAAAATTGAAATCGGCACGGTTTTATCATCCCCCACTTCATAATATTGTTATAACCTACAACATCGTATTGTTATAACCTACAATCGTTCAAATTCATCAAGTCAAGTTAGGTATAGTAGAGCGGTCAAGTAATGTGAGTAATTTACGAAAGTTCATCACCTGAGAGGGGGATGAGCACAGATATTCATCCTGATCGTTTAGCCAGGACACGAGAAAACGCGTATAATTTGTAGTAAAGAGTTATGAACAAAAAATGATTTAACAGCTTCGAAAAAGAACACAATATCAAGCACTGAACGTTTCAACCAACAATTCCTCTACCGTCCGTCTAGATTTTAAGTGATGTATTGATGTTTTCATTGTTTATGTTATTGGCTAAAGAAGGGTTACGAGCCCAAGACGTTCCGTGTTTGTTATTTTGTTGGGAGTTTTTTTCTGAGCTGTTATATTCATTAATTGTTACAGTCTATAGCTTCTAGCAGCTTATCATCACTAATATTTGGAGTAAAATTCTCTCGTCTGTCATTGCTGAAGAAAAGTGGGATAAAAGGACCACGATGAAACTCATGTTATACGCCCGCCAACCACTCATAGTATACACTCTATGTGCAACTATACTTAATCTTTTCTTTTTTATTATTATTACACTGCTACCTTCTTCTTTTTCTACCTACAGGGATTGGTAGTTGAGGTGTGGATATAAGATATATTAGTTTGCTGACGAAGTGGTCATAGAAATTAGGACGTGAGTAGATATTTCTGTAGTGTTGAGTGAAAATTGCTGTCGTGGGGAGTCGGTCTTCACTGGTGTCGAATGACGCGCGTGCCCGTGGTGAGCAAGGTTGAGGTATCCATGGAAAGTTCACCTAGCCCTGATTTATTACCTTATCGACAGGAATGGACATCCTATGACTATTTTCTTTTTCTTGTTATTTCAATTCGCTCTGTTTAAGGATTGGCATTTTCCGTAAAACGTAGTAAATGAGGGGGCTTGGGATAGTTTGTTTATTTCTTTCTTTGTTTTTGGTGTTCTGAATTGAGTAAAAATATTAGCTATGAAGCAATTATTATGAAATATTACATACAGTAATTGTATCAAGAGCGAACATGTTGAAATGTATGGAGGAATGACGCTAACTGAATGCAATTCGCTAAAGTACTCTTCCTATTTTGAAATAAATAGAATGAGAATAAGGGTGAAGGATGAGAAAAGTGGTTTTACAGCACAGGTCGTGTGTGTAATGCTTTTTACTCTTTTTTTTTTCAAAAGTTTTAAAGTGAAAGTTGGTCATGTATCTATTGCAGTGACGTATTATCACCTGTGTTGTTTTGGTTTGTTTGTTTTTCCCTTACCAATCTTACTCGTACAACCAGTGCAAATGTATAGATCACAAAACTAAGCCTTTTGTTTCCTAAATCTGGGCAAAATGCGAGGGGATTTAGGTAGTACAACCCAGATGAACTCCTAGACAAAGTGCAAGGGGAAAATGACCGCTCGTCGTCCTAATAAATAAAGCAACTTCATTGCAGGTCCATCACCTGAGTCAACCAAGGTGGTCCCAATGTGCAGCCATAATATTGAGGATAAACCCCACGAGGGGGGTCCTGCAATCACGGACCAGGCTGCGCTTTGAAGTCGCCGCCAGTGTGTCACCTTAATCCCCTCTAGACAGGACAAATGACCCATGATAATATCAGTCAAAACCAATCTGCAATCTGACCGACTATCACCCCGTTCCACTTGCATTTGGCCACTGCAAATGTTTCCTAGTTCTCTGCTGGAGCCTTGTGTTATATGATTTGTAATTTCGCACAGTATTAATAGAACTGACGGTTAGATACAGATAACAGTTCCAATTGATATGTAGGTGGTACATGCAATATCAATTCTCAGCTTGCCCCAAAAGATAAACAATATACATTCGAGTTAGCATACAATGGCATTAGGCTATTACATAGAAAATATTTGATAATATGCAAAATAAGCGCGACAAATCTTATGGAGAAACAAACGCTTCATCATAGAATATAATAGTCTAAAGTTACGTAAAATGTGCTTTATTTGATTAGACCGTTTCATACGTAACAGGTTTTCAAAGGTCGCAATATGAATCGGTTAATCTTTAAATCTTCATGGCATCACGATCTTGCATTGAAAACGCTCGATTGCCGTATTATGTATTATCGGGAATAATTCTTAAAAAGAGAACCTGCAATCATATTGCAATAAATAAAAATACCGATGATGGGGCGGTCAATTCTTGTTGTGAAGGGAACTCCCAGATTATAGGCTGTCTGAAGCCTGGGATCGTAAAAACTCTAAAGAAAAGGTAAAAAATACAAAGGCTTCGGATAAAAACAGTACAAGCAATGATGGACATTTCAGGTACAAACCCTTCGTCAGCAAACAATAAACAAAGGAACGTTGAAAACAAATATAACAAAATTTGGTGAGTACACACGCATCAATTCTAACTATATTTTGTTTAATTTGTTCTCAACGTTCCTTTAATAATTGTTTCGCAACGAAAGGTTTTGATCTGAAACGTCCATTGCTTGTTTACATCAAAAGCCCTTCCATTTTCACATTTTTGTTAGATTATAGTTTAGAATTTTACACCAAATAAATGATGACAAATGGGGAATGGTTCTTATAAAGAACAGAAGCAGATTCCACCTGTCAGATAAGAGACTTTTCGACAAGTTAGTCATAAGTGGCAATTTAAGACGTTTGACAAGTTGAAGATAATTTTAATCGGGTGATATTTAATGTTAACGATTTCTGACCATACTGTAAAGTATGTGGTTAGTCAGAGAACAACAGCAGAGCAATCAGTTTATCCAAATTAGATTGCAGTTATTAATTCAAACACCCACACATTTCGAAGTCCTTATTGATGGGAATTTCGCTTTGGCGCTGAGCTGTATATTATATTTAATTTCAGTAGTACCAATAGCTTGGCATAGACCTGGTCTCGACAGTAAAGTTGCATAACTATTTTAGTAACAGGATGATGTATAGGCAGATTCTTAAGATTACGTAGCATAAAAGAGCGAGGATAGACGATCTTTATTGATAACCAGCATAAATCTATACTAGAAAATGAGATGCAATCACTTTGAAACCAGAAGATCACTTACACAGGGTATGTATCCAGTCCTCCGGAAGAGTGGTTTACATTTCCAATGAGATTGGAACCAGTTTTTTGACATCATACGTTTGTTCTTTATCAAAAATAATGTTTAAAAAGGGAAAAGAAAGCTGTCTATCAATCAGTTATAATATATTATGAGTGGGGGTTAGCTATTTGTGTCGTTAAAAGTTTATCTTCTTTCTTATCTTATCGGAAGAGTGGGTGGAATATGTTTATTATATAATCGTTCATGAACAAATATCATTAAAAATACTATAATATATTCAAGGAAAGCTTACTTCCATAAAGAACAACTCCGTCTTGAACTCTATGAATTACTTATTGTTTCGCATGCTTCACATTCTTGGAAGTCGATGCAATCAAAACCATCATAAATCAAATGTCAACAGCTTCAATATGTCAATAGCTAGAATAAGATCCTATGTAGTTTTTGCTCTTTGTGGCACATTGGACTCCAGACAAGCCATTTTTTTTCTTCTTCTTCTTTTCGTTAGATATCTCGATTGGGAAAAATAATATTATATTACATATTATATCAGCTTGTCCGTGAAGGGGCTAGACAGTCGATAATAACCATAGAATTGAATTAAACACGTGCTATTCGGAGATACTGTTGAATTATATATTGTTTGTTTGTGTGTTTGTTTGTTGCTTCTTTTTGATGTTTTTCCCTGTTTGTTTGTTTGTTTTTGTTTTGCGTGTATGGAAGGGGGGGGGGGGGCTATTCAATTCCACATTACCCTATGAAGCTAGTCGTATCAATACAATTTAAATCAAAATATTAGGCTACAATCGATTCTACATGGTACTATTGAAAGTCAAATTAATCGTGTTGGTAACTTTGCACTTTAAAACACAACTTGGGTTTGTTTAAGTTTTGATGGGTTTTTTTTTACATGGTGAGGGGAGAGAGAGAGGAGGTTGTTGATGTTATTTTATTTTGTTTTGTTCTGGGTTTGTTTTAAATATAATTTATTATTAATTTATTTTTTTTTTTTTGGGGGGGGGGGGGGGGGGGGGGATCATTATGTACGTTATTCTTTTCAATTTTCATACCATATTCAAATATCAATATCTTTTGCGTAATATCACCAACATCAACGCAACCAACAACAAAAACGTTATGTAACTTTCAGAGCTAATTAATGCAATGAAACCGGTTTATCCCAAAACGGTTTGAAAAAAAACATCCCTTAGATTTCGATTTAACCGGGTTTTGACTATGACAAACAAACTAAGCGTGATATGTTAATTTCCTATCCGATTCACAAAACCAGAAGAATAACGACAAAAAAATAACAATAATTAAAAATCCCCATTAGGTAATCTAAACTGAAGAGTGTGCTGATGGATTTATTGCGGCGTTTAGGTAAAATGCTCACAACGTCCGCAAGCTGGATATAAACTGTGTGTAACCTTGAACATTCATAGTCTGATTGATATAAATTAGTGATAAAGTAATCATCAAAACGGCTGTCTAAAAAAAAAATCATAAAGAGCTGAGTGACCTCAATTTCGTTGCTTCTATAGCCTTTTTACCTACAGATATATCTCCATTTCTCTGCAGATCGCTTCATAATAACTTAGCACGAATGTGTAAGTCTACACCTTTCAACATGCCCTTACGGCGAATTATTCAAGTAGGTGTTGGTTCCCCACAAGGATTGCCCGGGTCGGACCAAGGGGTTTCTATAGGTCAATCAAATCGAGAGCTCCGACTGGTATTGATAAGGAGGAAATCCGACAAATACACACAACCACTACCAGCACAAAACTCTTCTCTCCTGTTTCCCACCCTTCCCCCATCCCCACACACACACACACATACACACACACGCACACACACACACACACACACACACACACACACACAAAGAAACTTTGACCCTCAAACAAGCCTTATCCAGAATGACCCAATGTCTTCAGATCATAATATTATAATCGACCACTTGAGCTCCAAAAACATAAACAAATACTTCGGAGACCAACCATGACTGAAGCTCAACTCTGAAGACGTGAATAGGGAACAAAAGTGTGATGCCAAAATACTGGCTCCATTCTCCTGGGAACTGTAAGGCCAGTCCTCCAGAGAACTGGAAACGTACATACATTGTGAAACTGATCCTTCTGGGTTCAGATTGATGGCATCTATTTTCTAGCCTAAATGAATGTTAGCCGTCAATTAAGATCATCCATCCTCGCTCTTTCACGCCCAGTAGTCATAAGGATCTGCCTATACATCCTGCTACAATATTAATTATGCCACCTTATTATTCAATATGAAATTTATTCATTGTAAGTCCTACGGAGGACTGGTTACACACTTCCAAGGAGTTTGGAACAGGAACAGAGAAAGGTTAGACGTCACGACTGTCCTATTCCAATCAACTGTTATCGTCAAAAACGCCATTCCAAAGAATCCAAAAGAGCCTTATCAATACATTTATAGAATGAGTAAAGTTTGCGTCATTCTTATCTTCGTTATATACTTTAGGCCGCGAATAAAGTGATCAGTTCTCACTAACTTTTCTCTTTGAAAGAATACAAATTATTAAGGTTATACACGATTTTGTGAGTTGGTATGATTAATCTTTAAAGATTTAAAAAGGTGGCTATGATGCTCCCTCAGACAAACCTGGGAAAAAAACAGGAAAAAATCAATCTCGCTAGACTCTCTCTTTCATTTATTCATTTTCTAGAGTTTATCTTTCATTCTCTCTCACTTTATTTCCACCTCTCTCCCCGCCCGCCTCCCTTCCTATCCTATCACCTAATTCAGTCACTATCTCCTTCCATAGATATAAGCCAAATATACGTGCCGCACTAATGTTTAACAGTGTTACGTTCCCAATCTAAATGGCATAGAATCACGTATCGAAGGAGTCTGAGACAGTTATCTACACTTACTGATTAGAACTCTATTTCCAGAGCGGTTATGTCTATCTATCAATATTCAACGTTATGAACGTCGCACACTATAAAAATCGCTTAAAGTGAAATCTCCCTGAAACATTATGCATTTTGTTGTAACTCTTAACATTAGAGCCTTATTACTGAGGCCCATAAGGGAAAAGCATGTTCTCATAACCTTTTACTTTTTAGCCATGTTTAAATGGAAACAGGGACAACATGGGTGATTCCTGTTGTCATCAGACATCTTGTTTGATGGATTATCTAATCCATATTCATTCATGGAAGGTATCTAGTCATCAATTTTGTTTAAATGTAAAATGCGTTAAAGATATGGAACACAAAATAGACCATGACGGATGACCAGATTTTCTATGACAGAGATGATAGATCTAAAATCGTTTCGCTATATCAGTAGTTCCGCCGTTGGCCTTTTCGCTATAACCACTATAGAGTGTAAACATAAATCTTGAGGCACAGCAGTCCTGATATAACAGAACATACACTTGAAGTACCGGTTTTTCCATCGTTCTTCGGTACCAATGCCAGGAATCCCGTCACTTTACACCATTTACACGTAAACACTATGGAACAACATGACACCAATTCGGACCGATTTTGCCGTATTCTGAAAAAACACGTTTTGTAAAATTTTGGCCAGTAATCGACCTTCATATATAAAATGACTCCCTGTCTTGTCAAAAACTCTCAAACCTGGGACTTCAGGAATCCACTGTTACCTATGCCGCTTGAGACATAGGTAACGCACGATACATAGATACACATAAGATAAGAAATACAATTCTAAAATTGTGAAAATGCTCCATGTTTTTTGGTACTTTGCCTGTAGCCAGATACCCATTCACACCCAAGTCGAGAAGAGTAATGCGGGTAAGAAGCCGCACACAAGGGCAACACCTGTTCATGTTTAATTATTTGTTTCTTTTTATGTTTTGTTGTCATTTAATTTTGTTGGCGATGTTTTTTAGCTTTGGCTTGATTTTTCTTATTTCGGTTTTTATTTATTTAATTTTTTAAATTGTTTTTATTGGGGGGGGGGGGGGGTTTGCAATCATTATCATCCTTCCGGCCTCTAACGACGCTCAACATAGCTTGAATGTGTTACAAGTCGAGGTACCTTGCTTATACCTTGCTTTTCTCGCCAACGCCACATTATGGGCAGAGCTAGCATGATACAAAAACGTAGGGAATGATAAGAAAAATAATATTGATATTACTAGAATCTTTATTGTCTTGGCAAGACTCACTCCAAAACAAACACAAGACAATATAAATAAACGTAGCAAGGTGAATTGAGCGTATAACAAAGGTATATCTTGTTTATATCTAATATTTAGTGTAGATATAATCATTATATGGGAGAGCGACAGAGGGTAATTTAATTGTAAAAGTTTAAATAAAGTAAACAAGAAGAATGTCTTTCGTCATTATGATTTAAACTAAAAAGAAGGGAACAAGATCTACTGCCTGTATTACTCCCGTTTGCAAACGTATAGAAATAGTTAACAAGTACAGTGTTGGAATGGATATAGCATTGTGCAATGATAGAGAGCCGAGTGTCGTTTTTGCCCAGAATTGGTTTTTACTTCAAATAGTGATGGTTAAGCTGACCACAAATTTGTCAAACTTGTCAAAACTTCTTTTTAATATGAAGTATTTGAAGTTAATACCAGCGGTTCGGAGGAAATCGATGATGATGATGATGATGATGATGACGACGACGACGAGGAATACTACGTTGAAGAAGAAAAGGTAGTAGCAGCAGTTGTTGTAGTAATATTATTAGTTGTAGTAATAGTAGTAGTAGAAGTAGTAGTAGTAGTAGTAGTAGTAGTAGTAGTAGTAGTAGTAGTAGTAGTAGTAGTAGTAGTAGTAGTAGAAGTAGTAGTAGTAGTAGTAGTAGTAGTAGTAGTAGTAGTAGTAGTAGTAGTAGTAGCAGTTGTAGTAGTAGTTGTAGTAATAGTAGTAGTAGTATTAGTAGTAGTAGTAGTAGTTGTAGTAATAGTTGTAGTAGTAGTAGTATTAGTAGTAGTAGTAGTAGTAGTCGTCGTAGTAGAAGTAGTAGTAGTAATAGTAGTAGTAGTAGTAGTAGTAGTAGTAGTAGTAGAAGTAGTAGTAGTAGTATTAGTAGTAGTAGTAGTAGTAGTAGTAGTAGTAGTAGTATAGTAGTAGTAGTAGTAGTAGTAGTAGTAGTAATAGTAGTAGTAGTAGTAGTAGTAGTAGTAGTAGTAGTAGTAGTAGTAGTAGTAGTAGTAGTAGTAGCAATAGTTACTGTTGTTGTAGTAGTACTGGTGGTGGTGGTGGTGGTGTTGGGAGCCGTGGTAGAATTGGGGGGGGGGGGGGGGGGGGAAGGGGGGGGGGTGGTCATGGCCGTGATGTTGTGAGATAAAAGAGAAGAAGAAGAAGAAGAAGAAGAAGAAGAAGAAGAAGAAGAAGAAGAAGAAGAAGAAGAAGAAGAAGAAGAAGAAGATACAAATGTTTTAAGCTGTCTACCTCCCTATCAAACACACGTTCTGCATGTGCATCCAATAATTCAACTTCCTGCCGATATGTTAGCAATGAGATGCGAAGACGATAATTCTCCCTGTTCGTCCTGATATTGTATATCATGAGCTTTTAATGATTGTATGAGATGGGGGCCATCCACTTTATATTACGCATTGAGCTATGCTAGGGTATCCCATTTTGAACAGAAATTCTTGAAATATCGCTGATTTAAGATGACTCTCAGCCTGCCTCAATTTCATAATCCTGAGACTTCAAACAACGTTATATCGGTTGGATCTATGCCAAGACATTTATAACAGTCGGAAGAAGCTTAGCAAGTAATATCATGGCTAGATAGACATCGTTATATAGATTTGGAGGTTATGCACGCTCTATATATGGACTTAATGCACTTTTCATGGGCCGGCGCTATGCACGTTATAACATACTCGCTGGGTCTATCTATATACGTCATATCATGATTTGGGGAGATAAACATACACACCTTGGGCTGGTCTTATGCACATTATCAATGTGATTCAGTGAAGTAGAGATGTTTAATTTATTGAAATTAACCCAGATGATAGTCTATTCTATAGCTTGGTATAAAAATACAGGAAATTGACACTTAATTCGTGTTTATCACATGATAACGTAATAAAATAAAGTGACAATTATGTAAATCAATCATAGGCGATTAACACTTATTACATAAGACTGCATTTTCTATTTTTGGAAGAAGAAGAGGAAGAAGAAGAAGAAGAAGAAGAAGAAGAAGAAGAAGAAGAAGAAGAAGAAGAAGAAGAAGAAGAAGAAGAAGAAGAAGAAGAAGAAGAAGAAGAAGAAGAAGAAGAAGAAGAACAAGAAGAAGAAGAAGAAGAAGACTATTTCATCCTTTCGGAAATTAAAGTTTCTCTACAGACGTGTGGTACGTAATAAAAAATATTTACAACCCTATCACAAAACATTAATTAGAATCGAAATGTAGTAGTAAAATGAATTGTATAATATGGTCTTTAGATTTTTAAAAAAAAATGAAATAAGGGTAAATTTCGTAAACAGAAATTTATCATTAGAAGAACTTAGCGGTAAGAAACTTTATCTGGCAATGAGACGGCAGTTTCCATAATTATAAAGATATTTTGAAAAGGGGCGAGTTGTATTTTCAAGAGGAAATGCGCTTTCAAGAAGAGCGTCATATTTTCAGCATTGTATATTGTAGCAAATAAAACAAATCCGTATTATCAATGTCATCTCCGATGTTTATCACGAGAAAAGAGATGCTACTCTTATACAAAGAGTGAAAACCGCAACTGAAAGATGGGTTTCAAGACAAGTAATATAACCATCAAGAAAAGCAACCTGCAAATGTTTTAATGTTTTGTTTCGTATCTACCGCTCAGACGATCTTAAAGACGAATAACTGAAACAAAAATATATATCATCTGATACGCTCGTGTACCTTGATGAATACAGAACAGTAGCAGATGAATGGCTTGTTGCAAGTGTAAATTTAATGCAATTGCTTAGTAAAAGTGAGGACACCAGTCGGGAGTCGTTTCCGTGATGAAACAGTAGATTTGGAGGGAAACAAGATGGCTTTATAATGCGTCTAACTGTCATAAATGTCTCTGTGAAAAATAAAGTGCATTGAGGTAGGCACAGAGGTACAGTCGGTGTCTCACGCCGGTTGATTTTCTAAATGTAATTTCTCAACTGCACTTCTTAATTGCAAACATTGTAAACATAGAGATATAGATTTCAAAAATTCTGTAGACACCAGTGTTTCGAAAAATGAGTGAACAAATGTCTCAGGAGCCCGTGGAAAATCTACATATTATGCCTGACCTGCACATCATACGTGATCAACTGAAATGCAATTTGTATTACGTTTCATTTCCTTATCATTAAAAATATATATAAAGTCGAAAAGAAAATTCCTTAAAATCGAGGAAACCGACAATAGGAAGCAAAAACACGACATAAAGAATATCATTTTTGTGCCGAGACATATTTCTCGTTATTTGCAACGACTAAAAACGAGTTGCATGCTGGCGTTAAAACAGAATTCAAATTAGGAATATCATCGAGAATCCATGTTGAAAATCGAGCGATCTGAAATAATGGCGGTTTATCGGACATTGACTGTACTTCGTGATTCCAATTACTCACACCCATATTTCATTAAGTTATAGAGAGTGAAACAAGCTCGATGGAAGGAGGGGAAACTGACGTCGACAGTCATTAGAGCATATCTTAAGTCGATATTTGTATAGATAACACAAAGACGAGATTTCACCGGCTTCTCGGATGAAGATTTTTCACAGATAAAATAAACAGAAGGGTCTTGTTGATAGTAAAGACCGCACGGGATGTGGTTAAAAGAAGAAAGTGAAAGAGATACCACGAGGCAATTAAAAGGGTAGAAACAACAGATGGGCAGAATTAACTGATCGGGGTGGGGCAATTCTGCCAGATTTGGTTAGACTGATATTCATCCGCTATGTCTACAAAGCAGTAACTGCTCTATGTCGTTAGTGGAATTGTACAAAGAATTTTTCACACCGATCCCTCATTTTTGCGCCGTCAATAATTTCACCAAAGCGTTTATATTTGTTTGAGTATGTTTGTACAATAATATAAGAAGGGGGCGGAGAGTGTACACGTGTGTGGTTGTGAACATCATTTGTAGAAAGAACCAGGAGAGCAAACGCAGGAGCTAAGCCCACATAAAAAAATGATTATAGTTTAAGCGATCACAACACACCGACAATTCTCAAATTCATGTTTAAATTGAGACTAATAATCAAAATGAAAATATATTATGTCCTCTGTAGAATATTTCATTTCATATTTTTGCAATTTGGCGGAGGGGGTAAGGGGTTGATACTTACACACTCCCCGGAAACATGTAATTGACAATATCCTAGCGAGGCATTCCTGGAATCTAAAAACCAAAAAGACTCAAGAGCCAGAAAATTACCACTTAGTAAATGAAATGAATACAAGTGGTGCTATAAAACAGAAGAAGACGAAGTCTCCGACAAATTAAACTTGACTTTATTTACCTTTTTTTAGTTTCTTGTTATGTTCACCCATAAAAATAACTGTCTTTAATTTTGGCAATTATAGATTGAAGAAAAGTCTCTGCAAACAGGTAAACAAAACTGTACATGAAAATATATCAGCTATGCAAAATAATTCTTTCAAAAACGGATGATTTTAGTCACGTAATCAAGTATCTTTGAGCACTAATATATTAAAATTAGAAGAAGAAGCTGGCATCTCAAATATAGGAAAGGATTTAAATTATGCCCTCTGTATCGAATCAGATCCATGATGCTGACACCACAGTATGATGGTTTATATTTACTTACATCTGAAAAATATTAGTTGAAAAACAAACAAGACTAGATGGCTGAAATGTTAATGTGTCAAGGGATAATTTGAAAGAGAAAATGAAGATAAATCGTGGGAGGAGACGTTGAAGAGATATTATGCACGTCGATGGAAGGAAAGAGGAGATGTTTTGAGATATATATATATATATATATATATATATATATATATATATATATATATATATATATAGAGAGAGAGAGAGAGAGAGAGAGAGAGAGAGAGGGGGGGGGGAGTGAGGGAGGGAGAGAAACGGAGAACGTATGAATTGAAAAAAAAAAAAACAGAGAATGAGAAAATGCAGTAAAATATGGCAGCAGAGAAAGAGAGCTAATCGTGTTTAGTCTGAAGAAGAGCCCCCTTACTTATAAAGCAAACTGTAATCATTGTATGTTGTTACTTACTCGTGTTCCCGGCACCAAGGATTCATCCTTGAAAATTATTGAGGACAAGGGAAAACCTTACTGCCGTATTCTAGAAAACCTTTTATTTAATAATTTGGCCAGAAAACTCGTCCTTCAAATATCAATCGATTTAAATTACCCTCATCTTGGCAAAAACTCTCAAACCTGGGACTTCGCGAAGTATTCCATAGCCCCATGTTTTATAGTTTTTGCCAAGATGAGGGCCATTTAAATTGATCAATTTTTTTTAAAAATGAGTTGTCTGGCCAAATTTTTAAATACATGGTTTTCCAGAGTACGGCAGTTAACTGGTTAAGCAGCAGTGGCTGATTAGACAACATGCACCCAAATACCTCTTTCGTTAAATCTATCTTGGATTCCGCTCCCGCAATTTTGTGGTTACGGCACGCAAGGAAAAAGACGACAGAAAGAAAAAGGAAACGAAGGAATTAAAGAAAGAAAAAAAAGAGAGAGAAAGAAAGAAAGATACGAGCTTTGAGGTATGTTTTATTATTTATTTTTTCAAGGATAACCCAACTCCCAGCGGAAATACTTTTTTTTTCTTCTGAAGTTAACTAGCTGTGGGTGTGAAATACGATAAATTATGAATTGTTTTCGTGATGAGATCGTTGCTATAGTTAGAAGTAAATATACCAGAGGCAGTTCTCCTTCTTTTCTATTCTTTTCCTACTCCACCTTTTCCTCCGCTTTTTTTTAGCTATCGCTCCTCTCCTCTTAATTTCCAACCGTCTCGTCTCCACCTCTAGCTCCTTTCTAAAGCTGCTGCCGCTACTATAACAAGATATGAAGTGAATAGAAAAGTGCCAGAAGACAATAGAGAATAAAAAAATTTCGCGGCGGTGGTGGGGTTTGAACCTGCGACCTTATTGGTACGACAACTCCGCCTGGCAGGTGAGAGCGTGGCTCTACCGTGTGAGCTATCCACGAACACAAAATATTCGTTTCAAACTCAAAGTCATTACTAGATCCCTCTCTCACCCACTTCTTGAGACCGCCGATTCGTTCGTACACCACCGCTACTATACTATCAACCCGATTACCACTGTGAATATAAGGACTAATTTTTACTTCATTCCAACTCTTCCCCCTCATCCACCCCATAAACATTTTCCGTCAATTGAAATTATCTCTCTTCATAATTTCGTTAACTATTCATTGTACTAGACATTTTCATTTGCGTTTTCGGAAATTGAATATTCGAATAAGTAATCCCTGTAATTTTCGCTGTATCACTGGTACTCTATGACGTAAACACTGACAGTTCTGATTTACTAATTTGTTAAATGAGAAACAAAAGATAACTAAAGATATATCTATCATAGAATACATTATAATAACACTCCGCCCGACTCTCATATCAATGATTCAATAGACAAATTAATTTGTTAATTAAATAACTGTGCTTATTTACAGCTATGATAACCCTAATTGTAATGGTTTCGCTGTTGTAATGGAAATCAACTCAAATCAATTCTCAATTATAAACAAAGATAAATAAGCTCCCAGTTAACGTACGTGATCGGACTTGTAAATAACTAAATAGGATGAAACCGTAGTATCAATCGCTGGTATGATATAACAATGTAATATTCATAGGTACCGTAAAGCATTTCCTATCATTTATTATCATTGCATCTAACTTAACGAAACATTATTTTCATAGTTTATTTACTCCATAAAATACGGTTAATCACGCAATTTTCAATGACCATCAACCCAATTTAAAGGTTTTATTTATCTAATTTACTTCGAGATTTGTTCCTTGATATTTGTTGGGTTTTTTTAACTTCCAAATCATAATGATTTTGATTTTAAATTCTTTTTTTTCTTCGTCTTATTCATTCCAATATAAAACGAGATTGACACAGTGGATAAAATATTATGACAATCTCATCCTTAAGGTGAGCACATCGTATATAAATCATGGCCCATTACACTTAAGTGAGATAAAACTTACATAAGAAAATGATAATCATTTTTATCTCATGAGAAGGTAAAAAAAAAAATCCTGCTAATCTGTTACATTTATTATGTTCCATATTTGTGATGCAATCCACTCTTATCTCACGGGATATGATTATCTTCTTCTCTTTTACTTTTTTTTCGTACTTTTACAATTTTAAAACGTTTAAGTAATAAAAACGAACCGAATCTGAAGTCATACGGTGCTTTCGTAAAATTTCATCATACTGTGTAAATTTCCCCAATGCCACCCCACCCACCTTTACATACTTATACTTCATGTTTTTACTTCTCTCTCTATCTTCCTGTGAAAGTGGGGAATCTGTATTAAGTGTGGGTACATGCACGTATTATATATATATATATATATATATATATATATATATATATATATATATATATATATATATATATATAGTTGATACGACTAGTCTAATCTCTCTCGTAACTCGATACACTTTTATGATCCGATAATGAGAAGGAGAGAGATAAGGGACCACTGCATTTATTTAGTGTAATAATCTACTTTATCCTTACACTATATTAATGACTAGAGAGAATCAGGTCTAAGCGAAAAGATACATGACAACGCAGAGCTTGATTCACATGTATAATTTTATGTATCCATCAGGCAGGGAAATAAGTGATCTTAAAACAGGATGATTTCTTGGTTCCGCCGGAACACAGCAAATTCTGGAGTATGCTCGATGGAGGTCGTTCTAAGTGTGTGAGGTCTGAGGGATTCGTTCACTTTGTTCATTGAAGTTCACGGAAGTACAGATTGACGAAATTGCCCTACAATGCTGTCAGAGAGCATCTTAAAAACAGTCCATAAATGTGCGGCTATGTGGTCTACTGGTATGACATCAGATCGGAAGGTCAAGGTTTGAGTCCCGTTCTAAGCGGCGTATAGTTGGGCTCTTGGAAAAGACTCTTTACTCACATTCTCTCACTCGACTCAGGTGTGAGTACCTGGCCGTATACAGAGTTGTCTTTGTCGAGGGAAAAAATTTGAATATGTATCGCCTAACATGCGTCATGTCTCGTCCTACATGTGGTGTTGCTGTTGGCTAGGAAACCTTTGTAAAGCGCTTTGAGCGGATATTGCGCCATATAAATGCTCAAATGGTTAATCGATATTGTAGATCAATGATACTCATGCAATCGTCAAGATTTGTAGCCATCGGATGCTGCAACTGAAGAAATTATCTATCGTATCGAGATATTCATTGGAAGAAATAAAACCGTTTCATTAGTTTATCAGCTCTCTTTCCAGTTCAACTACTAAAGCAAAAACATGGTTCATGATGATGATAATAACAATAAAAAGAAGAAGGATGATGATGATGATGATGATGATGATGATGATGATGATGATGATGATGATGATGATGATGATGATGATGATGACGGTGATAATGCTTCAACTTCAAACGACAAAAAACCTTTAACTTGGGTAAATTACGAAGCAGTCAAAAAAAAAAAAAAACGGGCAGTGTTCTATTTTGGTATCGGGAATCAGAATGACGGTTGCCTGTTTGTTGTTTTGTTTGTTTATATTTTCTAATTACACGCTTCGATGCGCCAGCTAACTGTTGCGTGTTTTGCCACCTTTGCGATGAAACATTGACGTCAACAACTGAACTATCTTGGTGCGAAAGGGTTGAGTTTTGAGTGACAGAGTTGGTAAGGAATGAGGAAGAAAGAGAAAGAGTGTGGCAGTGTGTGTGTGTGTGTGTGTGTTTGTGTGTGTGTGATAGAGAGAGAGGTGGAGTGTGCGTGCGTGTGTGTGTGTGAGAGAGAGAGAGAGGTGGAGTGTGCGTGTGTGTGTGTGTGTGTGTGTGTGTGTGAGAGAGAGACAGAAAGAGAGAGAGACAGAGAGAGAGAGAAAGAGAGAGATGGAGTGGGTGTGAAAGAGAGAGAGAGAGAGAGAGAGAGAGAGTGCGTGAAAGAGAGAGACGTAGAGAGGACAGAGATACAGACAGAAACAGAGAGCTAGTAAAGGTGGTCTTACAAACAATAGATTATCACTCTCCTGTTATGTCTCGTAGGTATTTTAATATACAATTTACAGACAAGATAAGAAAAACATAATAATCTCCTGATATCCGCCAAAGACCTTTAATTTCCTCTTTTATTAAAAATCCTAGAAGTAGGACAGCAAGGTTTATGATAGATTTACAACGTCTGTGCGTGCACCCGCACGTTCCTGCAACAATCTTACTCACACCTTTCGTTTTAATTGCTCGTCTTTCTACAATAGCAAGTTAACGATTACGTTCCCCGAACATAAACGATCGACCAATGACGATGAAGAAAGCCAGGATTTGTCCTCGGTGCGCAAGTTAAACTCGCGCCTCTGGCATCGTGCGGAGACGTCTGAGGACAGCGCACATATTCTGGTTTTCTTCCTCATCGTTGGTAATCGTTGAGGTTCGGGGAACGTATCTGTTAACTTGCTACTATCTAATCCGCGCGACATATTTACCTTGCATCGTCTGATGATTTCAACCTAGATTAAGCCCGAAATCTTTTTTTTTTCTCCAAAACTGTTCGTTTACTGCTTACAGTCTGCAAGGCCGCTCTCGCCGAAACTACCGCCGCCAAAATTACACCTCAACCACCCCACTCCCCTTTTCACTCTTATCAATATAGATTTCACGCTCACCCCGTCAGCAGATTTTGCGTAAAGTTTAAACAGTTACTGGGTCGTTTTAAGTATGCCTCGCCCCATTTTATAACTAATTTAGAAAAATAAGTAATCGGGGGATTTGGGGATTTTTTTTTTTTTTTATTATTCTTATTATATTTAGGAACCACGTCGCCGGTTGAAAGTATGTACTAATAACGAAAGCAATTATCTACGGCTATGAAATGCACGTCTCGTTGAGGTGATAAGCGCTGAATAAAAACGACTCACCACTAAGCTCTTCCTGAAATAGAAACAATCATATACTTGGGGAGGGCACATGAGGGTGCCAAAAAAAAGTACAGAAGGATAACTGCACCACACAACATTGATAACTGGGGCAACTTATTGAAATGTATGTCACAACTTCCACTGTAGCACGTGGGTGGTTCGAAGTGGTGGGGAAGGTGAAGGACGGCAAATCCATCCAAGATGCCAGTCGGATGTGCCGGAATTGGTCAACAAATGGCATAATTGTCCAAACATCTAAATACAAAGACTTTAATTATACAATATAACAGCTCTGGTAGCATTTTTAAAAATCATGTTATTCTTATATTGATTCTTACTAGTTAACTCTCTCCTTACCAATCATTTTCAGTGTTTTCCCAAAATGGCAGGCTTACCCAGCAGAAAAATTGATTTTTAAAACTCAAACAAGCTCTCTCCAAAACAACTTATGTTCTTATTAATTAAACAAAGATCATTCTTCAAAGTTTATGATGTACAAAATAAATCTGAATAAGAAAAATGTATTTTCTATCGTAACAAATGTGACGATTTTGCTGTGGGTGGTAAGGAGAGGGTTAAATCACAATACAGTAAAAACAAAATTATTTCAAAGTGTAAGCAACAATATGCTGTGTGAAAAACATGAAATTTGGATTGAAGATCATAATGATCATGATCATAATATCACAATAATTACTTTCTGACCAGCGAACCGCATTATTGTTGAAACATCAAATAGACTTTAATTAAACAATATCACAACTCTTTGGCATCACAAAAAATAGTCAGAAACTGTTGATTTGATGGAAGATGTTCAAATATATCGATTCAATGTAAGCTAGAAATAAACACGATTTCAATCCATTCTTGTTTGAGTTGTCACCATATACCCAAAAGCATTGCATGGCCTTATTCCGTCCTGCACTTCCAAAACGCCTTTTTTCCATTTTTCGCCTGAAATATTTTTTTACTTAATATATCAATCGGTTAAAATGACTTCTTGCTTGCCAAAACAAAAACCCAAAAAATAAATAAATAAAAAGCATAGTTAATCAAAACATACGCTCTTAAGTCCGTTTAGATAGAGCCACCCGGTTCATCAGAGCCATTGGAAATAAATGGTCATAATATTGATAACTGTCTTAAATCACATACTTATTCACACCCGAGTTTAGTTGAGTAATTTAAAATTGCCTAACCCAAATAGCCTCCTTATCCAGTATCAAGTTTTCGCTCATTGTCACTCAGCCGTTACGCTCTCCACCCCCCCCCCCCCCCCCCCCCCCCCCCCCCCCCCCCCCCCCCCCCCCCCCCCTCACCCCAAAATTTTTTTTTTTAAACCAATTGGATTTCGCTAAAGTCAAGACGCGGTAACGAATCGACATTTGACGCCCATGAGATATGGCAAAGGCATTCCTGTGATTGTTGGAGGGTTATTATGAATGCACTGCCATGTCATGAATGAATACCGTGCTGAGAAATAATATAGTGCTTATTTTTTAAAGCTAGAAGATTTAGAGGGTATTTAAGACTATTGAAAAAAAATAATAAACACACACACACACACACACACACACACACACACACAGAAACACACACACACATACACGGTGTCACAATCAAAAGAAAGTTTTCCTAGAATTTAAATATTGACACGAAGAGTAGGATACAATCCTGTCATTCTTGGAAAAATGTATCAATAAAGTTTTAAAATACATGACGCAATTAGCTCAACCGTTTATATCCAGAAAAACGTCATGTCTATCTATGCTTGCATTGGTACATGAAAAGGTCATGTAGCCTAATAGATCGTTTAGACGTTTTTGTATCTGCAGTTCTCGTGCTTCTCAGCGTGGCGATGTTTGAAGTCATGAGTAGCCTTGATTCGATGGCCATTTTTTACCCTATGTTTTTCAGATTCTACCTCGCACTTGGTATTTTGTTCCCATGATAAAGTGAGAGGGTTACTGCCTAAATGCCTTTGTTTAAATACAGTTTGGAGCTTTCATTAAAAATTGTGGAAAGTGTGAAAATCAATATTGAAACTAGCACAAACTAAAACACACAAGGGTCTTTGGGGTTTTTTTTAAAAATTTGTACGTTTTTTTTTTCGTTTTTTTTTTTCTTTTTTATTTGTTGTTTTTTTTTTGTGTTTTTTTTTTTTTTTTGTTTTTTTTTTAGTCTGTTTTGTTTTGTTTGTTTGTTTTGTTTGTTTTTTTTTTTTTTTTTTTTTTTTTTTTTTGTTTTTTTTTTGGGGGGGGGGGTTTAATTAGTTTTATTTGTTTTATTTCAATTTGGGGGGGGGGGGGGGTCTTCTTTTTGCTCTCTTTTAATCATATGATATGCCTCTGTATGTGTGTGTGTGTGTGTGTGTGTGTGTGTGTGCGCGCACGCACAAGTGTTTTGTGTATATGAGTTGGTGAATGGTCGATTGGTCCATGTAAATGTATATTCTTTGTGAGTGTGACCGTCTGTCTGTCTGTCTGCTTGTCTAAATATCTGTCGTTGTGCTTGTTGGTTTCCATCTCGCCTTTAACAAAATAAATCTGGCTGGCACATAGCCATGCCTTGCCAACTTATTATAGTTTAGACCAAATCACGCCTCTTACGTACACACACACACACACACACACTAACGCGCACACACACACACACACTCTCACACACACTCACAAACAAACATACACAGAGAGATAGAGAGGGGGGGGGGGAGTGGGATGCAAATAGAGAGATAGATCGATACAGAGAGAGAGAGAGAGAGAGAGAGAGAGAGAGAGAGAGAGAGAGAGGTGTATTCTTTAACCCCCCACTGTTATTAAATTGCAATCCTTTTTTTTTCAATGAATTTGATTTATTAGAAAATGTTTTTCCGACGAAAGGGTCTCAATCTTCTTTGAATCCAACAACATCCTAAGGATCCTGTCTAGGAGTGTCCTGGACACTCGCCAAAGATACTTCATGATATGACGTTTAAATTTACTCTGAACTGTCATTTGATTGTACAATTTTCATCAAGAGAGGACCAACATCGATGCGACTAGGGTTTCATTACAGTTAGTATTAACTGCAATAAATTGGTGAAAACTATTTGACCTGTACTGTTGTTCGTAAATAAAGCACTTTTATTTCATTTTTTGACGAGAAACCCTTTTCCTTCCAATATTTATCATTTAAGATAACCCTCAACTTGCTAACTCAAGAATCTTTTCTTGATAGTCCATGGTTTGTATAAACATTTTGTTTTAATTTTCTTTTTAATGGTTTTAGATAACTTTGTTTGTTTGGGTTTTTTTTTGTTTTTTTTTTGGGGGGGGGGTTGGGTTTTTTTTTGGGGGGGGGGGGTTGTTTGCTCGTTTGTTTGTTTTTTTTGTTTTTTTTTGTTTTTTTTTCTTCTTCTTGATGGGCAGCTGTTATGTCGTACTATGAAAAAAATACATTTAAAAAAATCAATCTGGTCCTTCAAATATCAATCGATTTAAATGACCCTCATCGTGTCAAAAACTCTAAAACCTGGGGCTTCCGAAGTGCAAGTTTGAGTTTTAGACAAGATGAGGGTCTATATGGTCTAATTTGAAGGGCGAGTTTTCTGGCCAAATCTTTTTAATGTGTTTATTCAGAGAACGACAGTGTTGGAAATATGGTTATGATTTCTATTTAGCCCTTGTTATTTTGGTCATCCTTTAGTTTCAGGTGAGTTAGTTTGTTTTTGTTTATTCCCTTGCACTGATATCAAGGTGTTTTTATGTTTTATGTTTTTAAGGGTTTTACGGCACTTGCAACACATTTAGGTCATATCAGCGCCAGTAAAAAGGAAGAAAATAAGATAGTAAAAAGTTATAGAAATACAATTAAAGTGGCCAAGAAAAGAGAAGACAAAAGGGGAATTGGTTCAAATAGGAAACAGATGTAGATTCCAAGAGCACACTATCAAAGCACTTAGTTTGAGATTACCTAAAAGTCTCATCCAGACAAAAGCACAGGTCCCCACTAAGAGGAATACACTCAAATGTTTTACAAATCGTATATACTATAAAGAAAACATAATACAATGCATAACAGAGAGATGATTTACAAGGAAAAAAATATCATCTCCCAAAACAATAACTATGCATTTGACTGTTTCCCTCCCAGTCAAGGTATCCGGCCAGGGCCAGGACAAAACCAAGTAATCTCATTCCAAGACAAAGACAGACAGCTAGTTGGAAAACAGATATAGGGGGATAGAAGACACAGTATGTACCTCCCTGCCCACTATGGGAGGCAGGAACCCCACCCAGTATATCAAGGTGTGCCTGTCTAGTGAAAGTACGATGGAAATAGAAAATTATATTCGCAAAGAAACTCGACCACCAAGTGCACTTCTCTTTTCATCATGATCGGGATCGAATATACGACATAATATAAGCTGGGTCAGAAATAATATATAACAATGTCTTGATTTCTTAAAAAAATATCTCTATGTACAAAAAAAAAAGTTAAGAGAAAAATTTACACGTTGTCAAATTATTGTTTTTTTTTTTCTATCAATGATTGCGGGGGTGGATTGACAATATCCAAATTACTTTCTTATCTGAAAAATTCAATTGTATAAAATTGTTTAATGTGGTTCATTTTAGGTCAGCACGCCCCAGTTAATAAGAGCCTTCGTGCTTGTTTTAATTACTGACATTTAAAAAGAAGTTTGGAGGTGTATTTGAATCATTGTAAAAAATACTGCAAGTCAGTCTAGGGATTGTTAAGACTTCGTCTCGACATTCAATAAATAGTTAACTTTTCCTCTTTATTGACAAAACAAGAAGCAGTGGGGGGCTTTTATTTCTAGATGTATACGAAACATATTATTTTTCTATTTGACTACCACTTACAGGTAGCCTCTTTATTGAACAAGACAATGAAAATTAGAGCTGGTTGTAAATTGTAGCCTTTGGGGGGGGGGGGGGGGAATTAATAATTATGAAATCAGGTTTTTCATAGTATCAAAAATGATAATAATAAAATTAGATGTTATACAGTATCAAAACACGGGAGGTATAGAGACGTCATGCATGGTTATAATTTTGCAAATGACATACATTAACTCCTGGCTCCGCCTTAAGTTTCATTCATTAACCAACGATTTGGTTTGGGTTGTCGTAAATAAAGACTTAATAAAACGTCATATGACACGCATGCGCTGTGAAGTAGTATTGTCGTTGATATTAACATTATTGGCGCTTCAGGTAGGTCCTTAGATCTGCATTGTTATCAAGATTTTCAATTCGTTTGGATTTTAAATCATCTTTTAAATATAAAAATGTATGAAACAATTATTGGTAACTTAATCAAAATAAACGAAATTATGAATGAAAATAAAATGAATGTCAAAATAATTTTAGGGGGAAAAAATTTAACTCCTCGACATATTCTCTGATATTTCAGGGTTACTGTGTTTTGAGTTTATGATTATATTTATTTTGAATATATATTTATATATTTTTTCAACTTTTCCTTAACTCGTATCAATTAATGACAGTTTAACTCCGAATTATATAGATAAAAAGTGATTTTTTAAAAACAGGAATCGTTATAGAATGAACTTAAAATAAGTGTCGGTCAAGTATGTTGATTTTCACTAAAGCTGATGTTATAGCTACGTAGCAACGTCATAAAATGTTCCTGAATGTCAGTAGTTATTATTTCGATTTTATTGAGAAAAGGGGGAGGTGAATTATGTGGGGGGTGGGGGGGGGGGGGATACGGTTGTGATTATCAGATTATCTGGATTTAACAGGGGTTTCTTTTTCATGTTTGCACGAACACTTACGTCAACATTAAAGGAATAAATAGATAAAAAATTATATACCATTTTTTCCTCTATGAATGGAAAGCATAATGTAATAATAATGACGAAGCGTGCCCTTCTTTGTCAAAAATCTTCCGATTCTGTTAGATCGGCATAAATCCATCGTAAACTTATAATTACAGCATACCTCAACTTCCAGGCAAACGCATTCCTGTTACGACAAAATAGATATTATGACGAGGCGTTTTTAATGCTATCTCATAACTTCCTCTGGGTATTCATTCATTGTTGTGACACGCGACACAACTTTTATCTAAAATCTAAAAGGAATAATTACGTCCTGAATCCCAGTGGGGTAACAATTCGAGAGGTGGATTAGTTAGTGAGGGATGTTATTGGGACAGACTGCTTTACATTAAAATGATAAAAGCAAGTTGGGTTTTGTATGCTGTGCGAGGCCACCAAAAATAAATATAAAAAATTAAAGCAGACACGCTTGATTCGTATTCTTTTTAATAAGAATGTTATTTCATGGGATGGAAGGAGACTTGTGAACACTACAGATAGTCCATAAACAAGGCGAATGCTTTTGACAAGATAAACGTAACTCGCTACAATCATTCGTAAACAAGTTATAAAGCGTTTGGTTCATTCTGAGACTCTTGAGTTCAGTTCCCCATACATCTAGAACCTTAACGAGGTAGAAATCGCTCGCACTGCGAAACATCAGATTTAAATCATACGTCCTTTCTATAAAACAAGCCACTAACTTCAAGATAAAATTGTAACTAGGACGCTAGACAATCGTAAATACTTTCCGGCAAACTTAATATGAGTCGGGGCTAGCTTCCCAATCCCTTCTAATTGGACAAGGTTGATATAAAGAGGCCAGATATTAAAATAAAAAACCCTACTTCAATTTAGATTCGTTTGCATGCGAGTAGGGTTCTCTACCGTAGCCTTTTTAAATTCATAACCTGACACTGCCAAAATATTTCCTCACGATACCACCTATAAAAAATTGATATTAAGTTGTATTCGATTTGGAACCATTTACTACGATTAGCACTACTATCAAAAGCTACCATTTCACTTTCTTTTGGTGATCGTCGTCTTATATCATGACATAACAGGGAACAAAAGTCGTGACGTCACACCTTCTACTTCTCCGGTTCCAAAAAATTATTGGAAGCATGTATGTAACCAGTCCTTCGGAGGACTAATAATGAAGAGTTACACATTGAATCACAAGGTGGCATAACTATTTAAGTAGCAGGGTGTACAGGCCGATTCTAAGGATTACGGGAAGTAAAAGAGCGAGGATGGATAATCTTTATAGAGACCATCATCCTATTTAAGCTAAATAATAAGATGCCTCCCTATGAAACCAAAAGATCATAATTCACCAAAAGTATTATCCAGGCTTCCGAAAGAGTGTTTTTACACTTCCAGTGAGATTTGAATCAGTTGGGGTTTTTATTGTTTTTTTTCTGGGTTTTTTTTTTTTTGTTTTTTTTTTTTTTTTTTTTTTTTGGGGGGGGGGGGGGGGTTGACGCGCTGTTGTTTCCTGTTTTTAGGGCAGTCTCAGGTTGTAAGTTCATGAGGACTATGACTCTACCACTGGAACCATCGAAATTCCGTCAATGATATCATATAAAAGTAAAGAAAAGCTGGGCGCCACTTGAATGGACAGAGCGTGAAAGCAACAATGAACAGAGTGACCACTGGTCACTATTGGTGTGACATGTATACAAAGCCTCCAATATCCAACAGATGAAAGTCTTCACGCAGTAGCCGATGATCAAAGGGTCAGTTTTGATTGAGTCCACAGTATGTCATTATCTATGTACTTATAATCACGTTGATCAAATTAAGTGGTCAGTGAACTTTGACTTCACCAAAAACTATTTGTCCTTTTACTTCTTTTCTTTTCAAGTGTCTATAATACTATTACGCTGGTATCAGGATGAATAGTCTTTTGTTGGTTAATCTATAGATAGAATGCGCTTGGCCAAGGAGTTCACAACATTGCCACCCGGAAGTATAACGGACCAACACACAAACTCTGTGTAACCATGAACTTGTATAGTCTGGTTAATACAGTTTAGTGAGAACAACTCACAAACGCGGATGGCAAAAACAATAACAAAGGCCTGAGTGATGTCATCTGCATACTATCTATATTATGAATATATTCGTCATCGGGAATACAGTAAAAACTTATTAAACCAAAATTTAATGTTGATTTAGGGAGCGTTCACATATTACGTCATCAGCTAGGGGGGAGGGGGGGTCTACCAAATGTTGACATGTGTTGACATGGGGGAGGGGGGGGGGGGTCAGACCCAAGATGATGTCATCAAAACATAGGCAAATTAAGCCTATTTCAAAGTTTGTTCCTTTCAAAACAGCTAAAGATAAATTGCTATGATGAGTATTGCCCATCTCTCAAGAAACAAGATGGGAAAGGGGTATCACTTCTCAAAAGGCGAACTTGCCCTAAATGTTCATTGTATCACTCCTCGACCACAGCAATGAAAGACCATTCACGAAAATGCGGCATACAAGAAGAACAGCAAATGGGAGAAAATGATGACGATGAAGATGAAATTGATGATACTATTTATAGTACATTGCCAGAGGCCCAAGGCAGAAACATTTTTGAATCAATTAATTTTATGTTTGGAAATTGAAACAGAAATTCATTCCACTAAAAGACTAATATGCTATAAAATAATTTGCCTCCTATACTATTTTAAATTACACTTTCTGAATTTTTTTAAATAGCACCTGCACCAAGTAGCCTAATTTAAATAATGTTTGTTAGATTTTATCTTTGCAAATTTAAATTTTATGTCCCCATTGTATCGTAAAACATAAATTATAAACAGTTTCTGAAATTAATAAAATGTCTGAATGTGTTTTATCAAACGTTGATAATCAATGTTTATGGTTTGAAAAACGAATAATAAATATTGTGAAATTAAAATTATCTTTTAGTTTTTATTAAATTAGATGACGTCATCATCTGTTGGGGGGGGGGGGGGTCAGGTCAATGATGACAAGTGATGATTTGGGGGAGGGGGGGGGGTCTAAAAAGGGCAAATTTTTGATGACGTAATATGTGAACGCTCCCTTAGTTATTAATGATAATGAATAAAAATGAGAGGAAGATTAGAAATATTGCTCAACCACTGGAGTATAGATATAGATAGTATGCAGATGACGTCACTCAGGCCTTTGTTATTGTTTTTGCCATCCGCGTTTGTGAGTTGTTCTCACTAAACTGTATTAACCAGACTATAAAAGTTCATGGTTACACATGGTTTGTGTGTTGGTCCATTATACTTCCGGATGGCAATGTTGTGAACTCCTTGGCCAAGCGCATTCTATCTATAATTGGTTATGTTATAAATATGAAAAGTGCTTACTACACTTCAGATAGAACGCTAGCCTATCGCAAAATAATATCCGCCAGAGTCCCAACAACCAAATCAGCACTGTGGGGACAGAAAGTTTTATATTTTGTCTTCATGTTTGAATGTCTAGTTGGTGGAAGAAACGCCATTGTCTTCTTCAGCTCTGTTCTGGGCCTATACAGTATAGTTTACAGGGGTGTAGTATACCAAAAATTCCAGACCTGCCCAAAGTACGTAGCAACAAGAAAACTTATTCAAAACTCAAGGATGGATTTGGGGTTTAACAATTTTACGTCGTGTTTTGTGTTTGTGTGTCTGTTTGTATGCGCGCGCGCGTGTGTGTGTGTGTGTGTGTGCGAGTGAGTGAATGAGTGAGTGATAGAGAGAGAGAGGAAGATAGAGAGCGTGTGTGTGTGTGTGTGTGTGTGTGTGTGTGTGTGTGTGTCTGTTGGTGATAGAGAGTGTTCGCACGAGTTAATGTTTAGAATATAAACTTTTAGATGTAAATCATATTAATTATTTATTTTTTTGTATAACACCAGCCCATGTCCCCAGCTTCGGAAGCCGTGCCGCCTATCTGCTCCTATTGGCGGGAATAATACAGATCATCAATCCCACGTATAGACATCCTATGTCAACAGGAGTCATATTATATTTTGTCCAAGTGATAAATTACGGATTACGTTCTTGCTCCAAGAAAAATGATGCCATCTATAGGCACGGATTATAGTGAAATACAACGATCTTGGCGACGACGACAAGGATTATTTTGACGACGAGGACGATGACGATAATGATAATAATAATAATAATAATAATAATAATAATAATAATAATAATAATAATAATAATAATAATAATAATAATAATAATAATGATGATGATGATGATAATTAAAATAATAACAATAATAATAATAATAATAATAATAATAATAATAATAATAATAATAATAATAATAATAATAATAATAATAATAATAATAATAATAATAATAATAATAATAATAATAATAATAATAGAAAAAGAAGTAAAAAGAAACACAAGCAAGAAGAAGAAGAAGAAGAAGAAGAAGAAGAAGAAGAAGAAGAATTATCATTATTATCATTTTCATTATCACTGTCATCATCATCATCATCATCATCATCAACAACAACATCATTTTACTGCTACCAATTATCACCATCATGAGAAGACAAAATAAGAGGATCGCCCAAACCCGTTACTACTGACGTTGATTCAACACGAATTGTCTGGAACCCCTGCCTATGTTATTATTAGTATTTCTTCTTTTATTTTATTTATGTTATAATATAATAATAATATATAATGCAACGCGTTATGTGGCGATAGTATCGCTATCTAGATACATTATTTTCACAAATTGATGGGGAAATCCACCTAGAAAGCGGTTTTCGATCAGCAGGGTATTGTTTATCCTTGTGGCAAAACCCGTGTGACATTTCCACACACAATGCGTTCAATATGGGATGCAGCAGCCAGCAGATCTGTTGCTCATAAATATGTATGTATGTTATAGAACTATTCTGGCAGTTTCTTTCTGAGACCCTAGTTGTCTGCGTGTATATATATATATATATATATATATATATATATATATATATATATATATATATATAGGCAAGGACAGGAAGATAGATGGATAGATAGACAGATATATATATATATATATTTTATATATATATATATATATATATATATATATATATAGACTTATGGGTTGATATGTATAGGTAGATAGAAAAACAAAAGACGTTGTAGAAGATGGGGTGAGTAGAGAGAGGGACAGGAACAATGAGAGAAGGAAAAAGAAAGAGATGTACCAATGAGGAGGGGTGGGGGTAGATATATATATATATATATATATATATATATATATATATATATATATATATATATATATATATATATATATATGGCTGCAACTCGTTTATCTATTTTTTTTTTTTTTTTGCTTTTGTTTTTGTTTTGTTTTTGTTTTCTGTTTGTTTTTTGTTTTTGTTTTTTTTTTGTTTTTTTTTTTTTTTTTTTTTTTTTTTTTTTTTTTTTTTTGGTCTTCCTCTGAATATTATAAACACTTTCTAATACAATAATATACTTATAGCGTTGGACCAATAAGTGAAATAAGGCTACTACACTACGTGTCTGTATTTTATTTTGTTTCACAACACTCCATCAGGCAATAACTAATAAACTAAATAATACCGAACATTTTAAAATGAATAGCAGTTATCAATAAAACACTCGGTACTAAATAGGCGCTATAGATAAAAGTTCAGTTTTTTTTGTGATGCGACAAGCTCTCGCGGAACTTTGAAGTATTTTATCATATAATGATAAATAATGAGTATAAAAATAAACAGCTCTAAAACCATGGTTGGCGGAGTTCGAGTTCCTTCTAATTTGACATTAGATTTCGTACCAAGATGAAGCCCGAGAGGCATCCCTATTACTGCTCTCTTTGTGCTGGCGGTAGCTCAGCGATACGGTATCTGGTCTGGTGAAAATATTCAGTCAACGTTGAGCGTAGTCAGTGACCAGATGGGTGTTGTGTCTTAAAACTTGTCCTTTTCGAATAAGTACTTGAATGAGTGCCCGTACTTTAAAATATTTACGAATACATGTTAAGGTTTCTATTTTGCCAGTTTGTTATCTACATGTCAACATGCTATATGCATTTTTCATTGCGATTGAAAAGGCTTTACAATTGGAAGAGCCAATATTTTCGTAACTTGCGCCCACCCACCCCCCTCCAACCCTTTCCTCCACCCCAGCCAAACGAAACATTGCACAAGAGCACGAAAAGTACCTAGACTCTACATAAATTTTATATTATTATAACGCCCGTTTACTTTATCAGATTTTACCCAAACAGCCGGGGTTATTTGTTTTGTTTTATTTCGTTTGTTTATTCTTTATTTGTTAACGGCCAGCTGATTAATCAACCAAACGTATTGACGTAACTATGATTCGCTGAAAGAGATTTTTATTTTGTTTAAATATCAAAATTGTGCGTTAATAAAGTCCACATACAAAATAGAAACTTTATGTTGATGCTAAGAGCGTATTGATCCGTTTTCTCGTCCTTCAACAAATATTGATGGATTAAAATGACCCTCATCTTGTCAAAAACTCACACGAAGCCCCAAGTTTGAGAGTTATAGAGATTTGAGAGATGAGGGTCATTTTAATCGATCGATATTTGAAGGACGACTTTTCTGGCTAAAGTTTTTAAAATGTGTTTTTTCAAAGTCTGGCAGTGCAGAATAATCACTCGTGTTACAATATATATTGAATAATATGTACCCGAAAGTGACATTTAACCAATGTTTCGCACTGTGTGGCATTCGTTGCTGTTGGTTCTTTCTCAACACGCCAATAGTCTACTAAAACTATATGGGTTTTTATTGGTTTATGTCCAAGATATAATACTGATATAATGTTCTGCTATTAGTCATAATACAATTTTTGTCTATGACTAAATGAGCATATGTTTATTACATGACGTGATGGGATTGCAACTATCACGTTTAATGTTATGCTATGCCATGACTACGGGATGACGTTTCAATGAATTAGAACCGTTTGTCTCACTGAACTACAAGAAGCTGTCGCCTGTAAAAAAAATTGATAATCAAAAATAAATATTATAACAGGCGTTTCGGGCTCAAAACCCTTCTTCAACCAACAAAAACCCCAATAAAAACATAAATACATTACTTGAAAACCAGACAGGCGACAGAGAAAAATTTTGGCTAATCCTTTCTGTAAGTATTAAGATCCTGGAATGTCTCATTGAGCAGATGTTTCTGTAGAATCCATTTACGGTTTTTATCACCGACAGTTTTCACCAAACGCACGACCCTTTCAGTTAGATTCGACTTTTAAATTTTAAAACGTTAAAATTATCATCTCCGTGATTGCAATAATAGACCTATAAAAAATAGAAAAGATCCGACAATAAATATATGAAAACAAAAAGGTGAGCATTTACAACAGAGGAATATGCATTAAATGTGCTCAGTGAAATATTAAGGAAACGTTAATCCAAAATAGTCTGTTTCAGTCTAGACTTAAAGCATTCAATATGTGACCCTTCGCCTCAAAACGGTATTAAGTCGGGATGGCTAAGATATTGAAAATTGAATTTATAGCCAGAAATATCAGACTTGTGTTGAGTTTGTATGTTTTATAGAGGAGAATGGATACCAGTCTAAAGGGTGCTAATGCCAACAATTTATATTTTTGATCAGTTTAACAATTAATTCCGCTTTTAAGAATATGGTTCGGTCCGACATAATACCGTTTTGAGACGGTGGGTCACATATTACCACTTTCCTTTGACTTTGACAATAGCATATTGATACCGGCCACTCTCTCATGCTATGATGAGAAAGTTTGAGTAATAAGCCGATTCCAAAGGCTTATCTTTGCGCCGTCTACTGCAGGACTCGAACCTGGGACCTAAGACAAGTAGATCTGAAAACTCGTCCTTCAAATATCGATCGTGAAGTCCCAGGTTTCAGTGGTGTTTTTTGCCAAGACGAGGGTCATTTAAATTGATGGATATTTGAAGGAGAAGTTTTATGCCCAAATGATAATATACGTTTTCTAGAGCATGTCAGTTAAACGATGATATGACGTTCGAAAACTTCTTTAAGGACAAATTAAATAAAGGCCCAATGCCTAACTACATCAAACTGGATTACATAACAACATACCAAGTCACTGAGGTCAAGGCCATGCTTTCATTGGAATTCTTAATTGAACTGCTGAGTGCGTGTGTGTGTGTGTGTGTGTGTGTGTGTGTATGTGTGTGTGTGTATGTGTGAATATCGATCACTTCATTCTTTATAATCTCAAAGCATTTATTAACGAGTTGTCTGGCATTTCATATTTCATTATGTACGAACGAAGATCACGTTATGGATCAGCTGATTCTAACACTACTCAAAAGATTCATAATAATATGACAAGAGGGAAAATGGGAAAGGGGGGGGGGGGGAGTAGCGATAAGGAATGGGGAGGGGGCGGCCAGAGAGTGGGAGGGAGAGAGAGAGAGAGAGAGAGAGAGAGAGAGAGAGAGAGAGAGAATAAGAGAAGGGAGAGGCGGTGAGTGGGATGGACTAGAGAGATAAGAGACGAGATTTCTTAACTAATCAGGGGTTAAGAGGATCTGGAATGCGCGATGTAGATTCAATAATTACATCAACAATAACAACAACAACAACAACAATATGATGATAATAATAATAATAATAATAATAATAATTATATTATTATTATTATTATTATTATTATTATTATTATTATTATTATTATTATTATTATTATTATTATTATTATTACTATTACTATTATTATTATTATTATTATTATTATTATTATTATTATTATTATTATTATCATCATCATCATCATTATGATGATGAATCAAACCAGATTGACGTGCATGTGATTGAAGGTCTGATAACCCAATTCATTATGGGCTCATTGTTGTAATGGGAATATTATTTTACTGAAGCAAAATATTATCCAATACAACAATGTTAAAGTAGTAGGCCCATGCCTTCGCATGTCAGACCTGCATACGTGTACACTTCGAATATATGCATCATATACACCGATAATATATTCTATACCAAATTGCATTTGCTGTGTTTGCCCTGTTACTATGCCTACTATAATTTATAGCAATCTCTTCTCTCTCTCTCTCTCTCTCTCTCTCTCTCTCTCTCTCTCTCTCTCTGTTTCCCTCTCTCCTTTTATCTCCCATTCATTTATATTACTCCCAACTGATTTTTTTGTTTGTTTGTTGCTTTAGGTCTCTTCCAACACAATTGAGGTTATATGAGAGACCGCTGAAACAAAAAAACAAGCAATCTAACAAAAGTAGTACAAATGTAAATCAAAATCATAACCTAAAGATATAAGATAAATTATAAATAACCAAGAACAGACAGGCAGAAGATTTACAGAAAAAAAATATCCCCTGTCAAAAATACAATCACAAACCAAAGAAGCAGGATAGGCTAGTAAAGAGAAGAAGAAACGACATCACTATCGGATCGTACACCCATGCAAACATCATAGGTATATGATTCAAGGGTGATACTCCCATCCAACCACCCGCACTCCCAACTGATCTGTCACTCCCAATCTTATCAACAAGCTATGGTGTAAGCTATTCTGTTCAATATATTATCATTCTCTCGGTCTTCCTATTCACGAGTTACATAGACCTAATGATTCTCTATAAATGCTTTTTTTAAAAGACACCCAACTTATCTTACCTTCGCAAAAGCACCTGAACAAAATATGTAGAAGCATTTCTATCCTTAACTATGCTGGTTTATGCAACATTATGCGTACGATTATTATTAATCCAGGCATTTGAAAGAAATGTTTTTTTGTTGTTGTTGTTTTGTTTTTGTTTTTTTTTTTGTTTTGTTTGTTTGTTTGTTTGTTTGTTTGTTTGTTTGTTTGTTTGTTTGTTTTTTGTTTTGTTTTTTGTTTTGTTTTTTTTTTTTTTTTTTTTTTTTTTTTTTTTTTTTTTTTTTTTTTGGGTTTTTTTTTCTTTTGTTTTTGTTTTTTTTTTTTTTTTTTTTTTTGGGGGGGGGGGGGGGAGGGGGTCTTTTTCCATATTTTCCATAAACAAATCCATTCACAATAAGAGAGAGAAAAAAAGAGTCTTGTACTGAATTTTCATTTGACATTTTATATGGTCTTACTTGATTTCTGTTTGAAAACATATCAAGAATTAATTCTTGCATAAAAAAAAAAAAAATACTGTTCTTGAAATAAAGAGTCTCAAAAAGTTCAAAATTTGAGGATAACATCCCGTTTAACACATATTAAGTTATGAATATATGGTAGTGCCTCCATGTTAAAGTCAATCTGCGGCAATACTGTACAAGAGAGCATTATAAACTTGAAAGGAGATATAAGTGAGAAAAAATCATAGCGCTTCTATTAGGACTGCGTGACCTCTGACCTTTCAATCCAACAGCCAATGACTTATCGTCAAATCATCAGCCTGCCCGAATTACCTTCCATTTGTCTAAAACAAAACCATTCAATCAAAACGCCAGACAATGGTATTATATACCCAGCTGGTTAATATCTCGAATTCTTACAAATGTCACCAAAGAGAGAAAAAAAGGCACGGATTTAACATAATAATATAAAAGTACACCGAGGCTATAGTGTCGGGTTGGCCCGACAGCGAAAGGCCCTTAGTCAGCATGTCACGTTACAAAAATAGTATCGGATTAATATTCAAAATTAGTTACGGTACCTAATCAGAGAGAGAGAGAGAGAGAGAGAGAGAGAGAGAGAGAGAGAGAGAGAGAGAGAGAGAGAGAGAGAGAAAAGATCAATACAATCTATCAATTTGCCGATCTTTTCGTCCATCATTCCAGACATATAATTATCTGTCTATCCGTCTACGTGCACGTATAATATCTATCTATCTACAAGATAATATCATGACCTTGTCTGACCCCGTCCACCAATCCCTTTCTATTTTATTTATGCATTTAAAGAATGTAGATTTAAATGTCCCTTTTCTTATCGCCGGCTTAAAGTCTCGACACCGGTTTTTTAAAGAGCCGGTGCAACGATACGGTAGGGAATTCCATCAATATGAATATAATGAATGAAAGAATAAATGAATGAATGAATGACTGAATGATCCCATGAATGAAACTATAAATCGTATACATAATACATCATATTATTATATTGTATTACAATATTTATTATATATTTATATGTATACATTCACGCCTCAGCGGCCACCTATCATGCGACACGAGAGCATATTAGGTTATTATATTATAAGTTTATTCCTTTACATATTATGGATAAATAGTCTTGAGAAGATGAATGAGTTAAAAGAGACGAGAATACATAGAGATATATACATAGGAGGGATAGAGGTGGGCATTGCCATAATAATAATGATAATATTGTCGCAATCCCAAACATCTAATATTTGCTGCTGCGCTGTTGTGTAATGCTTTCTTGACAACACAAATAAATTTTGAGATTGTTATGGGCTAATGAATGAAAACTTCGAAACGTCTTTCTTTATGTCGGGGTGGAGTTGTAAGGGGGAGGGGGAGGGGAGAAATTATTCTATCAACTGATTTTTGTTACGACTTTTGTTGTTTGCACGGACATTTTGTGCAAGCATTTGCACGAATGTAAATAATTTGGGAGTGTGTTTGTCTATGCTTATTGACATGCATTGTTATATAGATCAACAGATAAATAAATAGATAGATAGGCAGAAAGAGAAAGAGAACGAAAGAAAGAGAGAGAGAGAGAGAGAGAGAGAGAGAGAGAGAGAGCTTGGGGGGGGGGGGGGTGTGAGATAGGAGATTGGGCATAGAGAGGGTGAAACAAGGAGAGAAATATAGATATGCTTAATGAGATATATTGTTATATAGATCAACAGTAGATAAATAAATATGTAGATAGGCCGAAAGAGAAAGAAAGAGAGATAGAAAAGGTGGGGGAGAGAGAGAGAGAGAGAGAGAGAGAGAGAGAGAGAGAGAGGAGAGAGCGAGATAGATAGAAGATTGGACATCGAGAGCGTGAAAGAAGGAGAGAAATATAGGTATGCTTATGACATACACAATTATATAGATCACCAGATAAATGAATATGTAGACAAAGAGAGAGAGAGAGAGAGAGAGAGAGAGAGAGAGAAAGAGAGAGAGAGAGAGAGAGAGAGAGAGAGAGCTTGGGGGGGGGGTGAGATAGGAGATTGGGCCTAGAGAGGGTGAAAGAAGGAGAGAAATATATGTATGCTTATGACATACTGTGATATAGATCACCGGATAAATAAATATGTAGACACAGAGAGAGAGAGTGAGAGAGAGAAAGAGAGAGAGAGAGAG
>NC_088363.1:78522595-78547595 GCF_034508935.2 Berghia stephanieae
GTCCCAGGTTTGAGAGTTTATGCCGAGATGAGGGTAATTTTAATCGATCGATATTTGAGGGTTAATTTTTTCATATGCGTCTTTCCAGGGTATCTCAGTTAACTGGTTAAAATGGTATTATAATAATATAATATCTGGGTTAAAGTCCTTCAGATCCATTGGGTCACATGAAGCCGGAGTTTATCCCGGTTTCTATAGCGTGAAACGGACGATAGCAATCGCTTGCTATTCTTTGGTTGGGACGCTAGTATATCGCGTAGTACTTTCAGTCATATCTTATAGACCCAGCTACCCAATCACTGTTAGGTAGACAGAAAAAAAAATATAGATTTCACCCGGGATCGATCTCAGTCCCTTTGGTTGTGAAGCGAGTGCTCTACCAACTGAGCTATCGTATCCCACTTATCTGGGTTAACTCGATATTAAATGACTACTTTAAAGTCTAAATCATGGATTTTTCTCTAAATCAACCCGCTCCATCGCGATAAACGATTCTAGTTTCTTAAACCGATTCAAGTCTAAAATCATATATGACATAAAAAGTTTTTCCTGAGGATTTGATTGTCGGAATCTGATTATCTCAGATACAATACCGAATTGAGACGGTTGGTCACATTTCAGCCAGTTATTGACAACGAAATGGAGAAGGTAGAAAAAAATACCACCCACGCACAGATCGTCTCAAGCAAACAATCTTTACCTACGGTTCGATGCCTTCTTTCGAAGAAACCTTGGGAAATAAATAAATAAATAAATAAAAAAGAAAGAAAAGCATTCGGCATTTTATTGATTTCTTCCTTCGTCCTTCAGAGCCACTAACTAGACCCATAGATCCGGAGTATATCCCGGTTTGTATAGCGCGAAACGGACAATAGCAATTGCTCATTATCATTTGGATAGGACCCTAGTCTATTGTGAAGTACTTTCCGCCAAATCTTACAGACCCAGCTACCCAATTACTGCTGAGTGGACAGAGTCAGAAAAAAAATCTTGTGAAAAAATGCTTTTTGACATTTTAGCCAAAAAAAAACGTTTACTTACATATGCATCGTTCAACTGATCGTATTATATAAGATGAGCAGGGGCTTGCTTTAAGATTTCAAAACTGGTCATCAGGATATTTGTTATGAAGCATCATTAAACTTACCTCTTTTGGGATGCCGTATCTTTGTTCCTGTAATACGTCCATTTTTTATATATAGAAATTGGTCATTTTTAGCTAAGAGATAGGCATGTCGTTTCTGATACTGCTGTCTCCACTGATTTGGAACATTGTCTCCGCTTTCAAAATTCCTTGGAGGCGCGTCGTTCTGTGGCATATCCGCCTGAATTTCTATACTCCTGTTCCCAGGGCGGTCCCAGGTTAGGTTCCTTGTAAAATAAGTGGTCCTTTCTACGTAAAGCTTCCCGTTTTTAGTCTCCAAGGGAGGGTGAGACGAGTGGTATACGGGAGGCGACGCAACGACAACAAGACAGCACTGGAACAACACCAAAAGGGCTATGAACAAAGAGAACACAGATGTGGTTGGTAGGGATGAATTGGTTGGTGAAGAGGATGTAAATGGTGCTGTTGTTGTTGCTGCTGCTGTAGTGGAGGTGAACGACAATGATGACAATACAGATGAGACGGAAATGTATAACGAGGAGAAGGACGCAGACGACGAGGCGCTTGTTGAGGAGTTGAGTGGAGACTGATGTGCAGGTGATCGCATCTCCCTTGCCACAACCCCTACAGGGATGGCGAGGTACTGCTGGCTGCCAGGAGACCCCGATGGTGTGATTGAGATTGTGGTGGTGATGGTTGTGGTATTTGTGGTAGTAGTTGGAGTAAATTTGAGGGCAATTGTGACACTGAGCACGACGACTGCAGCAACAGCAGCTTTCGGCCGAGTGAGGAAGAATCTTAGAAACAAGTATCAAGGGAGCCGTCTCGGATTTCTCGAGGACAAGACCATAATTTTTGGAAATTGCTGAAGGATAATGTCTAATACCTGTTGCTTGTGACTGAGAAGAAATTGCGTTTTGATATGTCCATGAATTGTAATTTGTGAATGTACAAAGAGGGGTAACATCATTTTCCGAGCTCAGATTATATACAAAATAGCTCAAATCATGCAATATGAAACGATGAACGATGCAGTGTGGTATTTCTAAGGAGTTTTCTTGTAATTTGCTTTCCAATAAGCTTTTGTCTGGCAAACTACAGTTGCTGCCGTACCCTAGAATGCAAGAAGAGTACCAATATTCAATTGAGGGATTGCGACTAAGTTGTGCAAATAAACAAAGAGAACAATGTGTGTTTGTGTGTCCAGCTTGTCTCACGCTCAAGTGAGCATTGCGGAAGTCTTTGTCGATGACGTAATAAGAACTGCAGAAGTCACATGACTGGCATTGATCACGTGACCCGAGAATGTCCACACCACTGTGATGTGATGGGCCGCACATTGACGCTGTTCAAAGGAAGACCAGAACACCAATCGTCTTCGGCTGTTTGGTCTCCAACCACTTCAGGAAACACCAACTCTGACACCGAATGTTTTCATAAGGATGTGCCGTGTAAAGGTCCAAACATTGTTAGAATCAAGTGGAAATCCAAGATGCCAAATTCGTGTAAATTCATCTGAGGTTTTCAGTTACACTTTTCAATGAAAATATCCTGTAAGACACCTTCTTCCTTTGATGTGTGATCGGACTTTTAAAGCACGCGTATTGAAATTCACAACTTTAATCCTTTTTGAAACAAGTATTAGATCCCATTGAATATTTTCAAAACCATAAATGAGCATTAGAAATACACTATTTTTCGTGTTGAAGAGAGAATTCCCATGAACTATCACACAGCGCCAACTTGATCTAAACGTGATACTGCTGATGAAATAATAGTTTGGACTTGTATTTGGAAGCTTGTGCTATTGCTTCAACGTGATCTGTGGAAGAGAAGAAAGAAAAATTAAATAGTTATGAATATGTTTTTACACTTCGACTTGGGTTTTACTGAGGGGTTTTAAAAACATGGAATGACTATACATGAATAATTCATATCTTTGTCTCACCTTCGACTGAAATGACCACGTTTAATAAGTGTAGCTAAGAAATACACGTAAAACGCTACATGAAAAAGATAAAAAGAAACATATTTAAATGGACAAAATTGTGAATTTCTTAGACAATATTGGAATTAAAAAGAGAAGTATCAACGTTGGCACGAGTTTACAAAAAGGAAAAAGAAACTACGGATAACAAATCCGACGAAGTTCTCAAAATAAGTATGATTGTCATTTTATCACATCCATCATTTCTTATTTCATTCTAGATATGATATCACCTACGTACGAGAAGTAAGTATAAGTCCAAAATGTGCTCAGAATTTCGTACTAAGTCAGTGTCCGTTAGTTAGCTCGTAATGCATAAATACAGGTCATGATATTAGAACAGAAATTTAAGTCGCGAGCTTGGCTTTCGAAAGGCAATGTCGCTCTCTCGTCACTTTTCAGCTCGCTAACGCCTCGGTAGAGCTGTCTGTATCTGGAACCACGCGGCATGGCACCATTCGCCCTCGCGAGGCTGTCTGTCTGTCTGTCTGCCTGTGGCTTTACTGGGTTAAATCAAATATTATTTCTTGAAGAAAAAAATGAGGAAACATAAAAGAAGGATGCAACACGTTATCCGCTGAAATAATAAAAAATTGAGCTCTATAATTTGACTATAATATGGAATAGAGAAAAATTAAATGATGATTCTCGTGGTTCATGCATGTTTTCTGATCATGTGAGTCGTGAGGGTGGTGAGTAAGATTGATAGGTGCATGTCATGCGCTGGTTGGTGGTGTGTAGTAGTACTGACAACGTGCGCTCTCTGTGCATCCATTCTCCAACATAAGTACCTACCTACTTTCTAAGATCGTGATCAGGTTGTTGTTTTGTTTTTGTTTTTGTTTTTTTTTTTTTGTTTTTTTTTTGTTGGGTTTTTTTGTGGGTTTTTTTGTTTGTTTGTTTTTTTTGGGGGGGGGGGTATTTTTTTTGTTTTGTTTTGTTTTGTTTTTATTTGTCGTTTGTTAGTTTTGTTTGTTTGTTTTTTTCTTTGGTTTCTTTTATCTATTTATTGGGATGGTGGGGGGGGGGGGGGGGGGGGGCTTTTATGTTTAGTTTTTATTGTGTTTATTTTAGTTTGTGTTTATTCTTCTTTTTTTTTTCTTTTTTAATTTTTTTTATTTGTTTGCTTGTTTGTGTGTTTTTCTAGTTATTGTTAGCTTTATATCTTTGTTTAGTTCTATTTTGTTTGTTTTTGTTCGCTTGTGCTTGTGGAGGCTCTTGGGGTAGGTGGTTATGCCGGGGGGGGGGGGGGGGAATGGGGTGGGTGTTTGGGTTTTTGTTTAATTTAATTTTTCTTTTATATCTTGTTTAAATTTGGTCCTATTTGCTTTGTTTGTTTTTAAGGATGACGATTCTGTCGTTAAGGTGATATGCGGTTACGTAACTCTATCGTTGACTCTTTTAGACAACCATAGAGGCAATCATTATCACGACACACACACACATTTGTGTCTTCATTACGATGGTCTTTTTGAAGAGTTGGTGAGTATTTTACTAATAAACTGCGTAACGCCTACAGTCAGTAAGTAGGTATTGCCTCGGTGATTGAAAAATGCAACATTTTCAATTCAAAATCAATTCTTACAATTAAAACCCCTAACAATAGTTGCTTTAGTCGGACAAAATGTGCTTTGAGATGTTGTAAGTGTTAAAAAATACATTATCCTCATATTTCAGCCAACTAACGTTGTAGGGTTTGTATAATCAAATAGGCAAAGTTCATATGATTAAATATTACAATCTGACAACTCTAAAGTCGCTTTGTTCGGCGCATAATTGAGTCCCTGGAAAAGATTCTTTATTCACAGTCTCTCACCGTACTCGGGTATAAATTGTTTACCTAGCCGTTAACAGCTTTGTCTGTGTCAGACAAAAAAAAAAATCCAATATCATCCAACAGGCGTGCTTGTCTTCGTCACACGTGTTGCTGTTGACCAAGGACCCTTCGTAAAGCGTTTTGAGCACGTATAGTGGATATTGTTCAATATAAATACTCCCGAGTTGTTTTGTTTTATTTTTTTATTTTTGTTCGTTTGTTTGGGTTGGGTTTTGTTCATTTGTTTTGTTTTTGTTTTTTTTTTTTTGTTTTTTTTTTTTGGTTGTTTTTTTTTTGTTTTGTTTTGATTTGAGGAGGGGTTGTTTAAAGTGTATCATGTAAGGTTTTGCGTTTGTACCAACACTGTTACACTCTGCTTTTTGACAGGTAATATATCTAAAGTATCTAATCACCGGGGGGGGGGGGGGGACTAGTTGTTGTTTTTTGGGGTTTTTTTTTGTTTTTTTTTTTTGCCAAGCTGATCTTTTATTTTTCATATTTCATAGATCGATTAATTCTAGCTAGAGGACACGAAAACTTGAAAGTCTCAGGCTTTTTTTTTTCTTGTGGGTGTTTTGTTGGTTTGTTTGTTTGTTTTTTTTTCGTTATTTTATTTTATTTTATTAATTATTTATATCTAGGCCTATATTTAGTTTTTGTTGTTTTTGTTTTTTGTTCGTTTGTTTTTTTATTTGTATGCCATTTTTTTTTTTTTTGCTTTTGTTTGTTTGTTTGTTTGTCTATTTAATTTTGTTTTTGATGAGGTTTTTTGGTTATTGTTTGTTTTTTGTTTGGTTGGTTGTTTTGTTTCTTTTTTTTTTTTTTTTTTTTGTTTGGGGGTTTGTTTTTTGGTTGTTTTTTTTTTTTTTTTTTGGGGGGGGGGGGGGGGGGGGGGGGGGGGGGGGGTCAAATTAAAAAGTGATTTAAACCTATTGCTAGATAATAAGTAAAAATGATATCTGGTCACAATCAAAAAAGTGTATCATCGATATATTGCAGGGAAGCAAGGCGGGAGAACAATGACTGTCGAGATGTCAGTATATGTCAAAGACCTGTCAATGTGTCATATGTCTATATGGCACTGTGTCCGCATAGGGACAATGGGGTGGTCCCTTGAACTGGTCACATGATGGATGGGTGGACAGTTGTGGCGGTAATACGCTGATGTTAAGAGTCGTAAGCACGTAACGGCCAAGTTTACAATGGTAAGAAATAAATAAAAGAGACGTTGGACGACGAGAGAGAGATGGAAAGAGGGGGGGGGGGGGGGAGGGAAGCGCGCGCGAGAGAGAGAGAGACAGAGATAGAGAGAAAAGAAAGAGAGAGATACACAGAGAGAGAGAGAGAGAGAGAGAGAGAGAGAGAGAGAGAGAGGAGAAAGAGAGAGAGAAAGAGGTTGAGAGAGAGAGAGAGAGAGAGAGAGAGAGAGAGAGAGAGAGAGAGAGAGAGAGAGATGGGTAGGCACATTTCGATGGCTGAGAGCAAAACTCCTGTAAGCGACATTTTCTAAAGTTTACAGGGGAGCCAGAATACTACATAAACTTTTTAAAAATTTTGTCGATAATGATTTGAAATCTTGAAATGAAAAGGTTTGAGACTTCTTCTGTTTTGAATCCGAGAAGTATACTTGATGATATAGCCCAATACTTATAAATGTGCTCAAAGCGTTTTAAATTGGATAGGAAGCCAACAGCATCACTTATCATGTATTACGAGACATGACGCCTGTGAGACGCTATTACAATTTATTCTCAACAGAAAAAAAAACGCCGTTACAATTTACAAAAGGGTATGTTGAGAGAATGGTAAGTACAAAGCCTACTCCAATTACTTAACTTTGCACCGTTTGAATGTGCGGCTATGTGGCCTTGTGGTATGATTCTCGTTTTTGAATCGTAAGGTCCTGGGTTCGAGCTTCGCTCGGCGCATAGTTGAGTCCTTGGAAAAGGCTCTTTACTCACATTCTCTCACCGTACTCAGGTGTAAAATGAGTACCTGACCGTTAACATCGTAGTCTCTGTCGGAAAAAAGCCAAACAATGTGAAAAAAACATATCGATAGCAGCGTACAAACTGTACGTTACAGACAATGGACGTTTCGGGTACAAACCCTTCGTCAGGACAACAATACACAAATAAACGTGGAAAACAAATAAAATATAATGAAAAATAACTTGTATCGTCATTATATTTTATTTGTTTTCCACGTTTATTTGTGTATTGTTGTGCTGACGAAGGGTTTGTACCCGAAACGTCCATTGTCTGTTTTGTTCCCATACGAAGCCTTTCCATTTTCACTCTTTCGTTAGTATTTTACGATCACCGGCTTCAGGCAGCCCTTACCGTTTTCTACTAAACTGTACGTTGTATATGTATAACACCTGTAAGAGAATAAAGAGAATTCAACAACACCTAAAACAAGAGGTTCAACAATGGGATCAACCGACTAGGATGCCTAGAAGTCAAGCCATAATCTCTGAATACATAAATAATAATAAGTATGCATAAGAGTAATATTATGATAATAACAAAAGCTATTGAGTAATCATTTTTTAAAGTAACCAAAGGCATTCTTCACAAAATATAATGTAACAATGTGAAATTGAGTGTAAGCTTCAACCTAATAAACGAAAACCCATAATGTGGACGTTTCGAGTTTCCCCTTTATCAACAAAACCGAATGAATGAGACACAGCACACGCATGAGATAATGTGATCGTGGCGTTGTTGAGGTTAATAAACAAAAACATTGATTATTAACCTTAACAACACCACTATCACAGTATCTCATTCGTCTGTAGTGTTTCATTCATCCTGTTTTGTTGATAAAGGGGAAACCCGAACCGTCCACATTACCTGTTTTCGTTTACTTTTAATGAGAACTAAAACTTTTCTTGGCAAAAAGCTAAAAAATGTTTTGTCAGTCTACAAAACGGTCCATGAATTGATGGCAAAGTGATGTTGAGTCATTGGCCTTTGAGTCGAAAGGTTACGAGAGCGACATGGATGTTCATATAATACTACTATTTCTTCTTCTACTGCTACTGCTGCTACTACTACTACTACTACTACTACTACTACTACTAATAATAATAATAATAATAATAATAATAATATAATAATAATAATAATAATAATAATAACAATAATAATAATAATAATAATAATAATAATAATAATAATAATAATAATAATAATAATAATAAAATAATAACAATAACAATAATAATGATAATAATAATAATAAATAATAATAATAATAATAATAATAATAATAATAATAATAATAATAATAATAATAATATATACAACTGCTAACTACTACTACTACTACTACTACTATAATAATAATAATAATAATAATAATAATAATAATAATAATAATATAATAATAATAATAATAATAATAATAATAATAATAATAATAATAATAATAATACAACTGCTAATACAACAACTACTACATCTACCAACTACTACTACTACTACTACTACTACTACTACTACTACTACTACTACTACTACTACTACTACTACTACTACCAGCACCACCACTACTACTATTACTACTACTACTATTTATATAAAGCATTTCTCCAGCCCATAACCGATAGTAGACGTAGTAGTTGTAATAATATAAATGTAATTGTAGTAGAAGTAGTAGTAGTAGTAGTAGTATGAGACGTTGAAGTAGTAGTAGTAGTAGTAGTAGTAGTAGTAGTAGTAGTAGTAGTAGTAGTAGTAGTAGTAGTAGTAGTAGTAGTAGTAGTAGCTGTAATAGTAGTAGTAGTAGTAGTAGTAGTAGTAGTAGTAGTAGTAGTAGTAGTAGTAGTAGTAGTAGTAGTAGTAGTAATAGCAGTGGTACCATTATTATTATCATCATCATCATCATCATCATCATCATCATCATCATCATCATTATCATTATCAAGTAGTAATAATAGTATCATTTTTATTATCATCAATGTCATCATCAACAACAACAACAACATCAATAACAGCAACACAACATTAACAGCTTCAGCAACATGATAATCATCTTTTTGTTATTTCACGTCAAAAGATGATCCTTAGATATTTTTTTTGTCTTTTAGGGAGACGGAGTTGTGTAAATAACATGATATATTGGATATGTTTTTCGAATCCTAATTCTTCTAATACTAGAAAGCATGCAAGCGAGCCGGGCACGGCACGATCAACAAACCTCATTGTCCATCCAGCAGTGTTCATTTTGATATACGATATGACAATATCTCAATAAACATGTTCCGGTCAATATCAAGTAAATCTTAGACAGTAAAATTATATACCGGTTAGGAAGTGACGCTTTGAACTCCCCGGCTCCAGTGAGTGGCCGCCACTGCCAAAAGAGTTTTAAACCTGTGACCTTTTATTTAGATGGCGAGTGACCTGCTATTCCCAATGTAATATATGCAATGCCAACAGTTTGTCCTCCCTGATCTCCTATGAACCCAGTAATACTTAAGAGATATATGCCGGTGGAAAATAAGAGATATTCTGTCAATCTCAAACTGCTGAAATCCCACACAACCTGACATCGAATTGCTCGTCGCTTCGTCGTTCTCACGAGATAGCATTATTATGATTGATGACGACTCGATTATATCACAGCAAGACAGAGTGTGCCTAGGTCAAAACCCTAGTAAGAACATTTTCTGATCTCCTAATACCTAGCCTATATTATTATGAATCCTAACCTCGCCCCCCCCCCCCCCCCCCCCACCCCCCAAAAAATGAGAAAAAAAGAAGAAGAAAACAGAATAAGGGGGCAGAACGCTGGAACAGCATTGTATAGATTTGGAGTCTTATAATATGCTCTTTTCAGCCCATTGCTGCTTCGATATCAATTGCTCTTGCTTTCAAAGCTGGTGTTATTAGGTCTCGAGGAATATTTTTCAAACTAGAGAAATCATAATTAGTGCTATTTGTTTGGGATTATCGCTTTTGATGGTACGTGTTAATTTAGTGAAGATAGACTATCTTACAATAATTTTAAAGAACCCGGCGTAAATCAACTTGAAGTCCTATTGATTTAAAGCAACAGAAAATAATACCTTGATTTTGTTACTTATCTGGTGGTTATAACTTTTGCGGGTATTATCTCTTTAAATTTAAAAGTATTCTCTCTTATTTGTCTCTTTCCGAAACGGGTCGTGGTTAAGTTATTGGGCATAAAAAGCAATGACCATTATGCAGTATGTTGTTTTGAGACAGTTCCTCACAAGAACCCAACCCCATAACTCAAATTTCCATAAGACTGACAATATCTAGATAATCTGCAACTTGACAACATTCCAAGAATCGTTTAATACGGTTTAAGAATTATTGGAAATGTGGGAACCCATTTTATTCAATCAACTTATTTAATAATAATAATAGGGTGAATGTAAAAAGGAGTTCTGTCGGAATACTCCAGAAATGTGCTTATCCTTTACAAATTATAGACACATTAGTTGATAGCGGACAACACCTATAGAGCAGCTGTGTCTTGACCTCAGAATAAAAAAAAAGTACATATCATATCCGCGTTTGACTGCGTGAATACCAGTGGCAGCTTGTGACCGTGAGAACTTTGTGTCATCTTCAATCCGCTGTCACCATTACGTCGCCGTGGACGCATTGATTACGCTTACACTCCCCTAAAGGAGCGTTCCATCCCCAAGACAACTTTTATTATTATTGTTGGGGTTGTTTGTTTTTTGTTTTGTTTTTTTGGTGGGTTTTTTTTTTCATCCTATTTTCAATATATTTTTAAAATCCACGGAAGAAAAGATATCATTAACTCAATTACCAATATTTGAGCACTTATATCACTAGCCAGTATGATTCCGGCGTTTTTCATGCACCTAGGAAAGCTGTGTCAAAAATAAAAAAAGAATTTAAAATGAGGAAGTCTAGATTCAAATCCAAAGGAAAGCAAGTAATTGCTACTGTCCACTCCACGTTAGATAAATTGGGATAAACACCGACTATAAGATCCAAAGACTCATTTATTGTTTAATGAAAACGCTATGAATAAGATCAAGGCCATCTGTATAGAAAGCCTTGGTGAAAGTCAATCAACAAAGGGGATCACAACGCTTTGTGTAGCAGAAACATGATATATATGTTTTCAGTTCATATCTAGAACAGGCTGACATGATTGGGATAGGGGAGGGAGGGGGGGCGGAACTAATGATCTTCGCACGGGAATTTTTTTCCTTATGACACAACGTGGTTTTTGACGTCATTATTGTCGCTATGTTTCCCTTCACTTTTTTTTTTGCCTGAACATACATACATATATATCGTATGCAACCAGGAGACAAACCTTCAAACTGCTGATCCCGGACTACTGGGCCTAATAATGTGTCCTGTTTATAATTAATTACTAAGTATTTATGGATACAAGCAGTCTTCCAAAATTGTTGAATTTGTTTTGGGTTTTTTGTTTGTGTTTGTTTTTTTTTTTATTGAGGGGGGGGGGGCTAGTTTCTTTTTATTTTGTTTTATTTTGTTTTGTTCTTTTCTTGTTTTTTGGAGGGGTTTTGGTTTTATATTCTGTTGTTTTTTATTTTGGGTTTGTTTGGTTTTTTAGGGGGAGGTTGTTGGGGGGGGGGGTGTACCTTATTTATTCTTTTTTTTTTTTTTGTTTTATTTATTATGTTTATAAGTGTTACATTGTTCTTTTTTTACGTTTTATTTAGTTTTGTCTTATTATTTGTTATCATTCTCTTCTCTTTTTTTCAATTCGGAGAATAAAAAAGTCTTTTAATTTCCAATTCGACATTCTTTAAACGGTCAGCCCTGACATTACATAAAATTGTGTGTGGTGCTATAAACTCTTGGATTCTTTTTGTCAACTACAACTAGTGAGCATGCGTCAAATCGGACGGATGCACATACCATCTATTGTAAATGGTATCAAGGGCAATTCTCTATAGCTGATGATGATTGGAGAGGGAGCTTTGGCTCTTAACTTTAGTGGGCGCGTGTTCGGCAGGTGGCGATGAACTGTTTCAATTCAAATTCTGCACGGGTGTTGGTTTGGCAAACAATGGCCTGTTGAGTGTTATTTTTTTTCCCCTTTCAGCTTCAATGCGACTTGGTCCAGTATTTTTAAATTTTGGCCAGTTTTACCTCGCACCCGACCATCAAGCCAAAGTTGCCTTCCACAATTTTTACTTTTCTGCAATTTTTAAGCTTAAATGTAAATCGTTGCTTTATTGGCATGTATATTATTTAACTTATTTGTCATTTTTAATTCCTGGGTAGATCTGTAGACTTTGGTATCCATTTTACGACAGTTTCTGTTTTATAGCGAGATACGGCGGTTCTACATTTCTTACTGGAGCTTGCGATTTGACCCAAAAAAAAAAAGGGAATCATTCAGGCCACAAGTTGACTTATATTATCGGTTTCAAAACTTACAGAAAACGTATAGATAGTATGCAGATGACGTCACTCAGGCCTTTGTTATTGTTTTTGCCATCCGCGTTTGTGAGTTGTTCTCACTAAACTGTATTAACCAGACTATAAAAGTTCATGGTTACACAGAGTTTGTGTGTTGGTCCGTTATACTTCCGGATGACAATGTTGTGAACTCCTTGGCCAAGCGCATTCTATCTATAGGAAGAGTGTGATAGGAAAAGGAAGAAAAATATAAACTGATACTATAGATAGAATGAAGTTGACATCACTCCGGTCTTTGTTATTGTTTGTTTGGTTTTTTTTGGGTTTTTTTTTTTTTTTTTTTTTTTTTTTGTCATCCGCGTTTATGAGTAATTCTCACTAAACTGTATTTAACCAGACTATAAACTTCATAGTTACACATAGTTTTGTGTGGTAGTCCATTATACTTCCGGAAGGCAATGTTGTGAGCTTCTTAGACAAGCGCATACTATCTATACTGAGGGAGGGAATCGAACCTAGTGACACCTAATCAGAACGACAACTTTAGGTAACATAATTAATCCAGTCAACTGCCGTACTCTGGAAAAACGTGCATTTAAAATTTGGCCAGAAAACTGGTCCTTCAATAATCGATCGATTTAAATGACTCTCATCTTGACAAAACCTCTCAAACCTGGGACTTCGAGAAGTCAGGCATGAATGAGTACCTGGCTGTAGGCAATGGCGGATATTGTAAGAGTCTGTCTACAAAAAAAAATACGCATAACAAGAGACTGGTCTGGATAGGATAGACTTTTCTGATTTTTTTTTTCATATTCTAATACTATTTTTACTAGAGGGGACAAGGTTAAGATTTTTGTCTCTTGATGTAAAACAAACATAAGACAAAACTGGTTCGGTATTCGTATTGTCCAGAAATGGAACAATTTGAAATTTGAAACAAAGACTGCAAAATCTATGGATTATTTCAAGGTTTTAGTAGACAGGGAATTATATGATGGGAGATTTATATATGACGAATAATACTTTTTTGCACTGCTGTTGACATGGCTTTCAATCTTGTACATATATATTATATATTGTTATATTATTATGGTTATCTTCTATATGAGTGTGTGTGTGTGTGTGTGTGTGTGTGTGTGTGCGTGTGTGTGCTTTGGATATCACGGTTAAAGATTTATGTTGACCACATATACATGAGTAAATTTAAGTTGAAATACTATCTTTACCACGTGTATCATTATTGTAATCTTTAATCAATAGATTTATGGCATTACTATTAATATTAAAGGCATTCAAGGGATTTTATCCTATTTTGCCCAATACCATATGTTATGTTATGTTTGTTAAGTTATGTTATATAAAATGAAAATAATATCGTTCCAAATAGCTTGTTGGAGGGGGGAAATAAAACATTGTGAAGCGGCTTGTGCATGGTAGCCCCGTGGAAATGCGCTAAACTATTGTTGATATTTTTTTATATTCATTTACGTGTACAATCATAATTGCATACAGCGAACCCCTTGGGACCCAGAAAATGAGAACATTATTTAGACAATTCCTTATAAGCATAGAACAGATATAAATAAGAAAAACAAGAGACGGGGGGGGGGGGGGGGGGGGGGGGGGGCAGGACTCCAGAAATGGTTAAAGACAAGGGTTTGTAAAATGGGAGTTCGTTATAAACGAGTTGGGGTGTATTTGTAAATTGTTGTGTTCTACCACATAACAACAGATGTTTCTTAGAATTAACGAATAGCACAAATAAATGTTATGAATAGCCATTCTCTTTTTAGGACTACGCTGAGGTTGATATTACGCGCGGACACATAATCATAAATATTTGGATAAGTTTGATACACAGGTATGACATTGTTAATAAGATGTTAAGCGACAGCTAACAGGGTGGAAATTTAAAGGTTTTAAAGGTTGTCATGGTGCTTTGCTATAAATTAAAACGTACCAGAGAGGTCAACTCAAAGCTATGAAATCAACCATTCGTAGAAGAATCGATTTTACTCTAAATTGGTATCGGACCTTGCTGATTTCATCACAAGAAGCAGTAACGGCGATTTAACAAGTTAAGTATTTCAGCACTATGAAAGATGAAGAGTGTACTCAACAATACAATTTTAACGATTTAAAGTTCGGTGCCTGCTAACACGTCATGGGTCATAATAGTATGAGCCTTAAAAAAAAAAAAAAAAGAACAGCAGCAGTTATATCACAAAAGTAGATTCTAGGCTGATTTGTTGAGATTATTTTTACTACCGTCAATTGGAGTAACTTTGCCTTAAGGGGTAACTTTGCCTCTGTGAATTTGGAGAAATTTAACTGATCTCAGCTTTGTTGTACTTGTTTTATTGGTTTAGAGACTCGACTTTTTATCAAAGGAAATATTTGCCACAACATTTGATAATCTCCAATCGGTCCGAAATTAAAGAGGCAAAATTTCCCTTGAAAACAAAGTTACCCCCCAGTTGACGTTGTTGTTTTTTGGGTTTTTTTTTGTTTTTTTTTGTTGTTTTTTTTTTTTGGTTGTATTTTTTGTTTTGTTTTTTTTTTTGTGTGTGTGTGTGTGTGTGTGTGTGTTTTATTTATTTTTGTGTGTGTGTTTGTTTTGTTTCTTTCCGTTTTGTCCGTCACTGTTTCATACACGTATTTTCATATATTAATCTGCGCCTAAGTATTTAATACGGAAATACACTAGCCTATACTGAAATATAAGAACTTGTTATCGTGCGCTTGTTGTGAATAAATAATGGGTATCTTAATATAATTTGTGAGATAATACATTATGTGCAGATAGAACGAGTTAGATTGATTTATTGAGTTACTGGCTGACCGAATGACTGACAGATCGATCAATATACAGCTCGTAGATAGGTAGATACATAGCCGCAGATAGGCAGACAGACAGAGTGATAGATAGATAGATAGATAGATAGATAGATAGATAGATAGATAGATAGATAGACTTCATGAAGTCCCAGGTTTCAAAGTTTTTGCTAAGAAGAGGGTAATTTAAATCGATCGACATTTGAAGGACGAGTTTTCTGGCCAAATTTCAAAATATACGTATGTATTTTTCAAGAGTACGGCAGTGTATTAGTGGTTATCGTAGTAAGTAGTAGTAGTAGTTGTTGTAGTAGTAGTAGTAGTAGTAGTAGTAGTAGTAGTAGTAGTAGTAGTAGTAGTAGTAGTAGTAGTAGTAGTAGTAGTAGTAGTAGTAGTAGTAGTAGTAGTAGTAGTAGTAGTAGTAGTAGTAGTAGTAGTAGAAGTAGTAGTAGTAGTAGTAGAAGTAGTAGAAGTTGTAGTAGTAGTAGTAGTAGTAGTAGTAGTAGTAGTAGTAGTAGTAGTAGTAGTAGTAGTAGTAGTAGTAGTAGTAGTAGTAGCAGCAGCAGCAGTAGTAGTAGAAGAAGTGTAGTAGTAGTAGTAGTTAGTAGTAGTAGTAGTAGTAGTAGTAGTAGTAGTAGTAGTAGTAGTAGTAGTAGTAGTAGTAGTAGTAGTAGTAGTAGTAGTAGTTAGTAGTAGTAGTAGTAGTAGTAGTAGTAGTAGTAGTATGTAGTATTAGTAGTAGTAGTAGTAGTAGTAGTAGTAGTAGTAGTAGTAGTAGTAGTAGTAGTAGTAGTAGTAGTAGTAGTAGTAGTAGTAGTAGTAGTAGTAGTAGTATCAAGAGGAAAAACAGCAGTAGCAACAGACAAAATTTGAGAAATTATGTATTACAATTAATAATAAAGTAAATAAAACAATCCTAGTGAAATCATTGAAATGACAAGTATTCTATGTCGTACATACCGACCACACGTGGAGAAGTCACAGGATAAAATATATGACAATAATACCAATATCACACGCGTTCACAATCATAAATCACTTTTAATGAAAGAATATTTTTGCTTTTATCGCGGTCACAACTCAAATGACTGGGTGTGGGATGAAGGCCACCCACTCAAAGACCCCATAATTGACTGACTTTCTTGCCACTTGTGCGTTATTTTATACGTTACTTCAGTTTGTCAATGACAAGTGGATGATACTTTCAGCATGCCAAAGAGCGGGGGTGTGACGGATTGATTTGCTGGTTTGAAAAAAATTACATTGAAATACTTGCGGGATATTAAATCAATATTCAATATTCAAAGTGAAAGGAATTAAAATAAAATAACTTAAATGGAAAGCAGAAAATTCGATACAAAGCCCAATAGGATCTGAAAAAATGGTGTTAAATAGGAAGTTGTATTTTGTTTTAAAAAGAGGTAGGTTGGCATCGTTTCGCGATAGTTGACAGTCCCGTCCCAAGCATCCAAATTCATATCGAAGTTCTTGCGTGGACACGCATTCTAGCCGATGCTAAAAATAGCTGTGACGTTATGATGAAAGGTATCAATGAACCAGATTTTTTTTTCAGGTTAGGCTTTAGTCTATGTAATTCTTTTCAGTTGCTTTTTTTTTTCCAGAATGGGGGGGGGGGGGGGGGGGGGGGGGTATTTTATTCATATCCTTCGTTTAGTTTTGTTTTATGTAAGTTTGTTTTTCTGTTTTGATATTTTAATTTCTTGTGTTAGTGTTGTTTGTTTGTTTTCGTTGGTTTGTTTTTAAATTTTATTCTTAAGTCCGTTTGTTTTGCTTGGGGGGCGGGGGGGGGGGGACGTGGTGTTTATTTTTGTTTTGTATTTGGTTTGTTTTTCTATTCTTTCTCCCCATCAATATTAACTTGAAATGGAGACGGTCGCAATTAACCTGATTGTTTAACGGGATAAGTAGCCATTTCTCCATCATGACAGGTATTAGAGTGGTAGGTATGTAAAATCTCAAAAACATCCAACCATTCAAGACAAGATAAGGTCTAACAGAAAAAAATGCATAAAACTTTTTCTTTGGTCAGTTTTCTGTCCAAATAATGTGGTTTCTAAAGAGGGTTGTCTGTGTTGTTTATATATATATATATATATATATATATATATATAATATATATATATATATAATATATATATATATCGTAAGATTTTCAGTGATTGTTACACTAGAGATCATAATAATATAAATGGCAGTCCGAAATTTTACTCACTATTTCGTAAACTGGTTTTTTAAAAAGCAAACAACATTCTAGTTTCAAATTACGTTTAAAATTTACCCTTTACCTTTTCACAATATCACTCGTAAGACAAAAGTCAATGTATGACCTATACGGTGTATATTATCAACTCCACTTAAATGCATTATAAACACAATGATTAATGCTTAAGTGTAAACGTGTGTTCGACCTAAAACAGAGTGCATCAAAATCAATAATATTCACATACAACAAGCTTAGTAAATGACTCTTGTTTACCCTAAGTAGGAACATTAACAAGTTTCTAATAATAGTTGCATGCTGTCTATTGTCACCTTGTTCAATTCTAAACAACCCAATTATTCCAATTGACTTTTTTGCAAGAACTTTAATAATAGTTATTATACTCTTACTAAGCAATGGTGACGTAAAAATGTTGCAACAACGACGGATCAACAGTTGGTAATATGAAGTAAAGAAGTCTTTGATAAGACTATAATGCACAGAAATGGGGGAACCTGAAATAGCATTGACATTATAGTCCGTGCAATATGACAGTTATGAATAGATAGTCTTGTAAATAATCAATTTACGCTCCTTCGAGAGCAAAAAAAAATCGAATGATGAAGATGATGATGAGGAGGATTAGGAGGATGAGGAGGAGGAGGAAAAAGAAAAGGAAGAGGATGGGAAGGGAACATGTTGAAGAAGAATAGGAGGAAGAGGAGGAAGAGGAAGAAGGAGAAGGAGAAGAAGAAGAAGAAGAAGAAGAAGAAGAAGAAGAAGAAGAAGAAGAAGAAGAAGAAGAAGAAGAAGAAGAAGAAGAAGAAGAAAAAGAAGAAAAAAGAAGAAGAAGAAGAGAAGAAGAAGAAGAAGAAGAAGAAGAAGAAGAAGAAGAAGAAAGAAGAAGAAGAAGAAGAAGAAGAAGAAGAAGAAGAAAAGAAGAAGAAGAAGAAGAAGAAGAAGACGAAGAAAAAGAAGAAGAAGAAGAAGAAGAAGAAGAAGAAGAAGAAGAAGAAGAAGAAGAAGAAGAAGAAGAAGAAGAAGAAGAAGAAGAATCACAACAACAAAAAAGAAGAAGACGAAGAAGAGGAGGAGGAGGGGTGGGGGAGTAGAGAGGAAATCATTAGAAATTTGCCAGACAACGCAGAAAAAAAAAAAAAGAAAAAAAAAGATTTTATAAATTCAAAATGCCTCGACAGATTTTATCTTATGCCGGTGCCCTAATTTGTCATTCCAAATCCACAGAGGCAAAGTTTACATTCCTTTTTTTTTATCAAGTATTTGAACAGATGACGTGATAACTGCGTCATCGTCTGATCCGTAAAACTTGTGACGCGTTCAAATATTTATAAAATCTAAATCGCTTATGTGTGATGATGTAAAAACTTTTTGGCAAAGTAAATAATAATTGTTCAATGTGTGTGTTTTCGTACTTCTCTTATGGATCATGAAAGAGTAGGAATTTGTTATATTATTGACGATTATAAATAAATCATTGAGGCCTGACTCCCCTCAAAATTGTACGAATATTATGCAATCTTGTCCTTTTATCATATCAGACGCGGCTCATGTATTTCCTGTATTGTGTTCTTTTTCAATAATTAATACTGTCAGTGCTAGAGTTGTCTGACAGTTTTATTACATATCCAATATGGGATTTTGGTATGTGCATTATAGAAAAAAAAATAATAAAACAAGGTGAGGTCCGAGTATAAGAACACCTCTTATTTTTAGTCTCACTTAAGTCGATTATATTCCTCTGGCAATTTTTCGATTTATTACTCCCCCCCCCTCTCTCTCTCTCTCTCTCTCTCTCTCTCTCTCTCTCTCTCTCTATCTATCTATCTATCTATCTATATATCTGTCCATCTATCAATCCATCTATCTATATATCTATCTCTCAATCTATACCTAACTATCGATTTATCTGTTGTTTGTTGTTTGTTGCTTTAGGTCTCTTCCAACACAATTGAGGTTATATGAGAGACCGCTGAAACAAAAAAACAAGCAATCTAACAAAAATAGTACAAATGTCAATCAAAATCATAACCTAAAGATATCATTAGCTAAATTAAATAACCAAGAACAAACAGGCAGAGGATTAACAGGGGAAAAAAATATCCCCTGTCAAAAATACAATCACAAACCAAAGAAGCAGGATAGGCGAGTAAAGAGAAGAAGAAGAAACGACATCACTATCGGATCGTACACCCATGCGAACATCATAGGTATATGATTCAAGGGTGATGCTCCCATCCAACCACCCGCTCGATTTATCTGTCAACCTACCAACCAATATTTATCAATCTATCTATCGCACGCAGACACACACACACACACACACACACACACACACACATAAATATATATATATATATATATATATATATATATATATATATATATATAAGAGTATAAGAATAGAGGCAGCCATTGAAAATAAGTTTCGAATATCGATTGATTTGATCGTCTAAGATTGTGATTGAATGATTCTCTACAAATTCGTAGCGTTACATTCTCTCAGCTTCGTGGTTTCGAGATCAAGATTCGATCGAAGACCCGGGCTCAGCTTATTTGAATTAAATATATCTTATATGTGTATTGTACATACTCTATTATCGATTTGCGATAATTGTCACCTATCCAATCATTGAGCACGTTCACCATTGCCCATTCGTTGAATCATAGACGCCGTCCCTCAATTCATATATTTCTTAATTACGTGAATCTCATCAATATTACAATAGCATAAAAATGTCTTGTATCCTTTGACATCGTGTCAGTCACTCCATTTGCCAATGCTCCAGTTAATCGCTCTTAATCTTCCATCAATTCATCCCTACATCTGACCGTTTGTCTGCTGACTGGACATGATCCTCATTCTAATACACGTCATACCACTGTGTTCGAACAGTACGTTCTCATGTCCTTAGAACATTGGTACAGTACCTATATATCGGCCTCTGAAAGTAACACTCTCTCTCTCTCTCTCTCTCTCTCTCTCTCTCTCTCTCTCTCTCTCTCTCTCTCTCTCCGTCTCTCTCTGTCTTTCTCTTTCTCTCCCTCTCTCTTTCTCTTCCCCCCCTCTCTCTCCCCTCTCTCTCTTACTTTCTCTCTGTCTCTCTCTGTCATATAAGTGTATATATAAGTAAGAGAGAGAGGGGAGAGAGAGGGGGGGAAGAGAAAGAGAGAGGGAGAGAAAGAGAAAGACAGAGAGAGACGGAGAGAGAGAGAGAGAGAGAGAGAGAGAGAGAGAGGTGTTACTTTCAGAGGCCGATATATAGGTACTGTACCAATGTTCTAAGGACATGAGAACGTACTGTTCGAACACAGTGGTATGACGTGTATTAGAATGAGGATCATGTCCAGTCAGCAGACAAACGGTCAGATGTAGGGATGAATTGATGGGAAGATTAAGAGCGATTAACTGGAGTATTGGCAAATGGAGTGACTGACACGATGTCAAAGGATACAAGACATTTTTATGCTATTGTAATATTGATGAGATTCACGTAATTAAGAAATATATGAATTGAGGGACGGCGTCTATGATTCAACGAATGGGCAATGGTGAACGTGCTCAATGATTGGATAGGTGACAATTATCGCAAATCGATAATAGAGTATGTACAATACACATATAAGATATATTTAATTCAAATAAGCTGAGCCCGGGTCTTCGATCGAATCTTGATCTCGAAACCACGAAGCTGAGAGAATGTAACGCTACGAATTTGTAGAGAATCATTCAATCACAATCTTAGACGATCAAATCAATCGATATTCGAAACTTATTTTCAATGGCTGCCTCTATTCCATGCCCCCCCCCCCCCCCCCCCCCCCCCCCCCCCCCCCCCCCCCCCCCCCCCCCCCCCCCCGGCCGATTGGATTACAGAAAAAAACGTCGCCGGCTTTTTGCGATTTGGATTTGATTGATTTTTTTTTTTTAATTGTGCAACTTGTGACAAGAAACTTAACAAATTACTGCATTTCAACCTTTGGATTAAACATACAACAATTGTGGACTACTATTATGAAGACTAGCATCCTAGACTAGGGGGATGAGAATAGTCACTTCGATTTTCAATATCATAATTTAACTAAAATTAGATACGCCAAAGTGACAACTCACTTCTTTAATGGAATTATAAATTCCGTGTATCATACAATGATAATATCAATGCAGCTATCACTATCTACACATAACATTTTTTTTACCCATCGATGAAGCACAAAATGACACAATATGAATAACAAACAAAACAATAATCATTCAGCAAGTTTGTAGTCGGCATCGTGTTTTAGGTCATATCAGCGCCAGCATTAGAATATAGAGGAGGGGGAGAGGGGGGGGGGGGGCATGCCGGTAACTTGTTTGTTTTGTGTTTTTTTTTTTCAATGTAAAATTCAAGAAAATTAAAATCGAAACCAAGTTCAAAAGCCGATCCATATTCTGAGCACCTACCTCACAAAAGTTGTTTTTCTCTCCTTGTTAAATTACCAAATACAAACACACAATATTCCTGTTATATTGAATAGTTTTGCCCATTTCTTCCATGTACGTCGATTTATCTGCTTTTTTTTATTTTAATACGACGTCGTGGTGGGTGGCAGGCTACTGTAATAGAGTTGCCAATTGGAATTTTGTGGGTGGAGCTAAATCCTGGAGGCCCTAAGGTGATAAACACACGGATATGTTGTTTTCAAGTTTATAATGTCAATGTCAATTTGACTCTCTTGGGCAATGAACATTGATTGAATACGACAATATTTATGAATGAACTTAGCAGAGTTAGTTGGTCGTTAAAAACTTTTAACACATAGACTGCCTTTAGAACTGACGCAATGCACCTTAAGGTTTACTTCGCGGATTTTGGTATGTTAACCCAGCTGTCTTTGAGGTTAGTTATACTGCTCTGTATTCTAATTCGCGTACAAACTTAAACATAACTGTTAGATTTTAAGATAAAGTCTTAAACAACCACTACCTTAATAAACCATAATCTACCATAACGAATTCTTAGATCGCAACATTGTTGTTATCTCATTGTATAAACAAATCTATTCTAACCATGTCCAAATCATTTTATGTAAATTTGATTTGGCACGCACTTTTTCTCTACCGAATTTCAAATCACATGTCGTCTATATTTAAAAAGGAAGAAAACAGTGTGGACTTTATTTAGGACTATTTAATCATATAGTTAATAAGACCGAAGGGGATTACAAATAAATCATTAAAATATACAACAAAAAAAAGAAAAAGAAAGTAATCAGAACTGATGTCAAATCAACAACAACAAAGTTCGTAAAATCCACCAAATAATTCAAAAGAGCATTTTCACCAATAATTAAAAAGAACATTTTCAACACAGAAATGTTCGCATTTAAAAATAAAGAGTGTTCTAGAACTCTAAAAGGCGGAAACAAAGTAAGCAACTATTTTATAGATTTTGTTGTAATATAATATTATAATATACAAAAAGGGCTGAGGGCAACGCGTTCGGTATCGCGAAGCGAGGGGGTGACAAGGGAAATAATCGAAGTAATCATGAGAAAATAAATCGAGGAGCAGAAAAGGGTATATATATATACATATATATATATATATATATATATATATATATATATATATATATATATATATATATATACACAGACAAGTGGGCTTACCGTAATGTAAAAAGGGTTTTGACAACGTACCGTTGGGCGCTATTTTAATACAAATAAATAAATAAATGAATCCACTAAACGTGTTCCAAGCGCTCTACAAGGGGCTCCCGGGTAAGAACATAATTTAACGTTTAGGAAGAAAGTTGGGAACAAAGTTCGAATTCCAAAACACAAGAGTGTAAGAAATATTTTATTCTATCCCTAGTCTAGAAATCGATTCCGATTTCGCGATTTTTTAATAAAAGACATGTTAAAAAACATTAAAATGATTTTTTTTAAAGGATTTAATTTTAGTAAAATCTAAAGTTTGACAGTCTGACGTCGCAAATTATTATTGTAAAATGGATATTACTACGCCATATTATTTATGAGGAAGAGTAGAATAGTACCGGCTCGATGTGGTGTGTCACTTACGACATGCACATATTATTTGCAGGTCTGATAACCCAATTCATTACGGGCTCAGTGTTGTAATGGAAATCTAAAAAAAAAAAAAAAATTTAAATGACGCAAAATATTGTCCACTACAACAATGTCAAACTAAGCCCATAATCGCGTTCGGATGTCAGACCTGCATATATGTGCACGTTGGTTATTTATTACTGATAAAATGCATTTACAATATTATTTGGAGTAAAAATAGCCATGTAGGTATCCTATAACTTTCATAATATTGGAATTCTACGTATTTATTGCATGCATTAGCTGTGAAGTGGTGAAGCCCTATGAATTGCTGAGCTATCAAAGGTGACAGAAATGATCTGACTTAACAGCGATCGGAGAAACAAGTCAATACTTATGTCTTCCCGATGTACGTTTTCATGTGTGCTATGCATTCCTACACACGAGGGAAATTATGCGTTTAATACATTACGTCAACTTTATTGAATAAGGGGTGCAACAAGCAGGAAACCTTGCAAATGTTGGTATCTATCTACCTACTCGAGGCTCAAAAATGAAATTACGAAAAAAAAAAAGAGACATTAATATTGATAATAATAACGATAATAATGATGAGAAACTAAAACATGAAGATCCAGTTTTGTTTTTGTCTTCATTAATTTTTTTTTTTTTTTTTTTTTTGTTGGTGTTGTTTTGTTTTATTTTTTTGCTGTTTTTGTTTTGTTTTCACCCATACAGACATACAGTAATATGATAAAAGTGACTTGCTCAAGGCCACAAAGCGCAGCGGGTGATCGAACTCGGTACCTTTCGGGTACGAAGCAAAAACCGACCGCTGAGCCACGCTGTCCCCCTATCATAATATAATAATAATAATAATAATAATAATAATAATAATATAATAATAATAATAATAATAATAATAATAATAATAATAATAATAATAATATATAGTAATAATAATAATAATAATAATAATAATAATAATAATAATAATAATAATAATTTTGTTTTGTCTGTTTTCTGCTTTTATGTTATTTTGTTCTGTTTCCCGCTTTGTTGACGTTTGTTTGAAGTCACTCACCCTTCTTTCGCCCGCGGAGTTTAAAATGCACGCACAGTTCACACACGCACACAACAAAATTTCATTTTAATCATTAATCATATATTATTATATAACATTCGCTTCACATTCAGGGCTAATGGCTTTTGAACAAGTTCTCACGATGTTTTGTGTTTTGGGAGGGTTTTTTTTTTTTGTTTTTTGTTGTTTTTTTTTTTTAATGTTCTATTATGCCATGTGGTAACCCTACTTTCAGATCTTATTATCGGGTTTTTTAAAAGCTCTATAATAATTTGACATCATTGTTCACAATAATATTATTTCCAAGATGCTTTATTAATGAGTTTGACAATGAAGAAAAGACGAGAAATGGCAGGGAAATTATAGGGGGAAACTTTTCATCTAACAACATACATAAACACAAACACCCAAAGGGATGGAGAGGGGAGAGAGAGAGTGAGTGAGAGAGAGTGAGAGAGACAG
>NC_088363.1:78552595-78557595 GCF_034508935.2 Berghia stephanieae
GCATGCGTTGGTTGTGAGAGATAAACAAGAGCGGAGTTACCTGTAAAAATGGCGACGTTGAGACGGATTCTGAAAACACTTTCGTCATCTGTTTTACAAAGTTCTCGCGTAACATATGAAAGCAGTGGGAATTATATTAAACAGTTCAAACCTTATAAAAGCACCAAATTAATTGCTTTAGGAACTGCAGGCTTTGGAGTACTGTACTTTGCAAAATCTTTCGTCAAAGGAAACGAGAAGTTACTTTCATTTTCGTTTCCTTGGATCGTAGAAGCTAAAGATATCAAAGAAAATGTAAGTCTTGCACAAATTATCTATTTTTTTAAACTGTAAAATACAAATATTTGTTTTAATCTATGTATTATGGTGTTTGGTATGCATTACCGTTGGCCATAAAACCCAGTGTTGAGCACAAAGTGATGGTCATGGACAACTGTTGTCTGCTGAGTTGGTAACGCAATGACAATGGTAGAGAATCTGGCTCGACTAAAATTAATAAATAGAACTGCAAAGTACTGTCCAAATTGTTAAAATATGGAGTATCAAAATTGACAACCAACCCATTGATTCTTTGAACAGAAAATACGTTCACTTTTTATTGATATTGATGATTGCACTACCACTTCATAGCTTACTTACTTAGAAATGGACTTCCTATTTTTTTTTTTTTTTTTTTTTTGGTAAGATGTGTCGTTACGTTATCAATATCAGTGGCAATGAATCAATGAATGATACCAAAAAAAATATATGGAAAATATTTTTTTAATGTTTAAGTTTAAGATTATTTTCATGGTAGTAATTTTGAAATTATCTGTGTGTGTGTGTGTTTTGTTTTTTTTGTCTTTGGTTGTTGCTTTTTTTCCCAGGAATTTTTGAAGGGACAGGGGAAGTGTGAATGAATCCATACATAGATCTTAAGACCATCTTATATTATTGGTTTAATCTTTATCAAATTAACACAATGGTATTAAGGAAGACAAACCTTGCGTTTGCTGTATAGATAGGTAAGGTATATGTCAACAGTCCAAAGTGACCAAAATCCAAAAGCACCGTTACCATGGTAACACAAACGAGGGGGTGGTTGGGGGGGGGGGGGTAGGAAGAAGATATTTTTAAAAACTAAAGATTAAACATTTTTTTAAGCAAAATAACCATTGTTCTTTTTGTTGTTTGACTTTTTATAGGAATTTTGCTGTACATATATTAATTTTTATTATTGTGATAGGCTAGTTGTAGCTAGAAGGTCTGCATTTGTTTATCATCAATGAATGCCATCTTCAAATTGGTTGATGAAAGGCGGTGGCCTTGACAGTGATAAATCAGATAAATCTGATGAAGGACGAGAGTCAGATTGAGAAAATAGTTGAGGAAAGTTCAAATAAAGGTGACAGTGGGAGAGAATTTGTGCTATCGAATAGTTCTAAATCTAAATAATAGGACCCTTAAAAAGAAAAGCAAAGAAAACTGGGGATAGCTTATTTAAGTCAAAATAAAACTGGTTTAGACATAGACAAAGACAGTTGTAGTAATAACAAGGAGGAGTTAAAGTCTATTTTTTTTTAATTGGATGTTTTGATGGGATTGGTTCCTGTGATTTCTGATATTAAAGATGCCTATGACTCATGACAGTTTTAAGAATGATGATGGGGATTGTGGTTTGGGTCTTTCTCGACTTGCTGAAAATAACTTGGATAATGACAATGGGTCCAGGAATTGGAATAAAACTCAAAATACCACCAAAAAAGGAGGAATTAAAAAGGTCAATTATGGACATGAAGGAAGGATAGGATGCTTCCTTTGAATGTAGAAAAGATTTACATCTGACTCATCTATTCTTGGGTGCATATATCAGGCTGCAAAATAGATTTTACATCTAATCCCTTTCAACTTAAGCCTGCTGATGTAATTCAATTTAAAAGAGAAAGAAACGAAGGCTCAAAATGATATGGTGGCACAGTACGAGTAACATAGTGTGATTTGTGAAATGCAATCATGAAAGTGGTAACTTTATAAATAAGTTTTCCTTCGTGAAAAAAAAAGACTGTTGACAGACTGAAAAATATAAATGATTCTAAATGTAAAAGACTTAATACTATGGTTTGCTATTTATATTTTACAGTGGATACCTTTCAGGCATGTATCCTACTTTTAGAACCAGGATGGCCTCTCTTGATTTGTCTACCTATCATTCTGTACCTATGCACCCTGATTATACATTTTTTTAAAATTTGCACACAATCAATATCTGTATAAATATCAGGTATTTCCTCAAGATTTTAGGGATAGCCCTCGAATATTTACCAAAATCATGAAACCCATCGTCGCCCAGCTTCATAATATAGAGATTGTATGCGGCTTGCACATCAGTGATTTTTAAATTCATGGCTCCTCTTTTGCAGAATGTGAAAATAATTTACATTACACTTCCTCTATTGTCAAGTCTTTAGGATTTATCAGAAAAGTCTATCCTTCCATCTCAGGAAATGTCTCATTTGGGTTTTGTGTGTAACTCTTTACATGACAGTTTCTATAAATAGAAAAAAGAGAGATCACATTATTATCAGTTTAATTTTCAATCGTAAACCACTTATAACTGTTAAATTCTTAGCCAAGATAATTTGAGTAATCGTTACATCATTTCCTGCATGCAGTGGAGTATGGACCTTTATATTATAGAAGTTTGAAATTAAGGATTGACAGTGAGAAACGGCTTCATCGGGACAATCCTTGCTGTGTTATGAGATTTGATGCCTCAGGTTTAGAGTATGGGGCTGTTATGAATGGCATTGTCACTCAGGGCTTGAGGACAGATGAAGAATGGAAAGACCATATCAATGTGTTAGAAATTAAAGCAGTATTCCTCGGCTCCAATCACAATGCAAATCAATAAATTGATACATACGAGTAGAAGTCGATAATATGACAGCTATGTCTCATACATTAACAATATGGGAGGTATCCACTCAACTATATGCAATAATATCTCTCTAGAGAGTTAATTTTATGGTGCAAATATTGAGGCATCTGGATTTCAACGTGCCATATCCCTAGGGTGGACAATAATACAGATGATACATTTAGTCGTAAATTATCAGTTCATACTGAATGGATGGTTAATACAAATAAACTTAATAAACTCTGCAACTAGTTTAACACCCCAGATATTGATCTTTTTGCCGCTAACATCAACTTTCATCTTCCCAAGTATATGCCGTTACCCTGACCCTTCTGCATGTGTGGTTGATACTTTTTAGCATTCCTGGAATGGATATGTTTGTTTATTTCCTCCCTTTAATATGATTCCCAGGATTCTTCAAAAGCTTCTAAAAGACAGAACCCAAAAGGCTCTGATGGGAGATCCCAGTCGTGATTCCCCAAACCAACACAAATGATTATAGACCCTGCTGTATACTTGAAATGTTCAAAGTCAATGTTGATACTCCCCTTGGACAAGGATGCTGTTCATCCTCTCTTTCCAAAACTTCAGCTGATGGCATGCCTCTTGTCAGGGCAAAGATGAAGAAGTTTGGTTCATCTAAGAAAGCCTTGATAGTTGTATTGGACAGTTAGCACAAGAAAACTAGACTGCAGTATAGTACTTATTGAGATCGGTTCAACATCTTCTGCAATAAACAAGGGATAGATCCTTTGCTCATAGAATTTTTTTAACAGAACTCTTTAAGAAGGGATGTAGTAACAGTAACAGTGCTGTGAATACAGCTAGATCTGCTTTGTCGACACTCAAAAGTATTGGATCTGATCCACATTTATGTTGTTTGATTCTTTTTTTTTTTCTTTTTTTTTTGTGTTAGCAAAAACGGGAGAGATAAGGTAGTATAATTTCTTCCACAAAGGTTAAGAAAGCATTCAAGATATCATAATGATATCATTGATTATTGTTGAATTTGTTTGTTGTTGGTGTTGCAGATTATACTTTTGAAGTATTTGAAACGTTGAGCCAAACTCAACATGTACTCAATACTCATTTGCAGGTCTGATAACCCAAATTGTTGTGATCTTCTTGTTGCATTGGAAATATTCTCAAACCGACGTAAAATATTCTCTATTACAACAATGTTAAAACGGCCCTTGATTGTGCCCGGTTATCAGACATGCAAATATGTGCACGTCTGGCAAACAGAATGGTGCTTTTAAAGAATAGTCATCAAATTTATCAATAATGTAATCCTAAATCTTATTTGAATCGCTTCTTCAATGGGCGTATGTACACCAGTGTTAGAAATTGTATCTGCTCAGACATGTTCTGACACATTTGAGTGCTTTCTGTTTTATGATGATGATAATGATGATTATTATTATTATTATTATTATTATTATTATTATTATTATTATTATTATTATTATTATTATTATTATTATTATTATTATTATTGTTATTATTATTATTATTATTATTATTATTATTATTATTATTATTATTATTATTGAAAAGAAAGTAGTCCATCAGAGTTATGAGGCCGATGACAGCGGAGTTTATCCCAGGTTCTATAGAGTGAAATGGACTTTATCAATTGCTTGATATTCTTTGGAGAATAGGGCTGCTAGAATGGTCCTCAGAAAGTCTCATTTCGGTGACACCAAAGCTATGCTAATTACTCCCCGTTGGCTACATGTGAAAGCCAGAATTAAGTACAAAATTGCTCTCACCTGTTTTCATGTAGTTAAATATTCTGCCCCTCTTTAAATTGAATACATTCTTCAGCCTATGATCTGAAATGTAATTCAAGATCGCATGACTCAAAATTGTTAGTAGTGCGGAAAACAAATCTTCGGAGTTTTGAAGGTAGATCCTTGTCTAAATTTGGCCCCACTATTTGGAACTTCCTTCCCCAGAATGTTAGAATCTCTGACAGTGTTTGTGTCTTGAAGAAATGTCTTAACCCATTGCCGCCCAAATCGCCCGTAATCGCCCACTAAAAAAACATCTCAAACAGTCCAAATTGCCCGATATCGCCCGCCAGGTACTCAGCATCTTTGAA